>NC_092772.1:29306175-29668675 GCF_047496795.1 Chiloscyllium punctatum
CCTTCCCCCTTCTCCTTCCCACCATCCTCCCATCTCCTCCCCATCTCCTTCCCCCTTCCTTCCCCATCTCCTTCTCCCCACCCCCTCTCCTCCTACCCTCTAATCTCCTTCCCCCCAATCTTCTTCCCCCATCTCCTTCGCCCTTCCTTCCCCATCTTCTTCTCCCCAATCTCCTTCCCCCCTCTCCTTTCCCCCATCTCCTTAGCCCTCCTCCCCATCTCCATCCCCCCATCCCCTTCCCCCATCTCTTCCCCCATCTCCTTCCCCCATCTCCTTCCCCCTTCCATCCCCCCATAGCCTTCCCATCCCCTTCTCCCTTCCTTCCCCATCTCCTTCCCCCATCTCCTTCACCCCCCATCTCCTTCCCCATCTCCTTCCCCCTTCCTTCCCCCATCTCCTTCTCCCCCATCTCCTTCCCCCCTTCTTCACCCCCTATCACCATCCCCCCATCTCCTTCCCCCTTCCTTCCCCACATCTCCGTTCCCCTATCTCCTTCCCCTTCGTTCTCCCACTATCTACTTCTCCACATCTCCTTCCCCCTTCCTTCCCCCATCTCCTTCCCCTCCTTTCTCCTTGCCCCTATCTCCTTCCCCCTTCGTTCCCCCATCTCCTTCTTCCCTATCTCATTCCGCCTTCCTTCCCGCCATCTCCTTCCCCCCCATCTCCTTCTACCCTCCATCGCCCCATTACCTTCCCCCCCATCTCTTCACCCCATCTACTTCCATGTTCCTTCCCCCATCTCCTTCCCCCCATCTCCTTCCACCTATCTCCTTACTCCCCATCTCCTTTCCCCATCTCCTTTCCACTTATCTCCTTCCCCCTATCTCGTTTCCCCCATCTCCTTCCACCTATCTCCTTACTCCCCATCTGCTTTCCCCATCTCCTTCCCCCTTATCTCCATCCCCCCTTCCTTTCCCCCTATCTACTTCTCCCATATCCCCTTCCCCCCTCTCCTTCCCACATCTCCCTTCCCCCTTCCTCCCCCCTTTCTCCTTACCCCTATCTCCATCCCCCTTCCTTCCCCCATCTCCTTCCCCCTTCCTTCCCCCATCTCCTTCCCCCTTCCTTCCCCCATCACCTTCCCCCTATCTCCTTCCCCCTTCCTTCCCCCTATCTCCTTCTCCCTACCTCCTTCCCACCTCCTTGCCCCTTCCTTCCCCTATCCTTTCCCCTTCCTTCCTCACTATCTCCCTCCCCCCCTACTCCCCCTTCCTTTACCCATTATTCCCTTCCCCTATCTCCATCCCCCTTCCTTCCCCCATCTCCTTCCCCCTTCCTTCCCCCATCTCCTTCCCTCTATCTGCTTCCCCCTTCCTTCCCCCTATCTCCTTCCCCATCTCCTTCCCTCTTCCTTCCTCCCATCTCCTTCCCCCCTATCTCCTTCCCCCTTCCTTCCCCCATCTCGTTCCCCCCATCTCCTCCCCCTTCCTTCCCTCCTCTCTCCTTCCCCACCTCCTTGCCCCTTCCTTCCCCCTATCTCCTTCCCCCTTCCTTCCCCACTATCTCCCTCCCCCCTCTCCTTCCCCCTTCCTTCCCCCATTATCTCCTTCCCCTATCTCCATCCCCCTTCCTTACACCTACCTCCTTCCCCCTTCCTTTCCCCCTATCCTTCCCCCTTCCTTCCCCTTCCCCTCTATCGCCTTCCCCCTTCCTTCCCCTCTATCTCCTTCACCCTTCCTTCCCCATCTCCTTCCCCCTTCCTTCCCCACTATCTCCTTCGCCCTACCTCCTTCCCACCTCCTTGCCCCTTCCTTCCCCATCTCCATCCCCCTTCCTTCCCACCCATCTCCTTTCCGCCATCTCCTTCCCCCTTCCTTCCCCCATCTCCTTCTCCCCTATCTCCTACCCCCTATCTCCTACCCTCTAATCTCCTTCCCCCCAATCTTCTTCCCCCATCTCCTTCGCCCTTCCTTCCCCATCTTCTTCTCCCCAATCTCCTTCCCCCCTCTCCTTTCCCCCATCTCCTTAGCCCCTCCTTCCCCATCTCAATCCCCCCATCCCCTTCCCCCTTCCTTCCCCTATCTCCTTCCCCCTTCCTTCCTCACTATCTCCCTCCCCCCTCTCCTTCCCCCTTCCTTTACCCATTATCTCCTTCCCCTATCTCCATCCCCCTTCCTTCGCTCCTATCTCCTTCCCCCTTCCTTTCCCCTCTCCAACCCCCTTCCTTCCCCCCACTCAAACCCCCAATCTCCATCCCCCCATCTCCTTCTCCCTTCCTTCCCCCCTCCTTTCCCCCATCTCCTTCCCCCTTCCTCCCCCCAACTCCTTCCCCCTTCCTTCCACCCATCGCCTTCTTCCCAATCTCCTTTCCCCTTCCTTCCCCCCATGTCCTCCACTATCTCCTTCCACCTTCCTTCTCCCCTATCCCCTTCCCCCATCTCCTTCTCCCTTCCTTCCCCCATCTCCTTCCCCCGTCTCCTTCCCCCTTCCTTCCCCCCTCTCCTTCCCCCTTCGATCCCCCCATCTTCTTCCACCTTCCTTCCCCCATCACCTTCCCCCTTCCTTCCCCCATCTCCTTCTCCGCTATCTCCTTTCCCCTTCCTTCCCCCTTTCTCCTTCTCCCCTATCTCCTTATCCCCCTCTCCTTCCCCCATCTCCTTCCCCCTTCTGTCTCCCCCATCTCCTTCCCCCCATCTCCTTCCCCCTTTCTTTCCCTCCTATCTCCTTCCTCCTTTCTCCTTCCCCCATCTCCTTCTCCCTTCCTTCCCCCCATCTCCTTCCCCCCCATCTCCTTCTACCCTCCATCGCCCCATCTCCTTCCCCCCCATCTCTTCACCCCATCTACTTCCATGTTCCTTCCCCCTATCTCCTTCCCCCATCTCCTTCCACCTATCTCCTTACTCCCCATCTCCTGTCCCCATCTCCTTTCCCCTTATCTCCTTCCCCCTATCTCCTTCCCCCCATCTCCTTCCACCTATCTCCTTACTCCCCATCTCCTTTCCCCATCTCCTTGCCCCTTATCTCCATTCCCCCTTCCTTTCCCCTATCTACTTCTCCCATATCCCCTTCCCCCCTCTCCTTCCCACATCTCCTTCCCCCTTCCTTCCCCCCTTTCTCCTTCCCCCTATCTCCATCCCCCTTCCTTCCCCATCTCCTTCCCCCTTCCTTCCCCCATCTCCTTCCCCCTTCCTTCCCCCATCTCCTTCCCCCTATCTCCTTCCCCCTTCCTTCCCCCTATCTCCTTCTCCCTACCTCCTTCCCACCTCCTTGCCCCTTCCTTCCCCTATCTCCTTCCCCCTTCCTTCCTCACTATCTCCCTCCCCCCTACTTCCCCTTCCTTTACCCATTATTCCCTTCCCCTATCTCCATCCCCCTTCCTTCCCCCATCTCCTTCCCCCTTCCTTCCCCCATCTCCTTCCCTCTATCTCCTTCCCTCTTCCTTCCCCCTATCTCCTTCCCCATCTCCTTCCCTCTTCCTTCCACCCATCTCCTTCCCCCCTATCTCCTTCCCCCATCTCCTTCCCCCTATCTCCTTCCCCCTTCCTTCCCCCTATCTCCTTCTCCCTACCTCCTTCCCACCTCCTTGCCCCTTCCTTCCCCCTATCTCCTTCCCCCTTCCTTCCTCACTATCTCCCTCCCCCCTCTCTTTCTGCTTTCCCCATCTCCTTCCCCCTTATCTCCATCCCCCCTTCCTTTCCCTATCTACTCCCCATATCCCCTTCCCCCCTCTCCTTCCCACATCACCTTCCCCCTCCTTCCCCCATCTCCTTCTCCCTATCCCTTCCCTTCCCCCTTCTCCTTCTCCCCTATCTCCTTATCCCCCTCTCCTTCCCCCATCTCCTTCCCCCTTCTGTCTCCCCCATCTCCTCCCCCCATCTCCTTCCCCCTTTCTTCCCTCCCATCTCCTTCCACCTTTCTCCTTCCCCCCATCTCCTTCTCCCTTCCTTCCCCCCATCTCCTTCCCTTATCTCCTTCAACCTTCCTTTCCCTCATGTCCTTTCACCCCATCTCCTTCCCCCTATCTCCTTCCCCCTTCCCCCCAATCTCCATCCCTCCATCTCCTTCTCCTTTCCTTCCCCCCTCTCCTCTCCCCCATCTCCTTCCCCTTCTTCCCCCACCTCCTTACCCCTTCCTTCCCCCATCTCCTTCCCCCATCCTTCCCCCCTATCTCCCTCCCCCCTTTCCTTCCCACTTCCTTCCCCCATTATCTCCTTCCCCTATCTCCACCCCCTTCCTTCCCCATCT
This sequence comes from Chiloscyllium punctatum, assembly GCF_047496795.1. NCBI lineage: Eukaryota > Metazoa > Chordata > Chondrichthyes > Orectolobiformes > Hemiscylliidae > Chiloscyllium > Chiloscyllium punctatum. Next base: position 29,310,361 of record NC_092772.1, read on the forward strand.
CCTTCCCCCTTCCTTCGCCCCATCTCCTTCCCCCTTCCTTCCCCCATCTCCTTCCCCTTATCTCCTTCCCCCTTCCTCCCCCTATTTCCTTCCCCATCTCCTTCCCCCTTCCTTCCCCCCTATCTCCCTCCCCCTTTCCTTCCCACTTCCTTCCCGCATTATCTCCTTCCCCTATCTCCACCCCCTTCCTTCCCCATCTCCTCCCACCTTCCTTCCCTCCTCTCTCCTTCCCCACCTCCTTGCCCCTTCCTTCCCCATCTCCTTTCCCCTTCCTTCCCCACTATCTCACTCCCCCCTCTCCTTCCCCCTTCCTTCCCACATTATCTCCTTCCCCTATCTCCATCCCCCTTCCTTCCCCTATCTCCTTCCCCCTTCCTTTCCCTCTCTCCTTCCCCCTTCCTTTCCCCACTCCTTCCCCACTATCGCCTTCCCCCTTCCTTCCCCCATCTCCCTCCCCCTTCCTACCCCCTATCTCCTTCCCCCTTCCTTCCCCCATCTCCTTCCCCCTTCCTTCCCCCCATCTCCTTCTCCCTACCTCCTTCCCACTTCCTTCCCCCAATCTCCATCCCTCCATCTCCTTCTCCCTTCCTTCCCCCTCTCCTTTCCCCCATCTCCTTCCCCCTTTTTCCCCCATCTCCCTCCCTCTTCCTTCCCCCCAATCTCCTACCCCCTTCCTTCCCCATCTCCTTCCCCCTTCCTTACCCCCCTCCTTGCCCCCATCGCCTTCCTTCCCCCACTCCTTCCTTACCCATTCCTTCCCCTCTCCGTCACCCCTCTCTTTGCCCCCATCTCCTTCCCTCCCCACGATCTCCTTCCTTCCCCCCTCCTTCAACCCCCTCTCCTTCCTTCCACCCATCTCCTTCCTTCCCCATCTCCTTCCTTCCCCCCATCTCCTTCCTTCCCACTTCCTTCCCACCCGCTCCTCCCCCCATCTCCTTCCTTCCCCCTTCCTTCCCCCATCCCCATCTCCTTCCTTCCCGCTCCCTTCCCCCCTCCTTCCTTCCCCCTCCTTCCCCCTTCTCCTTCCCCCATCTCATGCCTTCCCCCTCTCCTTCCCCGCATCTCTTTCCTTTCCCCTCTCCTTCCTTCACCCCCTCCTTCCCTCCCCCCTCTCCTTCCTCCCCACCTCTCCTTCCTTCCCCCCCTCCTTCCTTTCCCCCCCTTCCCTCCATCTCCTTCCTTCCCCCATTTCCTTCCTTCCCCCCCACTCTTTCACCCCCCTCTACTTCCTTCTCCCCCCTCTCCTTACCCACCTCCTTCCTTCCCCCACTCCTTTCCCCCTCTCTTCCCCCCTCTCTTTCACCCCATCTCCTTCCTTCCGCCCCCTCTCCTTCCCCCCTCCTTCCCCCCAATCTCCTTCCTTTCCCCTCTCTCCTTCCCCATCCCCCTCCTTCGCCCATCTCCTTCCTTCCCCCCATCTCCTTCCCCCCTGCTTCCCCCTTCACCCCCATCGCCTTCCTTCCCCCCCATCTCCTTCCCCCTCTCCTTTCCCCTTCCTTCCCCGCCTCTCCTTCCCCCTACCTTCCCCCCTTCCCCATCTCCTTCCTTCCCCCTTCCTTCCCCCTCTCCTTCCGTCCTCCTTCCTTCCCCCCTTTCCTTCCCCCCTCTCCTTCCTTCCCCCGTCCTTCCCCACCCTCCTTCCCCATCTCTTTCCTTCCCCCTCTCTCCTTCCGTCCACCCTCCTTCCTTCCCCCTTCCTTCCTCCCCTTCCTCCCATCTCTTTCCTTCCCCCTTCCTTCCCCCCTCGCCTTCACCCATCGCGTTCCTTCCCCCTTTCTTCCCCCCCTCACCATCCCCCCATCTCCATCCTTCCCCCTTCCTTCCACCCTCTCCTTCCCCCATCTCCTTCCTTTCCCCTTCCTTCCCCTCCTTCCTTCCCCCTTCCTTTCCCCCCTCTCCTCCCCCATCTCCTTCCTTCCTCCTTCCTAACTCACCCTCCTTCCCTGCATCTCCTTCCTTCCCCCTTCCTTCCCCCTCTCTCCTTCCTTCCCCCCTTCCTTCCCTCTTCCTTCCCCCCTCTCCATCCCCATCTCCTTCCTTCCCCCTTCCTTCCCCCCTTCCTTCCCCCCTCTCCTTCCTTCCCCCTCCTTCCCCCTTCATTCCCCTCTCCTTCCCCATCTCCTTCCTTCCCCCCTCCTCCCCATCTCTTTCCTCCCCATCTTGTTAATTCCCCCCTCTCCTTCCCCCATCTCCTTCCTTCCCCCCTCCTCCCCCCTCTCCTTCCTTCCCCCTTCTATCCCCTCCTCTCCTTCCCCCCTCTCCTTCCCCCCATCACCTTCCTTCCCCCTCGTTCCCCTTTCTCTCCTTCCCCCCTCTCCTTCCCCTCCATCTCCTTCCTTCCCCCACTCCTTCCCCCATCTCCTTCCTTCCCCCGCCCCCCACTCTCCTTCCCCCCTCTCCTTCCCCCTCTCCCATTCTTGCCCCCTTCCTTCCCCCCCTCCTTCCCCCTCTCCTTCTTTCCCCCTTCCTCCCCTCCTCATTCCCCCCTCCCTTCCATCCCCGGCTTTTTCCTTCCCCCCTCTCTCCTACCCCCTCTCTCCCCCCCCTTCTTCCCCCCTTCCCCCCTCTCTCTCTGTCCCTCTTCATTACCCAACGTCTCCTTCCCCCATCTCCTTCCTTCCCCCTCTCCTTCCCCCATCTCCTTCCTTCCCCCCCTCCTTCCCCACTCTCTTTCCCCGCATCTCCTTCCTTCCCCCCCCATCTCCGTCCTTTCCCCTATCACCATCCTTCCCCCATCTCCTTCTTCCCCCCATCTCCTTCCCCTCCTCCTTCCCCCCTCCTTCCCCCATCTCCTTCCCCCCTCTCCTTTCCCCCATCCTTCCCCCTTCCTTCCCTCTCCTTCCTCCCCCGTCCTTCACCCCCCTCTCCTTCCTTCTCCCCATCTCCTTCCTCCCCCATCACCTTCCTTCCCCCAACTCCTTCCTTCCACCCATCTCCTTACACCCTCCTCCCCTTCACCGCCACCGCCTTCCTTCCCCCATCTCCTCCCCCCTCCTTCCCCCCTCTCCTTCCCCCATCTCCTTCCCCCTCTCATTCCCCCTTCCTTCCTCCTTCCTTCACCCCTCTCCATCCCCCTTCTTTCCTTCCCCCTAACTTCCCCCCTCCCCATCTCCTTCCTTTCCCCTTCCCTCCACCCTCCTTCCGTCCTCCTTCCTTCGTTCCCCCTCTCCTTCACCCCCATCTCCTTCCTTCCCCCCTTACCCCCTCTCCTTCCTTCCCCCATTCCTTTCCCCCTCCTTCCTTCCCCCCTTCCCCCTCTCCTTTCTTCCCCCACTCCTTCCCCCCTCTCATTCCCCCCTCTCCTTCCCCTGCATCTCCTTCCTTCCCCCCTCCTTCCCCCCTCTCCTTCCCCCATCTCTTTCCTTCCCCCTTTCCCCACGCTCCTTCCCCCACTGTCCTTCCCCCCCTCCTTTCACCCGTCTCTCCTTCCTTACCCCCCTTTCCTTCCCCCCGTCCTTCCTCCCCTCCTTCCCCCCCCTCCTTCCTTCCCCCTTCCCCCCCTTCTACCCCCTCTCCTTCCTTCCCCCTTCCTTCCCCCCCTACCCCCCTCTCCTTCCTTCCCCCTTCCTCCCCTCCTCCTTCCCACCTCTCCTTCCTTCCCCGGCTCTTTCCTTCCCACCTCTCTCCTTCCCCCTCTCTCTCCTCCTCCTTCCTTTCCCGCCCTCTCCTTCCACCCTCTCTCCGTCCCTCTTCCTTACCCCACCTCTCCTTCCCCCATCTCCTTTCGTCCCCCTCTCCTTCTCCTCCTCCTACCTTCCCCCCTCTCCTTCCCACCTCTCCTTCCCCTCCTCCTTCCCCCCTTCCCCATCTCCTTCCCCCCTCTCCTTCCCCCTTCTTTTCCCTTCCACTTCCCCCTCTCCTTCACCCCTCTCTCCTTCCTTCCCCCAACTCCTTCCTTCCCCCCTCTCCTTCCCCCCTCCTCCCCCTTCACCACCACCGCCTTCCTTCCCCCATCTCCTTGGCCCCCTCCTTCCCCCTCTCCTTCCCCCATCTCCTTCCCCCTCTCCTTCCCCCTTTCTTCCCCCTTCCTTCACCCCTCTCCTTCCCCCCTCTCTCCTTCCCCAGTCCTTCCCCCCTTCTCCTTCCCCACTCTCTCCTTCCCCCTACCTTACCCCCTTCCTCCATCTCCTTCCTTCCCCCTTCCTTCACCCCTCTCCTTCCCCCCTCTCTCCTTCCCCCTTCCTTCCCCCCTTCTCCTTCCCCACTCTCTCCTTCCCCCTACCTTCCCCCCTTCCCCCATCTCCTTCCTTCCCCCTTCCTTCACCCTTCTCCTTCCCCCCTCTCTCCTTCCCCCTAACTTCCCCCCCTTCCCCCATCTCCTTCCTTCCCCCTTCCTTTACCCTCTACTTCCGTCCTCCTTCCTTCATCCCCCTCTCCTTCCCCCATCTCCTTCCTTCCCCCTCTCCTTCCCCATCTCCTTCTTCCCCCTTCCTTCCCCAACCTCCTTCCCCATCTCCTTCCTTCCCCTCTCTCCTTCCTTCCCCCTTCCTTCCCCCCCTTCCACCATCTCCTTCCTTCCCCATCTCCTTCCTTCCCCTTCCTTCCCCCCCTTCCCCCATCTCCTTCCTTCTGCCTCTCTCCTTCCCCATCTCCTTCCTGCCCCCTTCCTTCCTCCCATCTCCTTCCCCAATCCCCTTCCTTCCCCTTACTTCCCCCTTCCTTCCCCCTTCCCCCATCTCCTTCCTTCTGCCCCTCTCCTTCCCCCATCTCCTTCCCCCAATCCCCTTCCTTCCCCTTCCTTCCCCACTCTCCTTCCCTCCATCTCCTTCATTCCCCCTTCCTTCCCCTCCTCTCCTTCCTTCCCCCTTCCTTCCCCATCTCCTTCCTTCCCCCTTGCTTACCCCCCTCCTTCCCCCAATCTCCTTCCTTCCCCCTTCCTTCCCCCCTCCATCCTTCCACCTTCTTTCCCCATCTCCTTCCTCCCCCCCTCATTCCCCCCTCCTTCCTTCACCCTTCCTTCCCCCTTCTCCTTCACCCCCATCTCCTTCCTTCACCCCTCTCCTTCCCCTCCTCCTTCCTTCTCCCCCTCCTTCACCCCCTCTCCTTCCCCCTCTCCTTCCCCTGCATCTGCTTCCTTCCCCCCTTCCCCCCTCTCCTCCCCCGTCTCCTTTCTTCCCACCATCCCCCACTGTCCTTCCCCCCTCTCCTTCCCCCCTCTCCCTCCTTCCCCCTTCCTTCCCCCCTCCTTCCCCCTTCTTCCCTCCAATTTCCTTCCTTTCCGCCCTCCCCTTCCCCCACTCCTTCCTTCCCCCTCCTTTCACCCCTCTCTCCTTCCTTACCCCCCTTTCCTTCCCCCCTCCTTCCCCCCCCACTTCCCCCATTTCCTTCCCTCCCCCTTGCTTCCCTCCCTCCTTCCCCCTCTCCTTCCTTCCCCCTTTCTTCATACCCTCCTACCCCCCTCTCCTTCCTTCCCCCTTCCTCCCCTCCTCCTTCCCCCCTCTCCTTCCTTCCCTGGCTCTTTCCTTCCCCCCTCTCTCCTTCCCCGCGCTCTCCTCCCCCTTCCTTCCCCCCCTCCTTCCCCCTCTCTCCGTCCCTCTTCCTTACCCCACCGCTCCTTCCCCATCTCCTTCCTTCCCCCTCTCCTTCCCTCTATCTCCTTCCTTCCCCCTTTCCCCCATCTCCTTCCTTACCCCCCTCTCCTTCCCCCCTCCCATCCCCATCTCCTTCCTTCCCCCCATCTCCTTCCTTCCCCCATCTCCTTCCTTCCCCATCTCCTTCCCCTCCTCCTTCCCCCCTCCTTCCCCCTCTCCTTCCCCCCATCTCCTTCCTTCCCCACATCTCCTTCCTCCCCCCGTCCTTCACCCACTCCTTCCTTCCCCCCAACTCCTTCCTTCCCCCATCTCCTTTCACCCTTCTCCCCCTTCACCGCCACCGCCTTACTTCCCCCCATCTCCTTCCCCCCCTCCCCCCTCTCCTTCCCCCAATGTCCTTCCCCGTCTCCTTTCCCCTTCCTTCCCCCTTCCTTCACCCCTCTCCTTCCCCCATCTCTCCTTCCCCCTAACTTCCCCCCTTCTCCCATCTTCTTCCTTCCCCCTTCCTTCCCCCTCTCCTTCCGTCCTCCTCCCTGCAACCCCCTGTCCTTCCCCCCATCTCCTTCCTTCCCCCCTCTCCTTCCCCATCTCCTTCTTTCCCCCTTCCTTCCCCCCTCTCCTTCCCCCAATCTCCTTCCTTCCCCCTTCCTTCCCCTCCTCTCCTTCCTTCCCCCTTCCTTCCCACCTCTCCATCCCCCCATCTCCTTCCTTCCTCCTTCCTTCCCCCCTCCTTCCTTCCCCCTTCTTTCCCCCCTCTCCTTCCTTCCCCCTCCTTCCCCCTTTCCTTCCCCCATCTCCTTCCTTCCCACTTCCTACCCCTCTTTACCCCCATCTCCTTCCTCCCCATCTCCTTCCTTCCCCCCTTCCCCCATCTCCTTCCTTCCCCCTTCCTTCCCCCTCTCCTTCCTTCCCCCCTCCTTCCCCCTTCCTTCCCCCTCTCCTTCCTTCCCCCCTCCTTCCCCCTTCTCCTTCCCCCATCTCCTGCCTTCCCCCTCTCCTTCCTCCATCTCCTGCCTTCCCCCCTCTCCTTCCCCCATCTCCTTCCTTCCCCCTCTCCTTCCTCCCCCCTCGTTCCCTCCTCCCTTCTTCCTCCATGCCTCTCCTTCCTTCCACCCTTCTTTCCCCCCCTCTTTCCCTCTCTCCTTCCTTCTCCCCCTCTCCATCCCCCCTCTCCTTCCCCCTCCTTCCTTCCCCCCGACTCCTTCCCCCCTCATCCCCCATCCTTTCCCCCATCTCCTTCCTTCCGCCCACTCTCTTCCCCCCTCTCCTTCCACCCAATATCCTTCCTTTCCCCCCTCTCCTTCCCCCCTTTTCCCCCTCATCACCTTCCTTCCCCCATCTACTTCCTTCCCCCATTTCCTTCCCCCCACCTTCCCCCTCACCCCCATCACCTTCCTTCCCCCCATCTCCTTCCCCCCTCCTTTCCCCCATCTCCTTCCCCCCTCTCCTTCCCCCTTCCTTCCCCCCTCTCCTTCCCCCCTCACTCCTTCTACCCCCCTCCTTCCCCCCTCTCCTTCCCCCTTCCTTCCCCCTTCTCCTTCCCCCCTCTCTCCTTCCCCCTTCCTTCCCCCCTTCTCCTTCCCCACTCTCTCTTTCCCCCTACCTTCCCCTCCTCCTTCCCCCATCTCCTTCCTTCCGCCTTCCTTCCCCCTCTCCTCCCGTCCTCCTTCCTTGCCCCCTCCTTCCCCCTATCTGCTGCTTTCCCCCCCCTCTACTTACCCCCATCTCCTTCCTCCCCCTCCCTCACCCCCCTCTCCTTCCTTAACCCCCTCTTTTCACCCCCCCTCTCCTTCTGTCTCTCCATCTCCGTCCTTCCCCCATCTCCTTCTTTCCCCCTCTCCTTCCTTCCCCCCCTCATTCCCCCCTCTCCTTCCCCCATCTCCTTCCTTCCCCCATCTCCTTCCCCCTTCCTTCCCCCTTCCTTCCCCCCTCCTTCCCCCTCTCTCTTTCCCCCCATCTCCTTCCTACCCCCCCCATCTCCCTCCCTCTCTCCTTCCCCCTTCCTTACCCCCTCTCCTTCCCCCTCTCTCCTTCCCCCTTCCTTACCCCCCATCCTTGCCCATCTCCTTCCTTCCCCCTCTCCTTCCTTACCCATTCCTTCCCCCCTCCACCCCCTCTCCTTCCCCATCTCCTGCCTTCCCCCTCTTCTCCCCTATCTCCTTACTCCCCCCATCTCCCTACCTCCTTCCCACCTCCTTGCCCCTTCCTTTCCCCCTCACCTTCCGCCTTCCTTCCCCCATCTCCTTCCCCTCTATCTCCTTCCCCCTTCCTATCCCCTATCTCCTTCCCCCTTCCTTCACCCATCTCCTTCCCCCTTATCTCCATCCCCCCATCTCCTTCCCCCTTCTTTTCCCCCTTTCTCCTTCTCCCCTATCTCCTTCCCACTTCCTTCCCCCCAATCTCCATTCCCCACCTCCTTCTCCCTTCCTTCCCCCTCTCCTTCCCACCATCTCCTTAACCCGTATCTCATTCCCCTATCTCCTTCCCCCTATCTCCTTCCCCCTTCCTTCCCCCATCTCCTTCCCCATCTCCTTCCCCCTTCCTTCCACCATCTCCTTCTCCCCTATCTCCTTCCCTCCTCTCCTTTCCCCAATCTCCTTCCCCCTTCCTACCCCCAACTCCTTCCCCCCATCTCCTTCTCCTCTATCTACTTGCCCCATCTCCTACCCCCAACTCCTTCCCCCCATCTCCTTCTCCTCTATCTACTTGACCCCTCTCCTTCCCACCATCTCCTTCTCCCTTTCTCCTCCTCCCCTATCTCCTTCCCCCTTCCTTCCCCCCATCTTCATCTCCCCATCTCCTTCCCCCTTCCTTCCCCCGCTATATCCTTCCCCTATCTCCTTCCCCCTTCCTTTCCCTCCTATCTCCTTCCCCCATTCTCCTTCCCCCATCTCCTTCCCCCTTCCTTCCCCCTATCTCCTTCGCCCTTCCTTTCCCCCATCTCCTTCCCCCCTATCTACTAAGGGGGCGAAGGAGATAGGGTAGAAGGGGATGGGGGAAGGAGATAGCGGAGAAGGGGATGGGGGAAAGGAGGGGAAGAAAGAGGGAAGGAGATATGGGGGAAGAAAGGGGGAAGGAGATAGAGAGGTAGGAAGGGGGAAGGAAAATGGGGGAAGGAGAGTGGGGGAAGGAAGGGGAAAGGAGATGGTGGATGGAGATCGAGAGGGAAGGAGATAGGTGGGGAAGGAAGGGGGAAGGGAATAGGGGGAAGGAAGGGGGAAGCAGGTGGTGGAAGTAGATGGGGGAGGGAGATAGAGGGAAGGAGATGGGGGAAGGAAGGGAGAAGGAGATGGGGGGTAGGATATACAGGGGGAAGCAAGGGGGAAGGAGATGGGGGAAAGAGATAGGAGGGGAAGGATGGGGAAGAAGATAGGGGGAAGGATGGGGAAGGAGATGGGGGAAGGAAGGGGTAAGGAGTTGGGGGGGAAGGAGATGGGGATGGAAATGGGAAGGAGATCGCGGGGGACGGAAGGGGGAAGGAGATAGGCGGAAGGAGATGGGGGAAGGAAGGGGGAAGGAGATGGGGGAAAGGAAATAAGTGGGAAGGAGATAGGTGGGAAGGAGATAAGGGGTAAGGAGATAAGGGGTAAGGAGATGGGGGGAAGGAGATGGGGGGAAGGAGATGTGGGGAAGGAGATGGGGGAAGGAGATGGGGGAAGGAGATGGGGGAAGGAATGTGAAAGGAGATGGGGGAAGGAAGGGGAAGGAGATAGGTGGGCAGGAAGTGGGAATGAGATGGGGGTGAAGGAGGTGGGAAGGAGATGGGGGAAGGAGATAGGGGGAAGGAAGGGGAATGGAGATAGCAGAGAAGGAGATGGGGAGGAAGGAAGGGGGAAGGAGATAGGGGGATGGAGATAAGGGGGAAGGAGATGGGGGAAGGAAGGGAGAAGGAGATAGGGGGAAGGAGATGGGGGAAGGAGATGGGGAGGAAGAAAGGGGGAAGGAGATGGGGGAAGGAGATAGGGGGGAAGAAAGGGGAATGGAGATATTGGAGACAGAGATGGGGGGAAGGAAGGGAGAAGGAGATGGGGAAGGAGATATGGGGGGAAGGAAGGGGGAAGGATATCGCGCGGGAAGGAAGGGGGAAGGAGATAGGGGGAAGGAGATAGGGGAAAGGAGATGGGGGAAGGAAGGGGGAAGGAGATGGGGGATGGAGATAAGGGGGAAGGAGATGGGGGAAGGAGAGAAGGGGGAAGGAGAGAAGGGGGAATGAGATGGGGGGAAGGAGATGGGGGAAGGAAGGGGGAATGAGATGGGGAGAAGGAGCTGGGGGAAGGAAGGGGGAAGGCGATAGGGGAGAAGGAGAAAGGAGGGGAAGGAAGGGGGAAGGAGATGGGGGAAGGAGATGGGGGAAGGAGATGGGGGAAGGAAGGGGGAAGGAGATAGGGGGAAAGGAGATGGGGAAGGAAGGGGGAAGGAGATGGGGAATGGTGATGGGGGAAGGAGATGGGGAGAAGGAGATGGGGGGAGGAAGGGGGAAGGAGATAGGGGAAGGAAGGGGGAAGGAGATAGCAGGGAAGTAGATAGTGGGGGAAAGAAGGGGGAAGTAGATGGGGGGAAGGAGATGGGCGAGAAGGAAGGGGGAACGAGATGGGGAATGGTGATAGGGGTGAAGGAGGGGGGAAGGAGATGGGGAGAAGGAGATGGGGGGGGAGGAAGGGGGAAGGAGATAGGGGAAGGAGATAGGGGAAAGGAGATGGGGAAGGATGGGGGAAGAGGATGGGGAGAAGGAGATAGTGGGAAGGAGATGGGGTCAAGGAAGGGGGAAGGAGATGGGGGATGGAGATGGGGGGAAGGAGGGGGTAAGGAGATGGGGGGAAATGGGATAGGGGACGGAAGGGGGATTGAGATGGGGGAAGCAGGGGGTAGGAGATATGTGATATCTCCTTTCCCCCTATCTCCTTCTCCCCTATCTCCTTCTCACTTCCTTCCCCCCCATCTCGTTCCCCCTTCCTTCCCCCCACTTCCTTCCCCCATCTCCTTCCCCCTTCCTTCCCCCTATCTCCTTCCCCCTTCCTTCCACCCATCTCCTTCCCCCTTCCTTCCACCCGTCTCCTTCTCCCCATCGCCTTCCTCCTTCCTTCCCCGCATCTCCTTCCCCCATCTCCTTCCCCCTTTCTTCCATCCCTATCTCCTTCCCCCTTCCTTCCCCCATCTCCTTCCCCGCTTCGTTACCCCCTCTCATTCCCCCTTATATCTTTCCCCCTTCCTTACGCCCCTATCTCCTACCCCCTTCCATCCCTCATCTCCTTCCCCCATCTCCTTCTCCCCAATCTCCTTCCCCTTCCTTCCCCCATCTCCTTCTCCCCTATCTCCTTCCCCATTCCTTCCCCATCTCCTCCTCCCATCTCCTTCCCCCTTTCTTCCCCTATCTCCTTCCCCCTTCCTTCCCCCTCTCCTCCTCCACTATCTCCTTCCCCCTTCCTTCCCCCTATCTCCTTCCCCCTTCTTTCCCCACTCTCCTTCCCACCTACCTCCTTCCTCCTTCCTTCACCCCATCTCCTTCCCCCTTCCTTCCCCCCTATCTCCTTCCCCCTAATCTCCTTCTCCTTCCTTCCCCATGTCCTTCTCCCCTATCTCCTTCCCCCTTCCTTCCCTCCTATCTCCTTCCCCCTATCTCCTTCCCCCTTCCTTCCCACCCATCTCCTTTCCCCCATCTCCTTCCCCCTTCCTTCCCCCATCTCCTGCTCCCCTATCTCCTACCCCCTATCTCCTACCCTCTAATCTCCTTCCCCCCAATCTTCTTCCCCCATCTCCTTCGCCCTTCCTTCCCCATCTTCTTCTCCCCAATCTCCTTCCCCATCTCCTTTCCCCCATCTCCTTAGCCCCTCCTTCCCCATCTCCATTCCCCCATCCCCTTCCCCCTTCCTTCCCCCATCTCCTTCCCCCTTCCATCCCCCCATAGCCTTCCCCATCTCCTTCTCCCTTCCTTCCCCATCTCCTTCCCCTATCTCCTTCACCCCCATCTCCTTCCCCATCTCCTTCCCCCTTCATTCCCCCATCTCCTCCTCCCCCATCTCCTTCCCCCCTTCTTCACCCCCTATCACCTTCCCCCCATCTCCTTCCCCCTTCCTTCCCCACATCTCCGTTCCCCTATCTCATTCCTCTTCGTTCTCCCACTATCTACTTCTCCACATCTCCTTCCCGCTTCCTTTTCCCCTCTCCAACCCCCTTCCTTCCCCCCACTCAAACCCCCAATCTCCATCCCCCCATCTCCTTCTCCCTTCCTTCCCCCCTCCTTTCCCCCATCTCCTTCCCCCTTCCTTCCCCCAACTCCTTCCCCCTTCCTTCCACCCATCGCCTTCTTCCCAATCTCCTTTCCCCTTCCTTCCCCCCATGTCCTCCCCTATCTCCTTCCACCTTCCTTCTCCCCTATCCCCTTCCCCATCTCCTTCTCCCTTCCTTCCCCCATCTCCTTCCCCCGTCTCCTTACCCCTTCGTTCCCCCTCCCTATCTCCTTTCTCCCTATCTCCTTCCCCCTTCCTTCCCCACTCTCCTTCCCCCCTCTCCTTCCCCCTTCGATCCCCCCATCTCCTTCCCCCTTCCATCCCCCCATATCCTTCCCCATCTCCGTCTCCCTTCCTTCCCCATCTCCTTCCCCCATCTCCTTCACCCCCATCTCCTTCCCCATCTCCTTCCCCCTTCCTTCCCCCATCTCCTTCTCCCCGATCTCCTTCCCCCCTTTTTCACCCCCTATCACCATCCCCCCATCACCTTCCCCCTTCCTTCCCCACATCTCCGTTCCCCTATCTCATTCCCCTTCGTTCTCCCACTATCTACTTCTCCACATCTCCTTCCCCCTTCCTTTTCCCCTCTCCAACCCCCTTCCTTCCCCCCACTCAAACCCCCAATCTCCATGCCCCCATCTCCTTCTCCCTTCCTTCCCCCCTCCTTTCCCCCATCTCCTTCCCCCTTCTTTCCCCCACTCTCCTTCCCACCTATCTCCTTCCTCCTTCCTTCACCCCATCTCCTTCCCCCTTCCTTCCCCCCTATCTCCTTCCCCCTAATCTCCTTCTCCTTCCTTCCCCCATGTCCTTCTCCCCTATCTCCTTCCCCCTTCCTTCCCTCCTATCTCCTTCCCCCCTATCTCCTTCCCCCTTCCTTCCCACCCATCTCCTTTCCCCCATCTCCTTCCCCCTTCCTTCCCCCATCTCCTTCTCCCCTATCTCCTACCCCCTATCTCCTACCCTCTAATCTCCTTCCCCCCAATCTTCTTCCCCATCTCCTTCGCCCTTCCTTCCCCATCTTCTTCTCCCCAATCTCCTTCCCCCCTCTCCTTTCCCCCATCTCCTTAGCCCCTCCTTCCCCATCTCCATTCCCCCATCCCCTTCCCCCTTCCTTCCCCCATCTCCTTCCCCCTTCCATCCCCCCATAGCCTTCCCCATCTGCTTCTCCCTTCCTTCCCCATCTCCTTCCCCCATCTCCTTCACCCCCATCTCCTTCCCCATCTCCTTCCCCCTTCATTCCCCCATCTCCTTCTCCCCCATCTCCTTCCCCCCTTCTTCACCCCCTATCACCTTCCCCCCATCTCCTTCCCCCTTCCTTCCCCACATCTCCGTTCCCCTATCTCATTCCTCTTCGTTCTCCCACTATCTACTTCTCCACATCTCCTTCCCGCTTCCTTTTCCCCTCTCCAACCCCCTTCCTTCCCCCCACTCAAACCCCCAATCTCCATCCCCCCATCTCCTTCTCCCTTCCTTCCCCCCTCCTTTCCCCCATCTCCTTCCCCCTTCTTTCCCCCACTCTCCTTCCCACCTATCTCCTTCCTCCTTCCTTCACCCCATCTCCTTCCCCCTTCCTTCCCCCCTATCTCCTTACCCCATGTCCTTCTCCCCTATCTCCTTCCCCCTTCCTTCCCTCCTATCTCCTTCCCCCCTATCTCCTTCCCCTTCCTTCCCACCCATCTCCTTTCCCCCATCTCCTTCCCCCTTCCTTCCCCCATCTCCTTCTCCCCTATCTCCTACCCCCTATCTCCTACCCTCTAATCTCCTTCCCCCCAATCTTCTTCCCCCATCTCCTTCGCCCTTCCTTCCCCATCTTCTTCTCCCCAATCTCCTTCCCCCCTCTCCTTTCCCCCATCTCCTTAGCCCCTCCTTCCCCATCTCCATCCCCCCTTCCCATTCCCCCTTCCTTCCCCCATCTCCTTCCCCATCTCCTTCCCCCTTCCATCCCCCCATAGCCTTCCCCATCTCCTTCTCCCTTCCTTCCCCATCTCCTTACCCATCTCCATCACCCCCATCTCCTTCCCCATCTCCTTCCCCCTTCCTTCCCCCATCTCCTTCTCCCCCATCTCCTTCCCCCCTTCTTCACCCCCTATCACCATTCCCCCATCTCCTTCCCCCTTCCTTCCCACATCTCCTTCCCCTCCTTTCTCCTTGCCCCTATCTCCTTCCCCCTTCGTTCCACCATCTCCTTCTCCCCTATCTCATTCCGCCTTCCTTCCCGCCATCTCCTTCCCCCCCATCTCCTTCTACCCTCCATCGCCCCATCTCCTTCCCCCCCATCTCCTTCTACACTCCATCGCCCCATCTCCTCCCCCCCTCTCTTCACCCCATCTACTTCCATGTTCCCTCCCCCTATCTCCTTCCCCCCATCTCCTTCCACCTATCTCCTTACTCCCCATCTCCTTTCCCCATCTCCTTTCCCCTTATCTCCTTCCCCCTATCTCCTTCCCCCCATCTCCTTCCACCTATCTCCTTACTCCCCATCTCCTTTCCCCATCTCCTTCCCCCTTATCTCCATCCCCCCTTCCTTTCCCCTATCTACTTCTCCCATATCCCCTTCCCCCCTCTCCTTCCCACATCTCCTTCCCCCTTCCTTCCCCCCTTTCTCCTTCCCCCTATCTCCATCCCCCTTCCTTCCCCCATCTCCTTCCCCCTTCCTTCCCCCATCTCCTTCCCCCTTCCTTCCCCCATCACCTTCCCCCTATCTCCTTCCCCCTTCCTTCCCCTATCTCCTTCTCCCTACCTCCTTCCCACCTCCTTGCCCCTTCCTTCCCCTATCTCCTTCCCCCTTCCTTCCTCACTATCTCCCTCCCCCCCTACTTCCCCCTTCCTTTACCCATTATTCCCTTCCCCTATCTCCATCCCCCTTCCTTCCCCCATCTCCTTCCCCCTTCCTTCCCCCCTCTCCTTCCCTCTATCTGCTTCCCCCTTCCTTCCCCCTATCTCCTTCCCCATCTCCTTCCCTCTTCCTTCCACCCATCTCCTTCCACCCTATCTCCTTCCCCCTTCCTTCCCCCATCTCGTTCCCCCCATCTCCTCCCCCTTCCTTCCCTCCTCTCTCCTTCCCCACCTCCTTGCCCCTTCCTTCCCCCTATCTCCTTCCCCCTTCCTTCCCCACTATCTCCCTCCCCCCTCTCCTTCCCCCTTCCTTCCCCCATTATCTCCTTCCCCTATCTCCATCTCCCTTCCTTACACCTACCTCCTTCCCCCTTCCTTTCCCCCTCTCCTTCCCCCTTCCCCCTTCCCCTCTATCGCCTTCCCCCTTCCTTCCCCTCTATCTCCTTCCCCCTTCCTTCCCCATCTCCTTCCCCCTTCCTTCCCCACTATCTCCTTCTCCCTACCTCCTTCCCACCTCCTTGCCCCTTCCTTCCCCTATCTCCTTCCCCCCTTCCTTCCTCACTATCTCCCTCCCCCCCTCCTTCCCCCTTCCTTTACCCATTATCTCCTTCCCCTATCTCCATCCCCCTTCCTTTGCCCCTATCTTCTTCCCCCTTCCTTTTCCCCTCTCCAACCCCCTTCCTTCCCCCCACTCAAACCCCCAATCTCCATCCCCCCATCTCCTTCTCCCTTCCTTACCCCCTCCTTTCCCCCATCTCCTTCCCCCTTCCTTCCCCCAACTCCTTCCCCCTTCCTTCCACCCATCGCCTTCTTCCCAATCTCCTTTCCCCTTCCTTCCCCCCATGTCCTCCCCTATCTCCTTCCACCTTCCTTCTCCCCTATCCCCTTCCCCCATCTCCTTCTCCCTTCCTTCCCCCATCTCCTTCCCCCGTCTCCTTCCCCCTCACTATCTCCTTTCCCCCATCTCCTTCCCCCTTCCTTCCCCCCTCTCCTTCCCCCTTCGATCCCCCCATCTTCTTCCACCTTCCTTCCCCCATCACCTTCCCCCTTCCTTCCCCCATCTCCTTCTCCCCTATCTCCTTTCCCCTTCCTTCCCCCTTTCTCCTTCTCCCCTATCTCCTTATCCCCCTCTCCTTCCCCCATCTCCTTCCCCCTTCTGTCTCCCCCATCTCCTTCCCCCCATCTCCTTCCCCCTTTCTTTCCCTCCTATCTCCTTCCTCCTTTCTCCTTCCCCCCATCTCCTTCTCCCTTCCTTCCCCCCATCTCCTTCCCCTTATCTCCTTCAACCTTCCTTTCCCTCATGTCCTTTCACCCCATCTCCTTCCCCCTATCTCCTTCCCCCTTCCTACCCCCAATCTCCATCCCTCCATCTCCTTCTCCTTTCCTTCCCCCCTCTCCTCTCCCCCATCTCCTTCCCCTTCTTCCCCCACCTCCTTACCCCTTCCTTCCCCCATCTCCTTCCCCCATCCTTCCCCCCTATCTCCCTCCCCCCTTTCCTTCCCACTTCCTTCCCCCATTATCTCCTTCCCCTATCTCCACCCCCTTCCTTCCCCATCTCCTTCCCCCTTCCTTCGCCCCATCTCCTTCCCCCTTCCTTCCCCCATCTCCTTCCCCTTATCTCCTTCCCCCTTCCTTCCCCCTATTTCCTTCCCCATCTCCTTCCCCCTTCCTTCCCCCCATCTCCCTCCCCCCTTTCGTTCCCACTTCCTTCCCCCATTATCTCCTTCCCCTATCTCCACCCCCTTCCTTCCCCATCTCCTCCCACCTTCCTTCCCTCCTCTCTCCTTCCCCACCTCCTTGCCCCTTCCTTCCCCATCTCCTTTCCCCTTCCTTCCCCACTATCTCACTCCCCCCTCTCCTTCCCCCTTCCTTCCCACATTATCTCTTTCCCTATCTCCATCCCCCTTCCTTCCCCTATCTCCTTCCCCCTTCCTTTCCCTCTCTCCCTCCCCCTTCCTTCCCCCACTCCTTCCCCACTATCGCCTTCCCCCTTCCTTCCCCCCATCTCCCTCCCCCTTCCTTCCCCCCATCTCCCTCCCCCTTCCTACCCCCTATCTCCTTCCCCCTTCCTTCCCCCATCTCCTTCCCCCTTCCTTCCCCCCATCTCCTTCTCCCTACCTCCTTCCCACTTCCTTCCCCCCAATCTCCTTCCCTCCATCTCCTCCCTTCCTTCCCCCCTCTCCTTTCCCCATCTCCTTCCCCCTTTTCCCCCCATCTCCCTCCCTCTTCCTTCCCCCCAATCTCCTTCCCCTTTCCTTCCCCATCTCCTTCCCCCTTCCTTACCCCCCTCCTTGCCCCCATCGCCTTCCTTCCCCCACTCCTTCCTTACCCATTCCTTCCCCTCTCCGTCACCCCTCTCTTTGCCCCCATCTCCTTCCCTCCCCACCATCTCCTTTCTTCCCCCCTCCTTCAACCCCCTCTCCTTCCTTCCACCCATCTCCTTCCTTCCCCATCTCCTTCCTTCCCCCCATCTCCTTCCTTCCCACTTCCTTCCCACCCGCTCCTCCCCCCATCTCCTTCCTTCCCCCTTCCTTCCCCCATCCCCATCTCCTTCCTTCCCGCTCCCTTCCCCCCTCCTTCCTTCCCCCTCCTTCCCCCTTCTCCTTCCCCCATCTCATGCCTTCCCCCTCTCCTTCCCCGCATCTCTTTCCTTTCCCCTCTCCTTCCTTCACCCCCTCCTTCCCTCCCCCCCTCCTTCCTCCCCACCTCTCCTTCCTTCCCCCCTCCTTCCTTTCCCCCCTTCCCTCCATCTCCTTCCTTCCCCCATCTCCTTCCTTCCCCCCCACTCTTTCACCCCCTCTCCTTCCTTCTCCCCCCTCTCCTTACCCACCTCCTTCCTTCCTCCCACTCCTTTCCCCCTCTCTTCCCCCCTCTCCTTCACCCCCATCTCCTTCCTTCCGCCCCCTCTCCTTCCCCCCTCCTTCCCCCCAATCTCCTTCCTTTCCCCTCTCTCCTTCCCCATCCCCCTCCTTCGCCCATCTCCTTCCTTCCCCCCATCTCCTTCCCCCCTGCTTCCCCCTTCACCCCCATCGCCTTCCTTCCCCCCCATCTCCTTCCCCCTCTCCTTTCCCCTTCCTTCCCCGCCTCTCCTTCCCCCTCTCTCCTTCCCCCCTTCCCCATCTCCTTCCTTCCCCCTTCCTTCCCCCTCTCCTTCCGTCCTCCTTCCTTCCCCCCTCTCCTTCCCCCCTCTCCTTCCTTCCCCCGTCCTTCCCCACCCTCCTTCCCCATCTCTTTCCTTCCCCCTCTCTCCTTCCTTCCACCCTCCTTCCTTCCCCCTTCCTTCCTCCCCTTCCTCCCATCTCCTTCCTTCCCCCTTCCTTCCCCCCTCGCCTTCACCCATCGCGTTCCTTCCCCCTTTCTTCCCCCCTCACCATCCCCCCATCTCCATCCTTCCCCCTTCCTTCCACCCTCTCCTTCCCCCATCTCCTTCCTTTCCCCTTCCTTCCCCTCCTTCCTTCCCCCTTCCTTTCCCCCCTCTCCTCCCCATCTCCTTCCTTCCTCCTTCCTAACTCACCCTCCTTCCCTGCATCTCCTTCCTTCCCCCTTCCTTCCCCCTCTCTCCTTCCTTCCCCCTTTCCTTCCCTCTTCCTTCCCCCCTCTCCATCCCCATCTCCTTCCTTCCCCCTTCCTTCCCCCTTCCTTCCCCCCTCTCCTTCCTTCCCCCTCCTTCCCCCTTCATTCCCCTCTCCTTCCCCCATCTCCTTCCTTCCCCCCTCCTCCCCATCTCTTTCCTCCCCATCTCGTTAATTCCCCCCCTCTCCTTACCCCCATCTCCTTCCTTCCCCCCTCCTCCCCCCTCTCCTTCCTTCCCCCTTCTTTCCCATCCTCTCCTTCCCCCCTCTCCTTCACCCCATCACCTTCCTTCCCCCCTCGTTCCCCGTTCTCTCCTTCCCCCCTCTCCTTCCCCTGCATCTCCTTCCTTCCCCCACTCCTTCCCCCATCTCCTTCCTTCCCCCGCCCCCCACTCTCCTTCCCCCCTCTCCTTCCCCCTCTCCCATTCTTGCCCCCTTCCTTCCCCCCCTCCTTCCCCCCTCCTTCCCCCTCTCCATCTTTCCCCCTTCCTCCCCTCCTCATTCCCCCCTCCCTTCCATCCCCGGCTTTTTCCTTCCCCCCTCTCTCCTACCCCCTCTCTCTCCCCCTTCTTCCCCCCCTTCCCCCCTCTCTCTGTCCCTCTTCATTACCCAACCTCTCCTTCCCCCATCTCCTTCCTTCCCCCTCTCCTTCCCCCATCTCCTTCCTTCCCCCCCTCGTTCCCCGCTCTCTTTCCCCGCATCTCCTTCCTTCCCCCCCATCTCCGTCCTTTCCCCTATCACCATCCTTCCCCCCATCTCCTTCTTCCCCCCATCTCCTTCCCCTCCTCCTTCCCCCCTCCTTCCCCATCTCCTTCACCCCTCTCCTTTCCCCAATCCTTCCCCCTTCCTTCCCTCTCCTTCCTCCCCCGTCCTTCAGCCCCTCTCCTTCCTTCTCCCCATCTCCTTCCTCCCCCATCACCTTCCTTCCCCCAACTCCTTCCTTCCACCCATCTCCTTACCCCCTCCTCCCCTTCACCGCCACCGCCTTCCTTCCTCCATCTCCTCCCCCCTCCTTCCCCCCTCTCCTTCCCCCATCTCCTTCCCCCTCTCATTCCCCCTTCCTTCCTCCTTCCTTCACCCCTCTCCTTCCCCCTTCTTTCCTTCCCCCTAACTTCCCCCCCTCCCCATCTCCTTCCTTTCCCCTTCCCTCCACCCTCCTTCCGTCCTCCTTCCTTCGTTCCCCCTCTCCTTCACCCCCATCTCCTTCCTTCCCCTATCTTTCCCCCTTCCTTCCTTCCCCCCTTACCCCCTCTCCTTCCTTCCCCCATTCCTTTCCCCCTCCTTCCTTCCCCCCTTCCCCCTCTCCTTTCTTCCCCCACTCCTTCCCCCCTCTCATTCCCCCCCTCTCCTTCCCCTGCATCTCCTTCCTTCCCCCCTCCTTCCCCCCTCTCCTTCCCCCATCTCTTTCCTTCCCCCTTTCCCCACGCTCCTTCCCCCACTGTCCTTCCCCCCCTCCTTTCACCCCTCTCTCCTTCCTTACCCCCCTTTCCTTCCCCCCCTCCTTCCTCCCCTCCTTCCCCCCCCTCCTTCCTTTCCCCTTCCTTCCCCCCCTCCTACCCCCTCTCCTTCCTTTCCCCTTCCTTCCCCCCCTACCCCCTCTCCTTCCTTCCCCCTTCCTCCCCTCCTCCTTCCCCCCTCTCCTTCCTTCCCCGGCTCTTTCCTTCCCACCTCTCTCCTTCCCCCTCTCTCTCCTCCTCCTTCCTTCCCCGCCCTCTCCTTCCACCCTCTCTCCGTCCCTCTTCCTTACCCCACCTCTCCTTCCCCCATCTCCTTTCGTCCCCCTCTCCTTCTCCTCCTCCTACCTTCCCCCCTCTCCTTCCCACCTCTCCTTCCCCTCCTCCTTCCCCCATTCCCCCATCTCCTTCCCCCATCTCCTTCCCCCCTCTCCTTCCCCCTTCTTTTCCCTTCCCCTTCCCCCTCTCCTTCACCCCTCTCTCCTTCCTTCCCCCAACTCCTTGCTTCCCCCCTCTCCTTCCCCCTCCTCCCCCTTCACCACCACCGCCTTCCTTCCCCCATCTCCTTGACCCCCTCCTTCCCCCTCTCCTTCCCCCATCTCCTTCCCCCTCTCCTTCCCCCTTTCTTCCCCCTTCCTTCACCCCTCTCCTTCCCCCCTCTCTCCTTCCCCAGTCCTTCCCCCCTTCTCCTTCCCCACTCTCTCCTTCCCCCTACCTTACCCCCTTCCCCATCTCCTTCCTTCCCCCTTCCTTCCCCCCTCTCCTTCCCCCATCTCGTTCCCCCTCTCATTCCCCCTTCCTTCCTCCTTCCTTCACCACTCTCCTTCCCCCTTCTTTCCTTCCCCCTAACTTCCCCCCCTCCCCATCTCCTTCCTTTCCCCTTCCCTCCACCCTCCTTCCGTCCTCCTTCCTTCGTTCCCCCTCTCCTTCACCCCCATCTCCTTCCTTCCCCTATCTTTCCCCCCTCCTTCCTTCCCCCCTTACCCCCTCTCCTTCCTTCCCCCATTCCTTTCCCCCTCCTTCCTTCCCCCCTTCCCCCTCTCCTTTCTTCCCCCACTCCTTCCCCCCTCTCATTCCCCCCCCTCTCCTTCCCCTGCATCTCCTTCCTTCCCCCCTCCTTCCCCCCTCTCCTTCCCCCATCTCTTTCCTTCCCCCTTTCCCCACGCTCCTTCCCCCACTGTCCTTCCCCCCCTCCTTTCACCCCTCTCTCCTTCCTTACCCCCCTTTCCTTCCCCCCCTCCTTCCTCCCCTCCTTCCCCCCCCTCCTGCCTTTCCCCTTCCTTCCCCCCCTCCTACCCCCTCTCCTTCCTTTCCCCTTCCTTCCCCCCCTACCCCCTCTCCTTCCTTCCCCCTTCATCCCCTCCTCCTTCCCCCCTCTCCTTCCTTCCCCGGCTCTTTCCTTCCCACCTCTCTCCTTCCCCCTCTCTCTCCTCCTCCTTCCTTCCCCGCCCTCTCCTTCCACCCTCTCTCCGTCCCTCTTCCTTACCCCACCTCTCCTTCCCCCATCTCCTTTCGTCCCCCTCTCCTTCTCCTCCTCCTACCTTCCCCCCTCTCCTTCCCACCTCTCCTTCCCCTCCTCCTTCCCCCCTTCCCCCATCTCCTTCCCCCCTCTCCTTCCCCCTTCTTTTCCCTTCCCCTTCCCCCTCTCCTTCACCCCTCTCTCCTTCCTTCCCCCAACTCCTTCCTTCCCCCCTCTCCTTCCCCCCTCCTCCCCCTTCACCACCACCGCCTTCCTTCCCCCATCTCCTTGACCCCCTCCTTCCCCCTCTCCTTCCCCCATCTCCTTCCCCCTCTCCTTCCCCCTTTCTTCCCCCTTCCTTCACCCCTCTCCTTCCCCCTCTCTCCTTCCCCAGTCCTTCCCCCCTTCTCCTTCCCCACTCTCTCCTTCCCCCTACCTTACCCCCTTCCCCATCTCCTTCCTTCCCCCTTCCGTCACCCCTCTCCTTCCCCCCTCTCTCCTTCCCCCTTCCTTCCCCCCTTCTCCTTCTCCACTCTCTCCTTCCCCCTACATTCCCCCCTTCCCCCATCTCCTTCCTTCCTCCTTCCTTCACCCTTCTCCTTCCCCCCTCTCTCCTTCCCCCTAACTTCCCCCCCTTCCACCATCTCCTTCCTCCCCCCTTCCTTTCCCCTCTACTTCCGTCCTCCTTCCTTCATCCCCCTCTCCTTCCCCCATCTCCTTCCTTCCCCTCTCTCCTTCCTTCCCCCTTCCTTCCCCCCTTCCCCCATCTCCTTCCTTCCCCCATCTCCTTCCTTCCCCTTCCTTCCTCCTTCCTTCCCCCCTTCCCCCATCTCCTTCCTTCTGCCTCTCTCCTTCCCCATCTCCTTCCTGCCCCCTTCCTTCCTCCCATCTCCTTCCCCAATCCCCTTCCTTCCCCTTCCTTCCCCCTTCCTTCCCCCCTTCCCCCATCTCCTTCCTTCTGCCACTCTCCTTCCCCCATCTCCTTCCCCCAATCCCCTTCCTTCCCCTTCCTTCCCCACTCTCCTTCCCTCCATCTCCTTCATTCCCCCTTCCTTCCCCTCCTCTCCTTCCTTCCCCCTTCCTTCCCCATCTCCTTCCTTCCCCCTTGCTTACCCCCCTCCTTCCCCCAATCTCCTTCCTTCCCCCTTCCTTCCCCCCTCCATCCTTCCACCTTCTTTCCCCATCTCCTTCCTCCCCCCCTCATTCCCCCCTCCTTCCTTCCGCCTTCCTTCCCCCTCTCCTCCCGTCCTCCTTCCTTCCCCCCTCCTTCCCCCTATCTGCTGCTTTCCCCCCCTCTACTTACCCCCATCTCCTTCCTCCGCCTCCCTCACCCCCCTCTCCTTCCTTAACCCCCTCCTTCACCCCCCTCTCCTTCTGTCTCTCCCATCTCCGTCCTTCCCCCATCTCCTTCTTTCCCCCTCTCCTTCCTTCCCCCCCCTCATTCCCCCCTCTCCTTCCCCCATCTCCTTCCTTCCCCCATCTCCTTCCCCCTTCCTTCCCCCTTCCTTCCCCCCTCCTTCCCCCTCTCTCTTTACCCCCATCTCCTTCCTACCCCCCCATCTCCGTCCTTCCCCCATCTCCCTCCCTCTCTCCTTCCCCCTTCCTTACCCCCTCTCCTTCCCCCTCTCTCCTTCCCCCTTCCTTACCCCCCATCCTTGCCCATCTCCTTCCTTCCCCCTCTCCTTCCTTACCCATTCCTTCCCCCCTCCACCCCCTCTCCTTCCCCATCTCCTGCCTTCCCCCTCTTCTCCCCTATCTCCTTCCTCCCCCCATCTCCTTCCTTTCCCCCTCTCCTTCCTTCCCCCCTCCTTCCCTCCACCCCTCTCCTTCCTCCCCCCATCTCCTTCCTTCCCCATCTCCTTCCTCCCAACCCCTTTCAACCCCCTCTCCTTCCTTCTCCCCCTCTCCTTCCCCCCTGTCCTTCCACCCATTCCTTCCCCCCACTCCTTCCCCCTCTCTTCCCCCCTCTCCTTCCCCATCTCCTTCCTTCCCCCTCTCCTTCCCCCTCTCCTTCCCCCCATCTCCTTCCCCATCTCCTTCCTTCCCCTTCCTTCCCCCCTCTCCTTCCTTACCCCTTCCTTCCCCCCTCTCCTTCCCCCCTCTCCTTCATCCCCATCGCCTTCCTTCCCCCTCTCTTTCCCCCCTCCTTCTTTCCCCCCTTCCCCCCCCTTCCTACCCCCACTCCTTCCCCCCTCTCATTCCCCCCCTCTCCTTCCCCTGCATCTCCTTCCTTCCCCCCTCCTTCCCCCTCTCCTTCCCCCATCTCTTTCCTACCCCTCTTCCCCCACGCTCCTTCCCCCACTGTCCTTCCCCCCTCCTTTCACCCCTCTCTCCTTCCTTAACCCCCTTTCCTTCCCCCTCCTTCCTCCCCTCCTTCCCCATCTCCTTCCTTCCCCCTTCCTTCCCTCCCTCCTTCCCCCATCTCCTTCCTTCCCCCTTGCTTCCCTCCCTCCATCCCCCCTCTCCTTCCTTCCCCGGCTCTTTCCTTTCCCTCCCTCCTTCCCCCATCTCCTACCTTCCCCCTCTCCTTCGCCCCTCTCCTTCCTTCTCCCCATCTCCTTCCTTCCCCCAACTCCTTCCCCCTCTCCTTCCCCCTTCCTTCCCCCTTCCTTCACCCCTCTCCTTCCCCCCTCTCTCCTTCCCCCTAACTTCCCCCCTTCCCCCATCTCCTTCCTTCCCCCTTCCTTTCCCCTCTACTTCCGTCCTCCTTCCTTCATCCCCCCTCCTTCCCCCATCTCCTTCCTTCCCCCCTCTCCTTCCCCATCTCCTTCTTTCCCCCTTCCTTCCCCAACCTCCTTCCCCCATCTCCTTCCTTCCCCCTCTCTCCTTCCTTCCCCCTTCCTTCCCCCCTTCCCCCATCTCCTTCCTTCTGCCCCTCTCCTTCCCCCATCTCTTTCCTGCCCCCTTCCTTCCCCCCATCTCCTTCCCCCAATCCCCTTCCTTCCCCTTCCTTCCCCACCCACCTTCCCTCCATCTCCTTCATTCCCCCTTCCTTCCCCTCCTCTCCTTACTTCCCCATTCCTTCCCCCATCTCCTTCCTTCCCCCTTGCTTACCGCCCTCCTTCCCCCAATCTCCTTCCTTCCCCCTTCCTTCCCCCCTCCTTCCTTCCCCCTTCCTTCCCCCTCTCCTTCCCCCCCTCCTTCACCCCTCTCTCCTTCCCCCCTCCTTCCCCTGCATCTCCTTCCTTCCCCCCCTTCCCCCCCTCCTCCCCCATATCCTTTCTTCCCACCTTCCCCCACTGTCCTTCCCCCCTCTCCTTCCCCCCTCCTTCCTTCCCTCTTCCTTCCCCCCTCCTTCCCCCTTCTTCCCTCCCATCTCCTTCCTTTCACCCCTCTCCTTCTCCCACTCCTTCCTTCCCCCCTCCTTTCACCCCTCTCTCCTTCCTTACCCCCCTTTCCTTCCCCCCTCCTTCCCCCTCCTTCCCCCTCTCCTTCCTTCCCCCTTCCTTCGCCCCCTTCTACCCCCTCTCCTTCCTTCCCCCTTCCCTACCTCCCTCCTTCCCCCCTCTCCCTCCCCCCTGACCTTCCCCCTCTCTCTTTCCCCAATCTCCTTCCTTCCACCCATCTCCATCCTTCCCCACTCTCCTTCCCCCCTGTCCTTCCCCCTCTCTCTTTCCCGAACTCCTTCCTTCCCCCCTCTCCTACCTTCCCCTCCTCCTTCCCCCATCTCCTTCCTTTTGCCTTCCTTCCCCCTCTCATTCCGTCCTCCTTCCTTCCCCCCTCCTTCCCCCCATCTGCTGCTTTCCCCCCTCTACTTCCCCCCATTTCCTTCCTCCCCCTCCCTCACCCCCTCTCCTTCCTTCCCCCCCTCCTTCACCCCCCTCTCCTTCCATCTCTCCCATCTCTGTCCTTCCCCCATCTCCTTCTTTCCCCCTCTCCTTCCTTCCCCCCCTCATTCCCCCCTTCCTTCCCCCTCTCCTCCCCCCTCTCCTTCCCACTTCCTTCCCCCTCTCCTTCCTTCCCCCCTCCTTCCCCCTTCCTTCCCCCTCTCCTTCCTTCCCCCCTCCTTCCCCCTTCTCCTTCCCCCATCTCCTGCCTTCCCCCTCTCCTTCCTCCATCTCCTGCCTTCCCCCCTCTCCTTCCCCCATCTCCTTCCTTCCCCCTCTCCTTCCTCCCCCCTCGTTCCCTCCTCCCTCCTTCCTCCATACTTCTCCTTCCTTCCCCCCTTCTTTCCCCCCCTCTTTCCCTCTCTCCTTCCTTCTCCCCATCTCCATCCCCCCTCTCCTTCCCCCTCCTTCCTTCCCCCCGACTCCTTCCCCCCCTCATCCCCCATCCTTTCCCCCATCTCCTTCCTTCCGCCCCCTCTCCTTCCCCCCTTTTCCCCCTCATCACCTTCCTTCCCCCATCTACTTCCTTCCCCCATTTCCTTCCCCCCACCTTCCCCCTCACCCCCATCACCTTCCTTCCCCCCATCTCCTTCCCCCCTCCTTTCCCCCATCTCCTTCCCCCCTCTCCTTCCCCCTTCCTTCCCCCCTCTCCTTCCCCCCTCACTCCTTCTACCCCCCTCCTTCCATCCTCTCCTTCCCCCTTCCTTTCCCCCTTCTCCTTCCCCCCTCTCTCCTTCCCCCTTCCTTCCCCCTTCTCCTTCCCCACTCTCTCTTTCCCCCCTACCTTCACCTCCTCCTTCCCCCATCTCCTTCCTTCCGCCTTCCTTCCCCCTCTCCTCCCGTCCTCCTTCCTTCCCCCCTCCATCCCCCTATCTGCTGCTTTCAACCCCTCTACTTACCCCCATCTCCTTCCTCCCCCTCCTTCACCCCCCTCTACTTCTGTCTCTCCCATCTCCGTCCTTCCCCCATCTCCTTCTTTCCCCCTCTCCTTCCTTCCCCCCCTCATTCCCCCCTCTCCTTCCCCCATCTCCTTCCTTCCCCCATCTCCTTCCCCCTTCCTTCCCCCTTCCTTCCCCCTCCTTCCCCCTCTCTCTTTCCCCCCATCTCCTTCCTACCCCCCCATCTCCGTCCTTCCCCCATCTCCCTCCCTCTCTCCTTCCCCCTTCCTTACCCCCTCTCCTTCCCCCTCTCTCCTTCCCCCTTCCTTACCCCCCATCCTTGCCCATCTCCTTCCTTCCCCCTCTCCTTCCTTACCCATTCCTTCCCCCCTCCACCCCCTCTCCTTCCCCATCTCCTGCCTTCCCCCTCTTCTCCCCTATCTCCTTCCTCCCCCCATCTCCTTCCTTTCCCCCTCTCCTTCCTTCCCCCCTCCTTCCCTCCACCCCTCTCCTTCCTCCCCCCATCTCCTTCCTTCCCCATCTCCTTCCTCCCAACCCCTTTCAACCCCCTCTCCTTCCTTCTCCCCCTCTCCTTCCCCCCTGTCCTTCCACCCATTCCTTCCCCCCCACTCCTTCCCCCTCTCTTCCCCCCTCTCCTTCCCCATCTCCTTCCTTCCCCCTCTCCTTCCCCCTCTCCTTCCCCCATCTCCTTCCCCCATCTCCTTCCTTCCCCTTCCTTCCCCCCTCTCCTTCCTTACCCCTTCCTTCCCCCCTCTACTTCCCCCCTCTCCTTCACCCCCATCGCCTTCCTTCCCCCTCTCTTTCCCCCTCCTTCTTTCCCCCCTTCCCCCCCTTCCTTCCCCCACTCCTTCCCCCCTCTCATTCCCCCCCTCTCCTTCCCCTGCATCTCCTTCCTTCCCCCCTCCTTCCCCCTCTCCTTCCCCCATCTCTTTCCTACCCCTCTTCCCCCACGCTCCTTCCCCCACTGTCCTTCCCCCCTCCTTTCACCCCTCTCTCCTTCCTTAACCCCCTTTCCTTCCCCCTCCTTCCTCCCCTCCTTCCCCATCTCCTTCCTTCCCCCTTCCTTCCCCCCTCCTTCCCCCATCTCCTTCCTTCCCCCTTGCTTCCCTCCCTCCGTCCCCCATCTCCTTCCTTCCCCGGCTCTTTCCTTCCCCCTCTCTCCTTCCCCCCTCTCTCCTCCTCCTTCCTTCCCCGCCTTCTCCTTCCACCCTCTCTCCGTCCCTCTTCCTTACCCCACCTCTCCTTCCCCCATCTCCTACCTTCCCCCTCTCCTTCCCCCCTCTCCTTCCCCCCTCTCCTTCCTTCTCCCCATCTCCTTCCTTCTCCCAACTCCTTCCCCCTCTCCTTCCCCCTTCCTTCCCCCTTCCTTCACCCCTCTCCTTCCCCCCTCTCTCCTTCCCCCTAACTTCCCCCCTTCCCCCATCTCCTTTCTTCCCCCTTCCTTTCCCCTCTACTTCCGTCCTCCTTCCTTCATCCCCCCCTCCTTCCCCCATCTCCTTCCTTCCCCCCTCTCCTTCCCCATCTCCTTCTTTCCCCCTTCCTTCCCCAACCTCCTTCCCCCATCTCCTTCCTTCCCCCTCTCTCCTTCCTTCCCCTTCCTTCCCCCCTTCCCCCATCTCCTTCCTTCTGCCCCTCTCCTTCCCCCATCTCTTTCCTGCCCCCTTCCTTCCCCCATCTCCTTCCCCCAATCCCCTTCCTTCCCCTTCCTTCCCCACCCACCTTCCCTCCATCTCCTTCATTCCCCCTTCCTTCCCCTCCTCTCCTTACTTCCCCATTCCTTCCCCCATCTCCTTCCTTCCCCCTTGCTTACCGCCCTCCTTCCCCCAATCTCCTTCCTTCCCCCTTCCTTCCCCCCTCCTTCCTTCCCCCTTCCTTCCCCCTCTCCTTCCCCCCCTCCTTCACCCCTCTCTCCTCCCCCTCTCCTTCCCCTGCATCTCCTTCCTTCCCCCCCTTTCCCCCCTCCTCCCCCATATCCTTTCTTCCCACCTTCCCCCACTGTCCTTCCCCCCTCTCCTTCCCCCCTTCTTCCTTCCCTCTTCCTTCCCCCCTCCTTCCCCCTTCTTCCCTCCCATCTCCTTCCTTTCATCCCTCTCCTTCCCCCACTCCTTCCTTCCCCCCTCCTTTCACCCCTCTCTCCTTCCTTACCCCCCTTTCCTTCCCCCCTCCTTCCCCCTCCTTCCCCCTCTCCTTCCTTCCCCCTTCCTTCCCCCTTCCTTCGCCCCCTTCTACCCCCTCTCCTTCCTTCCCCCTTCCCTACCTCCCTCCTTCCCCCCTCTCCCTCCCCCCTGACCTTCCCCCTCTCTCTTTCCCCCATCTCCTTCCTTCCACCCATCTCCATCCTTCCCCCCTCTCCTTCCCCCCTGTCCTTCCCCCTCTCTCTTTCCCCAACTCCTTCCTTCCCCCCTCTCCTACCTTCCCCTCCTCCTTCCCCCATCTCCTTCCTTTTGCCTTCCTTCCCCCTCTCATTCCGTCCTCCTTCCTTCCCCCCTCCTTCCCCCCCATCTGCTGCTTTCCCCCCTCTACTTCCCCCCATCTCCTTCCTCCCCCTCCCTCGCCCCCTCTCCTTCCTTCCCCCCTCCTTCACCCCCCTCTCCTTCCGTCTCTCCCATCTCTGTCCTTCCCCCATCTCCTTCTTTCCCCCTCTCCTTCCTTCCCCCCCTCATTCCCCCCCTTCCTTCCCCCTCTCCTCCCCCCTCTCCTTCCCCCTTCCTTCCCCCCTCCATCCCCCCACCTTCCCCCTCTCCTTCTCCCCATCTCTTTCCCCCCTCTCCTTCCCCCTTCCTTCCCCCCTCATTCCCCCTCTCCTTCCCCCATCTCCTTCCTTCCCCCATCTCCTTCCCCTCTCCTTCCCCCTCTATCCTTCCCCCTTCCTTACCCCCTCTCCTTCCCCCCTCTCTCCTTTCCCCTTCCTTACCCCCTCTCCTTCCCCCCTCTCCTTCCCCCCTCTGCCCCCTCTCCTTCCCCCATCTCCTGCCTTCCCCCCTCTCTTCCCCCATCTCCTTCCTTCCCCAATCTCCTCCCTTCCCCCACTCCTTCCTTCCCCCTTCCTTCCCCTCCCCTCCTTCCCCGATCTCCTTTCTTCCTCCTTCCTTCCCCCTCTCCTTCCTTCCCCCATCTCACCCCCTCCTTCCCCCATCTCCTGCCTTCCCCCTCTCCTTCCCCCATCTCCTTCCTTCCCCTTCTCCTTCCTCCCAACCCCTTTCAACCCCCTCTCCTTCCTTCTCCTCCCTCTCCTTCCCCCTCACTCCTTCCACCCCTTCCTTTCCCCCCACTCCTTCCCCCCTCTCTTTCCCCCTCTCCTTCTCACCCCATCTGCTTCCTTCCGCCCCCTCTCCTTCCCCCATCTTTTTCCTTCCCCCCTCTCCTTCCCCCTCTCCTTACCCCCATCTCCTTCCCCCCTCTCCTTCCCCCATCTCCTTCCCCCCCTCCTTCCCCCTCTCTCCTACCCCTTCCTTACCCCCTCTCCTTCCCCCCTCTCTCCTTCCCCCTTCCTTACCCCCCATCCTTCCCCCATCTCCGTCCTTCCCCTTCTCCTTCCTTACCCATTCCTTCCCTCCTCCGCCCTCTCTCCTTCCCCCATCTCCTGCCTTCCCCACTCTCCTCCCCCATCTCCTTCCATCCCCCTCTCCTTACTTCCCCCTTCCTTCCCCTCCCCTCATTCCCCCATCACCTTCCTTCCTCCTTCCTTCCCCCATCTCCTTCCTTCCCCCTCTCCTTACCCCCACTCCTTCCCCATCTCCTTCCTTCCCCCATCTCCTTCCCCCCTCCTTCCCCACATTCACCCGCATCGCCTTCCTTCCCCCCATCTCCTTCCTTCCCCCATCTCCTTCCCCCCTCCTTCCCCCCATTCACCCCCATCGCCTTCTTCCCCCATCTCCTTCCCCCTCCCCTTCCCCCATCTCCTTCCCTCCTCCCCTTCCCCCTCCTTCCCCCCTCTCTCCTCCCACAATCCCTCCTTCCCCCCACTGTCCTTCTCCCTTCCTTCTCCCCCTCTCCTTCACCACTCTCTCCTTCCCCCTTCCTTCCCCCCCTCCTTCCCCCATTCCCTTCCTTCCCCCTTCCTTCCCCCTCTCCTTCCATCCTCCTTCCTTCCCCCTCTCCTTCCTTCCCCCTTCCTTCCCCCTCCTTCCCCCCCTCCTTCCCCATCTCCTTCCTTCCCTCCTATCTCCTTCCTCCCTTCTCCTTCACCCCCTCTCCTTCCTTTCCCCCATCCTTCCCATCCCCCTCCTTCTATAATATCTGAATAATATAATATCTGAGACATTCAAATGAAACCTCCTTTTAATTTTCGCGAATATCGTCCCAATTTATTCAGATACTCAGCACTGGAGCACACGGGTCCCAAATACTGAGCTTTATTTTGTCAGCTCCTTTATTTTGTCATTCATTAATGTGTTTGGGTCATTGCCGCTGGGTCCCCACGGATTGCTCAGATATAATTGCTCTGGTGAAGGTGACGGTGAGTTATTACCTTGAACTGCTGCCATTTATTTGGTGCAGATAAACCCACAATGATGTAAGGGAGGGAGTTCCAGGATTTCCAGCCAATGGCACTTGTGGGACTGAGATGTTTTTCCAAACCAGGGTGGGGAGTGGCTTGATGTGGAATTGTCACCTGGTGGTGTTCCCGTGGATCTGCTGTGTTCAGCATTCCACATGATAGTGCCGTGGGTCTGGAAGCTGCTCTGGAAGGAATCTTGGGGAATTTCTACAGAGCATCTTGTCTCAGCTGAACTATCCCAGTCAGGCACCTGAGCCCTAATCCTGTAATCCAGCTCTGAGAATGTAATAGCAGGTGGGACCCACCCTGTCCCCCTAATGTGGCCATGTTTGGGAAACCTCGGAGAGTCCAATCTCATTCATTCCATCTCAGCGTTTTTCCCCGTTTGAGATTGCTTTCAAAGTGCAACAGTGCGATGGCAGGGGTTCGAGCCCGGGTTAACTGCTGGGAAGGAGACATGTCCAACCCTTTCCCAGTAATTGGCAAGGTATTCCCGAGGCCGTGATCAGGACCAATTGGATTGGGACTGAAATCCAAACAGAAACTGCTGGGGGAGCTCAGCAGGTCTGACAGCATCAGCATCAGATCCCTTCAGTTCTGCAGGACAATCCCTGGACTCTAGAGGTTCACTCGGATTTCTCCCACAAATGATACCCCTCCGACTAAATCCCGCCAGTAATTTCTGTGTTATCTGTCAGCTCTCCAGGATCTGCAGTTCCTTGTTTTAAATACAGTAGATGTTGACCAACCGAAGGGGATATTGGGTCAGGTGACGGTCTACCTCATTCATTGGGGCAGATGTCAAGGAGCATCTTAAACCGGAGAGGGATCAGGGGGGAATTGGAGCCGTTTAGAGAGAGAGAACAGAAGGTAAGACAGCTCAGCTCAAAGCACGGCACTTAATGCTGCCCCGATTAAAATATTGAAGATGTCAGAGGGACAGATGAGCTGAGACAGGGTGGGAGCTGGGAGATATTGATGATGTGGAAGGACAGTGTGTGTATCTGATCACATTCTGTCAGTCTGACTAATAGCAGTCATTCCTGACACTGGATTCACTGAGGGGTGAAGGGTCAGTGAACAGAGCGGACTGTCCCTGTTATTCTGTTCCTGACTCTCCAGCTCCCACTCTGTAAGTGACCTCTCAGTCTCCCGGGAAATGGGCTGTTTCCCAATTGGGCCGGATTCCTGGCCTTTATCCTTGGCCGAGCTGAGAGTTGATGGTCTGAGGAATATCATTCCCAAATGACTCCTGTCCAAGATAATCCCGATGAATGTGTATGTGTATCCTCCATTAATCTGTAAACATCATTGCTCAGGGCTGGGGGGACATGGATTGATGACATTGAGGATGTTATGAACCAGACCAAACTCCTCTGCCTTAAGGAAATGGTCTCGACCCCTTTTCCTGATTTCCTGAAGGGAAGTCTAAGGCGTTACAATGTGATTGGTCAAACTGCCAGGCTTGAATCAAAACACACTTTACTCCACACTATCGTTGGAACACAAACATAAGGAAGAAAGATTGGACAAACCGAACTCGGTTGGAAACCTGAACTAAATGAACATTATTTAACCATAAACAGCAACTGTTCGGATATAGTAACATTCCATAAACCACACAATTCTGGTCTTTCTGCTATCGGGAGAATGGTGTGAAACTTGTGAAGATTCAGAAAAGATTTACAAGGATGTTTGCAGAGTCAGGATTTCTGATTGATTTGAGGCTGGAGTTTATTTTATCCGTGTGTAGATTTGACACATTAATCCTTCCTCCCCACCACTACAGAAGCTGTTGGAACTGTTCAGTGTTTCCAGCGGCATCTGTAATTATTTCAGGTTCCTGACGGGAGCAGTCTCTCACTTTTCGAACAAAACAAACCCATCCTTGTGCTGTACCCAATATTTCAATAAGAAATGGGAAGCAGCAGAGGGGAAAGCTTCCGAGATGCCGAGCAATGCTGCCCGGTTCCACACTGCAATTCACAGGAACCATCAGCAAGGAGCAATCTGAGAGATCCGTTTTTCCATTCATGTTTGGGATTTATCCCAATGGCTTTCCCTTAAAACACTGCGATGGCCAGGTATCGAACCCGGATCAACTGCTTGGAAGGCAGCTCTGCTCCCCACTATCCCACCATCACCCTGCTCCCAGCTCCCTCCCCATTCCCAAACACACTTAACAAGGCCGTGATTATCACCAACTGGATTGGGACTATAATCCAAACAGACACATCCTCTGTATCTAACCCAGTGATGGAGCTATCCTGATTGAGTTTGATGTGAACAGGATGGGGGAAGTAGGAGATTGAATCAGTACCTAACGCCGAGATCAAAATGGCCTGGGAATTTGAAATGCTGCAGTGTAGAGGGAGATTTACTCTGTATCTGACCCCATTCTCTACCTGCCCTGGGGATTTAAATGGGGACAGTTTAATGGGAGCTTTATTTTGTCTGGAACCCTGTGCTCCCTCTGCCCTGGGAGTGTTTGCTGGGAACACTGTCTAACCTCTGTGATATGGATCCTATGAAGATTGATGGGAGACAGTGTAAATAGAATTGTCAGGGTCCAATTCCTTCACGTGGATGAGAGAAGGTGAGAAAAAATGATCCCAGTGGGACTGAAGGGTCAGGAACAGAATGAAGACACCATTGGCTCAGAGACAGGAGACAGGATAGAGGGGAATGAGGGTTTCAGACTGGAGGGAGCTACAGGCACATACAAGTTGGGAACTGTTTTCAGTAAAAGGCAATTGATCCCAGGTCACTGCAGAGTGTAAGAATCTGATGCCTTTCCCTCACTATCCCCCTCCAATCCCTGGGAAGATCTGCTCCCACACCATGTTCCCTCCTAACTGCTGACTGTGTTACATACATTAATACATTGGGGATGGACGGGGGTGCTTTTAACACTGGGATCTTGTTGTGTAACTTGCCTGCATAATGCTCTCGCTCCCCCATTCAACTAAATTTTTCTCCCTTTTATCCTGAAGAACTTTTGTTTGGAAAGCTGTAACGTGAAGATCCAAAATGTTCGAGGCCAGGAAAGAACAACCTCCAGAGGGGGAGCACGGGCCTGAGGCCTGAGGCCTGGTTGACAGGCTGCACCCCGTGGGGGCCCACGTGAGTTGTGTGTTTATTTACCCCGAGGTTTAATCTCCTCTGGGGGACCCTGGGTTTTCGGGGTCTCTGGGTAACTGGCTCCTGTCAGATTGTGGTCCTGTCATTTTAAAAACAGATTTGAAGCCTGGGGTAAAGAATGTCAATCCCCAGGATCTGAGAGGCAGGACTCCCTGAGGGGGAATTAAAACCCAAATGCTGTGACCCTCTCTGAAGAGTTCTCATAAAGTCAGAGTGATGTGGGTTATCGAGAGGGCAGGATGAGAAAATTCAACAGTGAGAGAAAGAGAGTGAGAGAAACGTTTAAAAAATTGAGAGAGCAGAGGAAACAGAAGGGGATCAAGAGAGAGAGGGAGAGGCATTTTGAGATTGTGGAAGTCGCTGCAATGTTTGATTCTGGGGTGACAGGAAATAATTAAACTGAAGCAGCATCACAGAGGGGAGAAATGGTCAGAGTCATTAGCTGCTGCTGCATTGTAGCATGTGGGATCTTGCTGTGCACCAGCTGCCCCAATGCTACCATTGCAGGCAGTGAGTGTTTTAATCAGCTCACCCATCATTTCAAAGTTTTTCCAAGGCTTTAGCATAAAAATGCAGCTCATCGCCCGATATATTTGTGTTTGGATGTTGCTGAGAGATTGTCTGTGTCACTCAGAGAGGAAAATCTGCGATCTTGCTGTGCTATCTCTCTGTAATGATTTTCCTATTTTCAACGAATGCTGTCTCTTTCCTCCCACGGGCCACTTGAAGATTTAAAGAGAGAAACTTTAGGATCAGGAGACCTTTGAACAACAGCTTTCTCCAGAGGGGACACGGTCCTGAGGCCTGAGGCCTGGTTGATAGGCTGCACTGTGTGGGCGGGATTCTGTGTTTATTTACCTCAAGGATTAATCTCCTTTTGGGGACCCCGAGTTTTAGGGGCCTCTGGTTAATTGGCTCCTGTTGGATTGTGGCCCTGTTGGTTTTAAAACAGGTTTGAAGAGTGGGGTTAAAATAACTGGGGCCCTGGGATTTGACACCAACACATCAATCCCCAGTGAGTGTCTGACAGACAGGACTCCCTCAAAAAGGGAATTAAAACTATAAATGAGAAACTCTACCCAAAGACTTGTTCTAATATCAGAGTAATACTACTTGTGGGATCTTGCTGTGTCTCAAACCACCTGCAGAGTGGCCTACATTGCAAGAAGGGTGATCAAATGTGATAATCCCATAAATAAGACCCAGGTTGGCCCAATCCCTGAGTATCTGGGAGGGGATCTCTCTCTATCTATCTCTCTCTCTCTCTCTCTCTCTCTCTGACCCCTCTCTCACACCCTCTCCAGCTTCTTTTGTTGATATTTTAAACAAATAAAACCGTCCCACACACAGCAATGTGACTCGTGGGTATTTGAAGTGGGGGAGATGGAAATATTTCGCAGCACAAGGTGATTGTTTTTGAGACAAAGGGGTAAAAAAGGACAAGATGCAGACAAAGACAGAGAGTGTGTGTGGGAAGGAGGGAGCGATAGAGAGATAAGATGTGTCTTTGTAGCTGGGCTGGGAAAGGGAGACAGGATCTGGGAGAGGGGGGAGAGAACGGGGCTCTCCAATATCCCATCACCGCCCTGCTCCAATCACTTCCTTCTAGAAAATACCATCCCCCAAATTAAATCCTGGGATGGAGGGATTTTTTTAAAAAAACAGGAGTCTCAAAGATATCCACAGCCTCTTGTTGGACAGAAAGTGGGATTGGAGCACATTGTGGAGCAGGAAGGGAGTACCCTGTGGGATCTCCCTGTGCATCAATGGCCCACAGCATTGCTAGCACAGAGACTGCTGGGAAACTGTTTATCAAAGGGAATATTGTCAAATATAAATGTTGCAATCTTTTAAAAGGTAAGATAAAGATTACCATGTACAAGGTTAAATCAGAGAAAGGGAAAAAGGTTAGAGATGGAGAGGGGGAGGGTGGAGAGAGAGAGAGAGAGAGAGAGAGAGAGAGCAAGCGAGTGCGTAGAGAAGAAAGATAGTGGGAAGTGGTTTGAATTTGTCAAACAGCAGGATCTCTGTCATCCTGAAGCCAGGATTGAACCCTTAACCAGCATCAGTGAAACACACAATCTGTCTGTGGTCCCACTACTACCTGTGGGATCTTGCTGTGTCTGAAGGGACTAATAGTCAGTAACAGAATGAATATGCCATTGGCTCAGAGAGAGGAGACAGGACAGAGGGTAATGAGGGTTTCAGATTGGAGGGAACTACAGGCACATACAAGTTGGGAACTGTTTTCAGTAAAAGGTCATTGATCCCAGGTCACTGCAGAGTGTAAGAATCTGATGGTATTCCCTCACTATCCCCCTCCAATCCCTGGGAAGATCTGCTCCCACACCATGTTCCACTGTTGACTGTGTTAGATATTTTGATACATTGGGGATGGGCGGGGGTGATTTTAAACCTGGGATTTTAAGCTTGCCTTCAAAATGCTCTCGCTCCCCCTTTCACATGATCTTTTCTCCCTTTTATCCTGAGGAACTTTTGTTCGGAAATCTGCAACATGAAGATCCAAAATGTTCGAGTCCAGGAAAGAACAACCTCCAGAGGGGGAGCACGGGCCTAAGGCCTGAGGCCTGGTCGACAGGCTGCACCCCGTGGGGACCCACAGTGGATTGTGTGTTTATTTCCCCGAGGTTTAATCTCCTCTGGGGGGGGGCTGTGTTTTAGGGGCCTCTGGGTAACTGGCTCCTGTCGGATTGTGGTCCTGTCATTTTTAAAACAGATTTGAAGTCTGGCGTTAGAGTAACTGGGGACTTGCGATTTAATACAAATATATGAATCCGCAGAAAATGTCTGACAGACCAGACTTCCCAAGAAGGGAATTAAAACCTTAAATGAGAAACTCTCCCCAAAGACTTGTTCTAATGTCAGAGTAATGTGGGATGTGTCCAGGCCTGGGTGATCAAATGTGATAATCACATAAATAAGACACAGGTTGGCCAGTTCAATTCAATTCCCTGAGTATCTGGGAGGGGATCTCTCTGTCTGTCCGTATGTCTCTCTCTCTCTCTCTCTCTCTCTCTGTCCCCTCTCTCACACCCTCTCCAGCTTCTTTTGTTGATATTTTAAACAAATAACACCGTCCCACACACAACAATGTACTCGGGGGTATTTGAAGTGGGGGAGATGGAAATATTTTGCAGCACAAGGTGATTGTGTTTGAGACAACGGGGTCAAAGAACACAAGATGCACAGAGAGAGAGTGGGGGAAGGAGGGAGTGATAGAGGGATAAGATGGAGGGGGGGAAGGAGCAGGGAAGGAGAGGGGGAGGGAAGGGGGAAAGGAGAGGGGAAGGGGTGTAATGCGAGGTGGGGAAGGAGAGAGGGGTAAGGAGAGGGGGGAAGGAAAGGGAAAGGAGAGGGGATGAAAGTAGAGACGGAGTAAGGTGGGGGGAAGCAGAGGGGGGAAGGAGAGGGTGGGAAAGGGGGAGAAGGAGAGGGGGAAGGAGAGTGGGGGAAGGGGGTGGACAGAGAGAGGGTGAAAGTAGAGATGGGGTAAGGAGAGGGGGAAGAAGAGATGGGAAGGGGAAATATGGGAAGATATGGGAAGGAGAGAGAGGGGTTTGAGAGTCGGGGGAAGGAGAGCGGGGGAAGGAGAGGGGGAAGAAGAGGGGGAATGGGGTGAAGGTGAGTAGGGGAAAGGGGGGAAGTAGAGGGAGAAGGAGGGGGAAGGAGATGGGCAAGGAGACGGAGGCAGAGAGTGGAGAGGAGAGATGTCAGAAGGAGTTGGGGGAAAGAGTGAGGGAAAGAGTGTGGTAAGGAGAGAGGGGAAGGGTGGAAGGAGAGGGGGAAGGGCGAATGGACAGGGAGTGAAAGAGAGGGGGAGGAGGATTGTCAGAAGGAGATAGAGTGAAGGGGGGTGAAGGAGAGGACGAAACGTAGATGGGGGGAAGGAGAGGGCGGAAGGAGAGAGCGGGGAAGTAGAGAGTGGGGAAGGACAGAGGGGAGGAAGGAGCGAGGGGGGAAGGAAAGGGGCAAAAAAGAGGGGAGGGAAGGGGAGAGGGGAAGGAGAGAAGGGGGAAGGAGAGAGAGGGGAGAAGGAGAGACCGAAATGAAGGGGGAATTAGAGAGGGGGAAAGGAGAGAGTGGGGAAGGACAGAGGGGTAGAAGGAGCAAGGGGGGAAGGAGACGGGGGCGAATGAGAAGAGGGGGAAGGGGAGAGGGAACGAAGGGGAAGGAGAGAGGGGAGAAGGAGAGAGGGAAGGAGAGGGAAGGAGAGGGGGGAAGGAGAGAAGGAAGGAAGGGGGAAGGAGAGAGGGGAGAAAGAGAGAGGGGAGGAAGGGGGAAGGAGAGAGGGGAGAAGGAGACGTGGGGAAGGAGAGGGGAAAGGAGAGGTGGGAAGGAGAGAGGATAAGGTATGGGGAAAGAGAGAGGGAGAAGGAAGAGGGAAGGAGAGGGGGAAGGAGAGAGGGGGCAAGTAGAGAGTGGGGAAGGACAGAGGAGTGGAAGGAGCAAGGGGGGAAGGAGACAGGGGGAATGAGAGGAGGGGGAAGGAGAGAGGGAAGGAAGGGGGGAAGGAGAGGGGGGAAGGAGAGAGGATAAGGAATGGGGAAAGAGAAAGAGGGAGAACGAAGAGGGAAGGAGAGGGGGAAGGAGAGAGGGGGAGGAGAGAAAGCGGAAGGAATGGGGAAGGAGCGAGGGTGGAAGGAGAGAGGCGGTAAAGGAGAGAGGGGAAGGAAGGGGGAAGGAGAGAGGGGAGAAGGGGAGGGAGGAAGGAAGGGGGAAGGAGAGAGGGGAGAAGGGGAGGGAGGAAGGAAGGGGGAAGGAGAGAGGGGAGAAGGGGAGGGAGGAAGGAAGGGGGAATGAGAGGGGGAGAAGGGGAGGGAGGAAGGAAGGGGGAAGGAGAGAGGGGAGAAGGGGAGGGAGGAAGGAAGGGGGAATGAGAGGGGGAGAAGGAGACGGGGTAAGGAAGGGGAAAGGAGAGAGGGGAGAAGTAAGAGTGGAGAACGAGAGGGGGAAGGAGAGAGGCGGGAAAAAGGAGCAAGGAAGGGGGAGGAGGGAGGGGAAGGGGAGGCAGAAGGAGAGAGGGGAGAAGAAGAGAGGGGAGAAAGAAAGGGGGGGAAGGAGAGAGGGGAGAATGAGAGAGGGGAAGGAGAGGGGCAATGAGAGAGGGGAGAATGAAAGGGGAAAGGAAGGGGGGAGAAAGAGAGAGCAGAAGAAAGGGGAAATGAGAGAGGGGAAAAGGAGAGAGGGGAAGGAAGGGAGAAGGAGAGAGGGGAGAAGGAGAGGGGTTAAAGGAAGGGGGTAGGAGAGAGGGGAAGGAAGTGGGAAGGAGAGGTGGAGAAAGAGAGAGGTGGGAAGGAGGGAGAGAGAAAGGACAGAGGGGAAGAACTGGCGAAGGAGAGAGGGGAGAAGGAGCGAGGGGCGAAGGAAACGGGGGAAGGAGAGGGGCAACGAGAGAGGGGAGAAGGAGGGGGGTAAAGGAAGGGGAAAGGAGACAGGGGAGAAGGAGAGAGGGGAAGGAAGGGGGAATGAGAGAGTAGAGAACGAAAGGGGGAAAGGGGGGAGAAGGAGAGGGTGAAAGGAAGGGGAGGAGAGAGGGGGGAAGGATAGAGGGGAGAGAAAGCAGGGGGCAGAAGAGAGGACAGAAGGAGACCGGGGAAGGAAGTGGGAGGAGAGAGGGGAGAAGGAGAGGGGGTAAGGAAGGGAGAAGGAGAGAGGGGAGAAGGAGTAGGTAAAGGAAGGGGGTAGGAGAGAGGGGAAGGAAGGGGGAAGGAGCAATGGAGAAAGAGAGAGGTGGGAAGGAGATAGAGAGAAAGGACAGAGGGGAAGAACCGGGGAAGGAGAGAGGGGAGAAGGAGATAGGGGTGAAGGAGAGAGGGGAGAAGGAGAGAGGGGAAGGAGGGGGCAACGAGAGAAGGGAGAAGGGGAGCGAAGGAAGGGGAAAGGAGACAGGGGAGAAGGAGAGGGGTGAAGGAAGGGGGAAGGAGAGAGGGTAGAAGGAGAGGGGGGTAAATGAAGGGGGTAGGAGAGAGGGGAAGGAAGTGGGAAGGAGAGGTGGAGAAAGAGAGAGGTGGGAAGGAGAGAGAGAGAAAGGACAGAGGGGAAGAACTGGCGAAGGAGAGAGAGGAGAAGGAGAGACGGGCGAAGGAGACAGGGAAGGAGAGGGGCAACGAGAGAGGGGAGAAGGAGGGGGGTAAAGGAAGGGGAAAGGAGACAGGGGAGAAGGAGAGAGGGGAAGGAAGGCGGAATCAGAGAGTAGAGAACGAAAGGGGGAAAGGGGGGAGAAGGAGAGGGTGAAAGGAAGGGGGAGGAGAGAGGGGGGAAGGATAGGGGGAGAGAAAGCAGGGGGCAGAAGAGAGGACAGAAGGAGAACGGGGAAGGAAGTGGGAGGAGCGAGGGGAGAAGGAGAGGTGGTAAGGAAGGGAGAAGGAGAGAGGGAGGAGTGGGGGAAGGAGAGATGGGAGAAGGAGGGGTGGAAAGAAAAGGAAGGAGAGAGGGGAGAAGGAGAGAGGGGGAAGGAAGGGGGAAGAAGATGGGGAGAAGGAGGGGGAAGGAAGGGGGAAGGAGATGGGGGAGGAAGGGGGAAGGAGATGGGGGGAAGGAAGGGGGAAGGAGATGGGGGAAGGAAGGGGGAAGGAGATGGGGGAAGGAGATGGGGGAAGGAAGGGGGAAGGAGATGGGGGAAGGAGATGGGGGAAGGAGATGGGGGAAGGAAGGGGGAAGGAGATAGGGGGAAGGAGAGGGGTGAAGGAAGGGGGAAGGAGATAGGGGGAGGAGATAGTGGGAAGGAGATGTGGGAAGGAGATGGGGAGGAAGGAGAGGGGAAGGAGATGGGGGAAGGAAGATGGAAGGAGATGGGGGAGGAAGGGGGAAGGAGATGGGGGAAGGAGATGGGGAAGGAGGGGGGAAGGAAGTGGGAAGGAGATGGGGGGAAGGAGATGGGGGAAGGGGGCAAGGAAGGGGGAAGGCGATAAGGGGGGAAGGAGGGGGCAAGGAGATAGGGGAAGGGGGAAGGAAGGGGGAAGGAGAGGGGAGGAAGGAGATAAGGGGGAAGGAGAGGGAGGAAGGAAATAGGGGGAAGGAGAGGGGGGAAGGAAGGGGGAAGGAGATGGGGTAGAAGAAGATTGGGGGGAGGAGATGGGGGGAAGGAGATGGGGGAAGGAGGGGGAAGGAAGGGGGAAGGAGATAAGTGGGAAGGAGATAGTTGGGAAGGAGATAGCGGGGTAGGAGATAGGGGGAAGGAGATGGGGCAAGGAGATAGGGGGGAAGGAGAGGGGAAGGAGATGGGGGAAGGAGATGGGGGAAGGAGGGGGAAGGAAGGGGGAAGGAGATGGGGAGGGAAGGAGGGGAGGAGGAAGAGGGAAGGAGGGGTGGGAAGGAAGGGGGGAGGGGGGAAGGAAGGGGGAGAGAGAGAGAGAGGGGAAGGGGATGGGAGGGTGGAAGGTGAAAGGAGCGTGGGGGAAAGGAGAGGGGGCAGGAAGGGGGTAAGAGAGGGAGGAAGGAGAGGGGAAGGAGAGAGGGAGGAAGGAGAGGGGGGAAGGAAGGGGGAAGGAGAGAGGGGGAAAGAGAGAGGGGAGAACGAAGGGGGAAGGGGAGAGGGGGAAGGAGAGGGGATAGGGAGGGGGAAGGAGAGGGGGGAGAAGGAAGGAGATGGGGAAAGGAAGGAGAGGGGAGTGAAGGAGAGGGGGGAAGGAAGGAGAGGGGGAACGAAGAAGATGGGGGAAGGAGAGGGGGGAAGGAAGGGGGAAGGAGAGAGGGTGAAAGGATAGGGGGAAGGAAGCAGATGGGGCAAGAAGGGGGGAAGGAGGGGGGAAGGAATGAGGGGGAGGAAGGAAGGGAGGAGGAAGGAGGGGGGAGAGTGAGGGTGGGAAGGCAGGAGATGGGGAAGGAGAGGGGGGAAGGAAGGGGGAAGGAAGGATGGGGGAAGGAAGGGGGGAGGAAGGAGTTGGGGGGAAGGAGAGGGGGGAAGGAAGGGGGGAGGAAGGAGATGGGGGAAGGAAGGAGATGGGGGAAGGAAAGGGGGGAAGGAGGGGGGAGGAAGGAGATGGGGGAAGGAAGGAGATGGGGGTGAAGGAGGGGGGAGGAAGGAGATGGGGGAAGGAAGGAGATGGCGGGGAAGGAGAGGGGGCGAAGACAGGAGATGGGGGAAGGAGAGGGGGAAGGAAGGGGGAAGGAAGGAGATGGGGAAGGAGAGGGGGGAAGGAAGGGGGAAGGAAGGAGATGGGGAAGGAAGGAGATGGGGGAAGGAAGGAGAGGGGGAAGGAAGGAGCGGGGTGAGGAAGGAGGGGGAAGGAAGGAGGGGGGAAGGAAGGAGAGTGGGGGGGAAGGAAGGAGAGGGGGAAGGAGAGGGGCGCAAGAGAGGGGGTGAAGGAGAGGGGAGGGAAGGAAGGAGGGGGAAAGGAAGGAGAGGGGGAAGGAGAGGGGGAAGAAGGGTGGAGGAAGGAGGGAGGGAAGGAAGGAAGGGGAAGGAGAGGTGGAGGAAGGAGACAGGGGAAGGAAGGAGATGGGGGAAGGGGGAATGATGGGGGAAGGAAGGAGGGCGGCAGGTGGGGGTAGGAAGGGGGAATGAAGGAGAGCGGGGGAAGGAGTGGGGAAGGAAGGGGGAAGGAAGGAGATGGGGAAGGAGGGGGGAGGAAGGATGGGGGAAGGAAAGGGGGAAGGAAGGAGATGGGAGGGAAGGAGGGGGTAAGGAGGGTGGAAGGAAGGAGTGGGGGAAGGAGAGAGGGGAAGAAGAGTGGGGGAAGGAGAG
Organism: Chiloscyllium punctatum; assembly: GCF_047496795.1. Taxonomy (NCBI): domain Eukaryota; kingdom Metazoa; phylum Chordata; class Chondrichthyes; order Orectolobiformes; family Hemiscylliidae; genus Chiloscyllium; species Chiloscyllium punctatum. Next base: position 29,352,514 of record NC_092772.1, read on the forward strand.
TGGGGGAAGGAGGGGGGAAGGATGGAGATGGAGTGAAGGAGAGGGGGGAAGGAAGGACGGGGAAGGAAAGGGGGAAGGAAGGAGATGGGAGGGAAGGAGGGTGGGAAGGAGGGGGGAAGAAGGGGGCAGGAAGGGGGAAGGAAGGAGAGGGGGGAAGGAGAGTGGGGGAAGGAGAGTGGGGGAAGGGGGGAAGGAAGGGGGAAGGAAGGGGGTGGAAGGAGGGGAGAAGGAGGGGGGAAGAAGGGGGCAGGAAGGTGGACGGAAGGAGAGGGGGGAAGGAGAGTGGGGGAAGGAGAGTGAGGGAAGGAGATGGAGGGAAGGAGATGGGGGTAGAAAGGAGATGGAGAGGAAGGAGAGGGGGGAAGGAGAGGGGGGAGGAGGGGGAAGGAGATGGGGGGAAGGAGAGGGGGAGGAGGGGGAAGGAGATAGGGGAAGGAGAGGGGGAGGAGAGGGGGAAGGAAGGGGGAAGGAAGGAGTTGGGGAAGGAGGGGGGGAAGGAGAGGGGAGGAAGGAAGGGGGAAGGAAGGAGATGTGAAAGGAAGGAGATGGGGGAAGGGGGGAAGGAGAGGGGGAAAGAGAGTGGGGAAGGAATTTGGAAGGAAGGAGATGGGGGAAGGAGAGGGGGGAAGGAAGGGGAAGGAAGGGGGGAAGGAAGGAAATGGGGAAGGAGAGGGGGGAAGGAAGGGGGAAGGAAGGAAATGGGGAAGGAGAGGGGGGAAGGAAGGGGGAAGGAAGGTGGGAGGAGGAGATGGAGGGGAAGGGGGAAGGAAGGAGATGGGGGGAAGGAGAGGGGGCGGAAGAAGGGGGAAGGAAGGTGGAAGGAGGAGATGGAGGGGAAGGGGGAAGGAAGGTGGAAGGAAGGAGATGGGGGGAAGGAGGAGGGGGAACGGGGAAGGAAGGGGTAAGGAAGGAGATGGCGGAAGGAGGGGGGATGGAAGGGAGAAGGAAGGAGATGGGGGAAGGAGAGGGGGAAGGAAGGGGGAAGGAAGGAGATGGGGGAAGGGGGGAAGGAGAGGAGGAAAGAGAGTGGGGAAGGAATTTGGAAGGATGGAGATTGGGGGAAGGAGAGGGGGGAAGGAAGGGGAAGGAGGGGGGGAAGGAGAGGGGAGGAAGGAAGGGGGAAGGAAGGAGATGTGAAAGTAAGGAGATGGGGGAAGGGGGGAAGGAGAGGGGGAAGGAAAGGGGGAAAGAGAGTGGGGAAGGAAGTTGGAAGGAAGGAGATTGGGGGAAGGAGAGGGGGGAAGGAAGGGGAAGGAAGGGGGGAAGGAATGAAATGGGGAAGAAGAGGATGAAGGAAGGGGGAAGGAAGGTGGAAGGAGGAGATGGAGGGGAAGGGGGAAGGAAGGAGATGGGGGGAAGGAGAGGGGGCGGAAGAAGGGGGAAGGAAGGTGGAAGGAGGAGATGGAGGGGAAGGGGGAAGGAAGGTGGAAGGAAGGAGATGGGGGAAGGAGGAGGGGGAAGGGGAAGGAAGGGGTAAGGAAGGAGGTGGGGGAAGGAGGGGGGGACGGAAGGGAGAAGGAAGGAGATGGGGGAAGGAAGAGGGAAGGATGGAGATAGGGGAAGGAAGGAGATGGGGAGAAGGAAGAAGGGGGTGAAGGAGGGGGGAAGGCAGGAGATGGGGGAAGGAGAGCGAGGATGGAGGGGGGAAGGAAGGGGGAAGGAGAGAGGGAGGAAAGAGAGGGGGAAGGAGAGAAGGGGAAATGAGAGGGGGGAAGGAAAGAGGAAGGAAGGAGATGGGGAAGGAGGGGGGGAAGGAGAGGGGAGGAAGGAAGGGGGAAGGAATGAGATGTGAAAGGAAGGAGATGGGGAAGAGGGGAAGGAGAGGGGGAAGGAGAAGGGGAAGGAAGGAAGGGGAAGGAAGGGGGGAAGGAAGGGGGAAGGAAAGAAATGGGGAGGGAGAGGGGGGAAGGAAGGGGGAAGGAAGGTGGAAGGAGGAGATGGAGGGGAAGGGGGAAGGAAGGAGATGGGGGAAGGAGAGGGGGCGGAAGAAGGGGGAAGGAAGGTGGAAGGAGGAGATGAGTGGAAGGAGGAGGGGGAAGGGGGAAGGAAGGGGTAAGGAAGGAGATGGGGGAAGGAGGGGGGATGGAAGGGAGAAGGAAGGAGATGGGGGAAGGAGATGGGGTAAGGAAGAGGGAAGGAAGGAGATGGGGGAAGGAAGGAGATGGGGGAAGGAGAGGGAGGATGGAGGGGGAAGGAAGGGGGAAGGAGAGGTGGTGAAGGAGTGGGGAGGAAGGAAGGGGGAAGGAGAGAGGTGAGATGGTGAAATGAGAGGGGGGAAGGAAGGGGGAAGGAAGGGGTGAGGAGCGGGGGAAGGAAGGAGATGGGGGAAGGAAGGTGATGGGGAAGGAGGGGGGAAGGGGAAGGAAGGAGATGGTGGTGAAGGAGACGGGGGAAGGAGAGGGGGCAGAATGAAGGAGATGGGGGAGAAGGGGAGGGGGGAAGGAGAGAGCGGGAGAAGGAAGGAGAGGGGGGTGTAAGGGGGAGCCAGGAAGGAGATGGGGTGTAGGAGGGGAGGAAGGAAGGATGGGAGAAGGAAGAACGGGGGGAGGAAGGAGGGGGGCAGGGAAGGAGGGGGGAAGGAAGGAGAGGGGGGTGTAAGGGGGAGCCAGGAAGGAGATGGGGTGTAGGAGGGGGGGAAGGAAGGATGGGGGAAGGACGAACAGGGGGGAGGAAGGAGGGGGGCAGGGAAGGAGGGGGGAAGGAAGGAGATGGGGGCAGGAGAGGTGGGAAAGGCAGGAGATGGGGGAAGGAGGGGGTGGAAGGAGGGGGTGAAGGGAGGGGGAAGGAAGTAGAGGGGGAAGGAAGGGAGAAGGAAGGAGATGGGGGGAAGGAGATGGCGGAAAGAAGGGGGAAGGAAGGAGATGGGGAAGGAGGGGGGGAAGGAGGGGGAAGGAAGGAGATGGGGAAGGAGGGGGGGGAAGGAAGGAGATTGGGGGGAGGATGGAGATGGGGAGAAAAAAGGAGAGGGAGTTGAAGGAGGGGGAGGAAGGAGATGGGGGAAAGAAGGAGATCGGGGTGAAGGGGGGGGAAGGAAGGGGGAAGGAATGTGAGGGGGAAGGAAGGAGATGGGGGAAGGAGAGGGGGAGTAAAGAAGGGGGGAGGAGAGAGGTGGGAAGGAGGGGGGAAGGAATGGGGAAGGAGATGGGGGAAGGGGGGGCAAGGGGATGGGGAAGGAAGGTGATAAAGAGGAAGGGGGGAAGGAGGGGAGGAAGGAGATGGGTGGAAGGAAGGAGATGGGTGGAAGGAAGGAGAGGGGGCAAGGGGGGGAACGAGGGGGGAAGGAGAGAGGGGAATGAAGGAGATGGGGGAAGGAGGGGGGAAGTAGGGGGAAGGAAGGAGAGGGGCAGAAGGAAGGAGAGGGGAGAAGAAGGAGAGGTTGGGAGGGAAGGAGGAGTGGAAGGAAGGAGAGGGGGTGAAGGAGGGGGAGAGGAAGGAGATAGGGGGAAGGAAGGAGATGGGGGAAGGAGAGGGGGGTGAAGGCAGGAGATGGGGAAGGCGAGGGGTGGAAGAAGGGGGGAAGGAAGGGGAAGGATAGAGGGGGGAAGGAAGGGGGAAGAAAGGAGATGGGGAATGAGGGGGGAAGGAAGGAGATGGGGAGAAGGAAGGAGATGGGGGTGAAGGAGGGGGGGGCGAAGTCAGGAGATGGGGGAAGGAGAGGGGGGAAGGAGGGGGAATAAAGGGGGAAGACAGGAGAGGGGGATAGAAGGGGGATGAAAGGAGGGGGAAAGTAGGAGGGGAGAAGACAGGAGAGGGGGAAGGAAGGAGAGTGGGGGGAAGGAGGGGGGGAGAAGGAAGGGGGAAGTAGATGGGGGAAGGTGGGGTGGAAAGAAGGGGAAGGAGAGTGGGAGAAGGAGGGGGGAAGGAACGAGATGGGGTGAAGGGGGGGAAGGAGAGGGGGAAGGAAGGGGGAAGGAAGGGGGTGGAAGGACGGGGGAAGGAAGGAGATGGGGAAGGAAATGGAAGGAAGGATATGGGGGGTAGGAAGGAGATGGGGAGGAAGTAGAGGGGGAGGAGGGGGAAGGAAGGAGATGGGGAAGGAAGGAAAGGGGTGGAAGAAGGGGGGGAAGAAAGGGGGGAGGAAGGAGATGGGGCGGAGAGGGGGGGAGGAAACAGGAAGGAAGTAGATGGGGGAAGGAGGGGGGAAGGAGAGGGAAGGAAGGGGGAAGGAAGGAGAGGTGAAAGGAAGGAGATGGGGAAGGGGGGAAGGAGAGGGGGAAGGAGAGTGGTAAAGAGAGGGGAGAAGGAAGGGGGAAGGAAGGAGATTGGGGGAAGGAGAGGGGGGAAGGAAGGGGAAGGAAGGGGGGGAGGAAGGGGGAAGGAAGGAGATGGGGGAAGGAGGGGGGAAGGAAGGTGGAAGGAGGAGATGGAGGGGAAGGGGGAAGGAAGGAGATGGGGGAAGGAGAGGGGGCGGAAGGAAGGGGGAAGGAAGGTGGAAGGAGGAGATGGAGGGGAAGGGGGAAGGAAGGTGGAGGGAAGGAGATGGGGAAAGGAGGAGGGGGAAGGGGAAGGAAGGGGGAAGGAAGGAGATGGGGAAGGAGAGGGGGGAAGGAAGGGGGAAGGAAGGAGAGGGGGAAGGAAGGGGGAAGAAAGGAGAGGAGAAGGGGGGAAGGAAGGGGGAAGGAAGGAGATGGGGGAAGGAAGGAGATGGGGAAGGAAGGAAATGGGGGAAGGAAGGAGATGGGGGAAGGAAGGATTGGGGGAAGGAAGGAGGGGGGTAAGGAAGAAGAGGGGGAAGGAAGAGAGAGGGGGGAAGGAAGGAGAGTGGGGGGGAAGGAAGGAGAGGGGGGAAGGAGAGGTATGGAAGGAGAGGGGTTAAGGACAGGGGAGGGAAGGAATGAGGGGTGAAAAGAAGAAGAGGGGGAAGGAGAGGGGGAAGAAGGGGGAGGAAGGAGGGAGGGAAGGAAGGAGAGGGGGGAAGGAGAGGGGAGGAGGAAGGAGATGGGGAAGGAAAGAGATGGGGGAGGGGGGAAGGATGTGGGGAAGGAAGGGGGAATGAACGAGGGGGGCAGGTGTGGGGAGGAAGGGGGAATGAAGGAGGGGGGTAGGATGGGGTATGGAAGGGGGAAGGAAGGAGAGGGGGAAGGAGGGGGAGGAAGGAGGGAGGGAAGGAAGGAGAGGGGGGAAGGAGAGGGGAGGAGGAAGGAGATGGGGGAAGGAAAGAGATGGGGGAGGGGGGAAGGATGTGGGGAAGGAAGGGGGAATGAACGAGGGGGGCAGGTGTGGGGAGGAAGGGGGAATGAAGGAGGGGGGTAGGATGGGGTATGGAAGGGGGAAGGAAGGAGAGGGGGAAGGAGGGGTGAAGGAAGGGGGAAGGAAGGAGATGGGGAAGGAGAGGGGTAAGGAAGAGGGAAGAAAGGAGATGGGGAAGGAGATTGGGCAAGAAAGGGGTAAGGAAGGAGATGGGGGAAGGAAGGAGAGGGGGAAGGAAGGAGCGGGGTAAGGAAGGAGAGGGGGAAAGGAAGGAGGGGGGGAAGGAAGGAGAGTGGGGGGGAAGGAAGGAGGGGGGTAGGAGAGGGGTGGAAGAAGAAGAGGGGGTGAAGGAGAGGGGAGGGAAGGAAGGAGTGGGGAAAGGAAGAAGAGGGGGGCAGGAGAGGGGGAAGAAGAGAGGAGGAAGGAGGTAGGAAGGAAGGAGAGCGGGGGAAGGAGAGGGGGGAGGAAGGAATCCAGGGAAGGAAGGAGATGCGGGAAGGGGGGAAGGATGGGGGAAGGAAGGGGAAGGAAGGAGGGGGGAAGGTGGGGGGAGGAAGGGGGAATGAAGGATGGGGGAAGTAAGGGGGAAGGAAGGAGCTGCGGGAAGGAGAGGGGGGAAGGAGTGGAAGGAGGGGGGAGGAAGGAGAGGGGAGGAAGGAAGGGGGAAGGAAGGAGAGGTGAAAGGAAGGAGATGGGGAAGGGGGGAAGGAGAGGGGGAAGGAGAGGTGTAAAGAGAGGGGGGAAGGAAGGGGGAAGGAAGGGGAAGGAAGGAGGGGGGAAGGTGGGGGGAGGAAGGGGGAATGAAGGATGGGGGAAGTAAGGGGGAAGGAAGGAGCTGCGGGAAGGAGAGGGGGGAAGGAGTGGAAGGAGGGGGGAGGAAGGAGAGGGGAGGAAGGAAGGGGGAAGGAAGGGGGAAGGAAGGGGGAAGGAAGGAGAGGGGGAAGGAAGGGGGGAAGAATGGAGATGGAGAAGGGGGAAGGAAGGGGGAAGGAAGGAGATGGGGGAAGGAAGGAGATGGGGGAAGGAAGGAAATGGGGGAAGGAAGGAGGAGGGGGAAGGAAGGAGAGGGGGAAGGAAGGAAGGGGGTAAGGAAGGAGAGGGGGGAAGGAAGAGAGAGGGGGGAAGGATGGAGAGTGGGGGGGAAGGAAGGAGAGGTGGGAAGGAGAGGTGTGGAAGGAGAGGGGGTGAAGGACAGGGGAGGGAAGGAAGGAGGGGTGAAAAGAAGAAGAGGGGGAAGGAGAGGGAGAAGAAGGGGGAGGAAGGAGGGAGGGAAGGAAGGAGAGGGTGGAAGGAGAGGGGAGGAGGAAGGAGACGGGGGAAGGAAAGAGATGGGGGAGGGGGGAAGGATGGGGGAAGAAAGGAGGGGGGCAGGTGTGGGGAGGAAGGGGGAATGAAGGAGGGGGGTAGGATGGGGTATGGAAGGGGGAAGGAAGGAGAGGGGAAAGGAGGGGTGAAGGAAGGGGGAAGGAAGGAGATGGGGAAGGAGGGGGTGAAAGAAGGAGGAAGGAAGGAGATGGGGAAGGAGATTGGGCAAGAAAGGGGGAAGGAAGGAGATGGGGGAAGGAAGGAGAGGGGGAAGGAAGGAGCGGGGTAAGGAAGGAGAGTGGGGAAGGAAGGAGAGGGTGGAAGGAAGGAGAGTGGGGGGGAAGGAAGGAGGGGGGTAGGAGAGGGGCGGAAGAAGAGGGGGTGAAGGAGAGGGGAGGGAAGGAAGGAGTGGGGAAAGGAAGAAGAGGGGGGCAGGAGAGGGGGAAGAAGGGAGGAGGAAGGAGGTAGGAAGGAAGGAGAGCGGGGGAAGGAGAGGGGGGGAGGAAGGAATCCAGGGAAGGAAGGAGATGCGGGAAGGGGGGAAGGATGGGGGAAGGAAGGGGAAGGAAGGAGGGGGGCAGGTGGGGGGAGGAAGGGGAAATGAAGGATGGGGGAAGTAAGGGGGAAGGAAGGAGCTGCGGGAAGGAGAGGGGGGAAGTAGGGGAAGGAGGGGGGAGGAAGGACGGGGGAAGGAAAGGGGGAAGGAAGGAGATGGGAGGGAAGGAGGGGGGAAGAAGGGGGAAGGAGGGGGAAGGAAGGAGAGGGGGGAAGGAGGGGGGAAGGAAGGTGGAAGGAGGAGATGGAGGGGAAGGGGGAAGGAATGTGGAGGGAAGGAGATGGGGAAAGGAGGAGGGGGAAGGGGAAGGAAGGTGGAAGGAAGGAGATGGGGGAAGGAAGGAGATGGGGGAAGGAAGGAAATGGGGGAAGGAAGGAGGAGGGGGAAGGAAAGAGAGGGGGAAGGAAGGAAGGGGGTAAGGAAGGAGAGGGGGGAAGGAAGAGAGAGGGGGGAAGGAAGGAGAGTGGGGAGAAGGAAGGAGAGGGGGGAAGGAGAGGTGTGGAAGGAGAGGGGTGAAGGAGAGGGGAGGGAAGGAAGGAGGGGTGAAAAGAAGAAGAGGGGGGAAGGAGAGGGGGAAGAAGGGGGAGGAAGGAGGGAGGGAAGGAAGGAGAGGGGGGAAGGAGAGGGGAGGAGGAAGGAGACGGGGGAAGGAAAGAGATGGGGGAGGGGGGAAGGATGTGGGGAAGGAAGGGGGAAGGAAGGAGGGGGGCAGATGTGGAGAGGAAGGGGGAATGAAGGAGAGGGGTGTAGGATGGGCTAAGGAAGGGGGAAGGAAGGAGACGGGGAAGGAGGGGTGAAGGAAGGGGGAAGGAAGGAGATGGGGAAGGAGAGGGGGAAGGAAGGGGGAAGGAAGGGGATGGGGAAGGAGATTGGGCAAGAAAGGGGGAAGGAAGGAGATGGGGAAGGAAGGAGAGGGGGAAGGAAGGAGCGGGGTAAGGAAGGAGAGGGGGGAAGGAAGGAGAAGGGGGAAGGAAGGAGAGTGGGGGGGAAGGAAGGAGGGGGGTAGGAGAGGGGCGGAAGAAAAGGGGGTGAAGGAGAGGGGAGGGAAGGAAGGAGTGGGGAAAGGAAGAAGAGGGGGGCAGGAGAGGGGGAAGAAGGGAGGAGGAAGGAGGTAGGAAGGAAGGAGAGTGGGGGAAGGAGAGGGGGGGAGGAAGAAATCCAGGGAAGGAAGGAGATGCGGGAAGGGGGGAAGGATGGGGGAAGGAAGGGGAAGGAAGGAGGGGGGCAGGTGGGGGAGGAAGGGGGAATGGAGGAGGGGGTGTAGGATGGGGGAAGTAAGGGGGAAGGAAGGAGCTGCGGGAAGGAGAGGGGGGAAGGAGGGGAAGGAGGGGGGAGGAAGGACGGTGGAAGGAAAGGGGGAAGGAAGGAGATGGGAGGGAAGGAGGGGGGAAGAAGGGGGAAGGAGGGGGAAGGAAGGAGAGGGGGGAAGGAGAGGGGGGAAGCAGAGTGGGGGAAGGAGAGTGGGGGAAGGAGGGGGGAAGAAAGGAGATGGAGTGAAGGAGAGGAGGGAAGGAGAGGGGGGAAGGAAGTGGGAAGGAAGGAGAGAGGGAAGGAGGGGTAAAGAAGGGGGGAAGGAAGGAGTGGGGAAGGAAGGAGATGGGAGGGAAGGAGGGGGGGAAGGAGGGGGGAAGAAGGGGGCTGGAAGGGGGAAGGAAGGGGGGAAAGGGGAGTGGGGGAAGGAGAGTGGGGGAATGAGGGGGGAAGGAAGGAGATGGGGTGAAGGAGGGGGGTAAGGAGAGGGGGAAGGAAGGGGGAAGGAAGGGGGTGGAAGAAGGGGGGAAGGAAGGAGATGGGGGAAGGAGAGGGGGAGAAGGAAGGGGGAAGGAAGGTGGAAGGAAGGTGGAAGGAGGAGATGGAGGGGAAGGAGGAGGGGGAAAGGGAAGGAAGGGGTAAGGAAGGAGATGGGGGAAGGAGAGTGGGGAAGGAGAGGGGCAAGAAGGGTGGAGGAAGGAGGGAGGGAAGGAAGGAGGGGGTAAGGAGAGGGGGGGAGGAAGGAGACCGGGGAAGGAAGGACATGGGGGAAGGGGGAAGGATGGGGGAAGGAAGGGGGAAGGAAGGAGGGAGGCAGGTCGGGGTAGGAAGGGGGTATGAAGGAGAGCGGGGGAAGGAGTGGGGAAGGAAGGGGGAAGGAAGGAGATGCGGGAAGGAGAGGGGGAAGGAGGGGGGAGGAAGGATGGGGGAAGGAAAGGGGGAAGGAAGGAGAGCGGGGGAAGGAGGGGGAAGGAAGGGGGATGGAAGGAGATGCGGGAAGGAGAGGGAGGGAAGGAGGGGGGAGGAAGGATGGGGGAAGGAAAGAGCGAAGGAAGGAGAGTGAGGGAAGGAGAGAGGGGGAAGGAGAGTGGGGGAAGGAGGGGGAGGAAGGAGATGGGGTGAAGGAGATGGAAGGAAGGAGATGTGGTAGGAAGGAGATGGGGACGAAGGAGAGGGGGAAGGAGGGGGTAAGAAGGGGGCAGGAAGGGGGAAGGAAGGGGGAAAGGGGAGTGGGGGAAGGAGAGTGGGGGAATGAGGGGGGAAGGAAGGAGATGGGGTGAAGGAGGGGGGTAAGGAGAGGGGGGAAGGAAGGGGGAAGGAAGGGGGTGGAAGAAGGGGGGAAGGAAGGAGATGGGGGAAGGAGAGGGGGAGAAGGAAGGGGGAAGGAAGGTGGAAGGAAGGTGGAAGGAGGAGATGGAGGGGAAGGAGGAGGGGGAAAGGGAAGGAAGGGGTAAGGAAGGAGATGGGGGAAGGAGAGTGGGGAAGGAGAGGGGCAAGAAGGGTGGAGGAAGGAGGGAGGGAAGGAAGGAGGGGGTAAGGAGAGGGGGGGAGGAAGGAGACCGGGGAAGGAAGGACATGGGGGAAGGGGGAAGGATGGGGGAAGGAAGGGGGAAGGAAGGAGGGAGGCAGGTCGGGGTAGGAAGGGGGTATGAAGGAGAGCGGGGGAAGGAGTGGGGAAGGAAGGGGGAAGGAAGGAGATGCGGGAAGGAGAGGGGGAAGGAGGGGGGAGGAAGGATGGGGGAAGGAAAGGGGGAAGGAAGGAGAGCGGGGGAAGGAGGGGGAAGGAAGGGGGATGGAAGGAGATGCGGGAAGGAGAGGGAGGGAAGGAGGGGGGAGGAAGGATGGGGGAAGGAAAGAGCGAAGGAAGGAGAGTGAGGGAAGGAGAGAGGGGGAAGGAGAGTGGGGGAAGGAGGGGGAGGAAGGAGATGGGGTGAAGGAGATGGAAGGAAGGAGATGTGGTAGGAAGGAGATGGGGACGAAGGAGAGGGGGAGGAGGGGGAAGGAAGGAGATGGGGAAGGAAGGAGAGGGGTGGAAGGAGGGGGGGAAGGGGGGAGGAAGGAGATGGGGTGGAGAGGGCGGAAGGAAAGAGGAAGCAAGGAGATGGGGGGAAGGAGAGGGGGAAGGAAGGGGGAAGGAAGGAGATGGGAGAAGGAGGGGGAAGGAGAGGGGAGGAAGGAAGGGGGAATGAAGGAGATGTGAAAGGAAGCAGATGGGGGAAGGGGAAGGACAGGGGGAAGGAGAGGGGGAAGGAGAGGGGTAAAGAGAGGGGGGGAAGGAAGGGGGAGGAAGGATGGGGGAAGGAAAGGGGGAAGGAAGGAGAGCGGGGGAAGGAGGGGGAAGGAAGGGGGATGGAAGGAGATGCGGGAAGGAGAGGGAGGGAAGGAGGGGGGAGGAAGGATGGGGGAAGGAAAGAGCGAAGGAAGGAGAGTGAGGGAAGGAGAGAGGGGGAAGGAGAGTGGGGGAAGGAGGGGGAGGAAGGAGATGGGGTGAAGGAGATGGAAGGAAGGAGATGTGGTAGGAAGGAGATGGGGACAAAGGAGAGGGGGAGGAGGGGGAAGGAAGGAGATGGGGAAGGAAGGAGAGGGGTGGAAGGAGGGGGGGAAGGGGGGAGGAAGGAGATGGGGTGGAGAGGGCGGAAGGAAAGAGGAAGCAAGGAGATGGGAAGGAGAGGGGGAAGGAAGGGGGAAGGAAGGAGATGGGAGAAGGAGGGGGAAGGAGAGGGGAGGAAGGAAGGGGGAATGAAGGAGATGTGAAAGGAAGCAGATGGGGGAAGGGGAAGGACAGGGGGAAGGAGAGGGGGAAGGAGAGGGGTAAAGAGAGGGGGGGAAGGAAGGGGGAAGGAAGGAGATTGGGGGAAGGAGAGGGGGGAAGGAAGGGGGAAGGAAGGACGGGGGAAGGAAGGAGATGGGAGGGAAGGAGGGGGGAAGGAGGGGGAAGAGGGGGGTAGGAAGGGGGTAGGAAGGAGAGGGGGGATGGAGACTGGGGGAAGGAGAGTGGGGGAAGGAGGGGGAAGGAAGGAGATGGGAGGGAAGGAGGGGGGAAGGAGGGGGAAGAAGGGGGTAGGAAGGGGGTAGGAAGGAGACGGGGGATGGAGACTGGGGGAAGGAGAGTGGGGGAAGGAGGGGGGAAGGAAGGAGATGGGGTGAAGGAGAGAGGGGAAAGAGAGGGGGAAGGAAGGGGGAAGGAAGGGGCTGGAAGGAGGGGGGAAGGAAGGAGATGGGGGAAGGAGATGGAGGGAAGGAGATAGGGGTAGGAAGGAGATGGGGAGGAAGGAGAGGGGGAGGAGGGGGATGGAAGGAGATGGGGAAGGAAGGAGAGGGGTGGAAGGAGAGGGGGGAAGAAATGGGGGAGGAAGGAGATGGGGGCAGAGAGGGGGAAGGAAAGAGGAAGGAAGGAGATGGGGGAAGGAGAGGGGGAAGGAGAGGGGGAAGGAAGGAGATGGGGGAAGGGGGGGAAGGAGAGGGGAGGAAGGAAGGGGGAAGGAAGGAGATGTGAAAGGAAGGAGATGGGGAAGGGGGGAAGGAGAGGGGGAAAGAGAGGGGGGAAGTAAGGGGAAGGAAGGGGGGAAGGAAGGGGCTGGAAGGAGGGGGGAAGGAAGGAGATGGGGGAAGGAGATGGAGGGAAGGAGATAGGGGTAGGAAGGAGATGGGGAGGAAGGAGAGGGGGAGGAGGGGGATGGAAGGAGATGGGGAAGGAAGGAGAGGGGTGGAAGGAGAGGGGGAAGAAATGGGGGAGGAAGGAGATGGGGGCAGAGAGGGGGGAAGGAAAGAGGAAGGAAGGAGATGGGGAAGGAGAGGGGGAAGGAGAGGGGGAAGGAAGGGGGAAGGAAGGAGATGGGGGAAGGAGGGGGGAAGGAGAGGGGAGGAAGGAAGGGGGAAGGAAGGAGATGTGAAAGGAAGGAGATGGGGAAGGGGGGAAGGAGAGGGGGAAGGAGAGGGGGAAAGATAGGGGGGAAGTAAGGGGAAGGAAGGGGGGAAGGAAGGGGGAAGGAAGGAGATGGGGGGAAGGAGTGCGGGGGAAGGAAGGGGGAAGGAATGTGGAAGGAGGAGATGGAGGGGAAGGGGGAAGGAAGGAGATGGGGAAGGAGAGGGGGCGGAAGGAAGGGGGAAGGAAGGTGGAAGGAGGAGATGGAGGGGAAGGAGGAGGGGGAAGGGGGAAGGAAGGGGTAAGGAAGGAGATGGGGGAAGGAGAGGGTGGAAGGAAGGGAGAAGGATGGAGATGGGGGAAGGAGAGGGGGGAAGGAAGGTGGAAGGAAGGAGATGGGGGGAAGGAGGAGGAGTAAGGAAGGGGGAAGGTGAGAGGTGGGAAGGAGTGGGGGGGGAAGGAAGGGGAAAGGCGATAGGCGGGAAGGATTGGGGGGGAAAGAGATAGGGGGAAGTAGAAGTGGGGTAAGAAGGGGGAAGCAGATGGGGGGAAGTGGGGGGAGGAAGAAAGGGGGAAGGAAATAGTGGGAAGGGGGAATGAAGGTGGAAGGAGAGGGGATGAAGGAAGCGGGATGGAGATGGGGGAAGGAGAGGAGGGGAAGGAGGGGGTAAGGAGATAGTCGGGAAGGGAGGGAAGGAGATGTGGGAAGGAGAGGGGGGAAGGAAGGGGGAAGGATAGTGGGTAAGGAGAAGGGGGGAGGAAGGAAGGAGAGGGGGGAAGGAGGGGGAAAGAGATGGGGGAAGGAGATGTGTTGAAGGAGAGGGGGAAGGAGAGGGGTGAAGGAGAGGGGGAAGGAGAGGGTTGGAAGGAAGGGGGAAGGAGAGGTAGGAAGGATATGGGGGGAAGGAGAGGGGGGAAGGAAGGGGGAAGGAGATGGGGAAAGGAGAGTGGGGGAAGGAGATGGGGGAAGGAGAGGGGGGAAGGAATGGGGAAGGAGGGAAAGGAAGGCGGAAGGAGGGAGGAAAGAGATGGGGGGAGCGAGAGGTGGGAAGGAGAGGTGGGAAGGAGATGGGGGTGAGGAGAGGGGGGAGAGATGGGGAAGGAAGGGGGAAGGAGATGGGGAAGGAGTTGGGGAAGGAAAGGGAAGGAGATAGGGGGAAGAGGGGGGAAGGAAGGGGGACGGAGATGGGGGGGAAGGGTGGAAAGGTAGGGGGAAGGAGATGGGGGAAGGAGAGGTGGGAAGGAAGGTGTGAAGGAAATGGGGGAAGGAGAGTGGGGGTATTGTGAGAGGGGAAGGAGAGGGGGGCAAGGAGATCAGGGGAAGGAGAGTGGGGAGGAAGGAAGGGCAAAGGAGAAGGGGAAGGAGAGCGGGGAAGGAATGGGGAAGGAGAGGGTGGAAGGAGGAGGGCGAAGGAGGGGGGAAGGAGAGGGGAGGACGGAGATGGGGGGACGGAGTTGGGGGAAGGAGATGGGAGGGAAGGTGGTGGGGAAGGAGACGGGGAAGGAGAGGGGGGAAGCAGAGGGGGGGAAGGAGGGAGGAAGGAGATTGGGGAAGGAGAGTGGGGGGAAGGAGAGGGGGAAGGAGATAGGGGGAAGGAGGGGGGAGATGGTGCAGAAGGAGATGGGGGAAAGGAGGGGGGAGGAGATCGGGGGAATGAGGTGGGGGGGAAGAGAAGTGGGGTAAGGAGAGGGGGAAAGGAGATCGGGTGGAAGGAGAGGGGGGAAGGAAGGGGGAAGGAGATGGGGGAAGCAGAGGGGGGAAGGATAAGGGGGAAGGAGATGGGTGGAGGAGAGGGGGAGGAGATTAGGGGGTAGGAGGGGGGGCATGAGAGGGGGGAAGGAAGGGGGAAGGAGATGGGGGAAGGAGAGTGGGGGAAGGAGATGGGGGCAAGGAGAGGGGGAGAGATGGGGGAAGGAAGGGGGGAGGAGATGGGGAAGGAGTTGAGGAAGGAAGGGGAAGGAGATAGGGGGAAGAGGGGGGAAGGAAGGGGGAAGGAGATGGGGGAAGGAGAGTGGGGGAAGGAATGGGGAAGGAGGGGAAGGAAGGGGAAGGAGAGAGGAAAGAGATGGGGGAAGGAGATGGCGGAAGGAGAGGTGGGAAGTAGATGGGTGTAAGAGAGGGGGGAGAGATGGGGGAAGGAAGGGGGAAGGAGATGGGGAAGGAGTTGGGGAAGGAAGGGGGAAGGAGATAGGGAGAAGAGGGGGTAAGGAAGGGGGGCAGAGATGGGGGGAAGGGTGGAAAGGAAGGGGGAAGGAGATGGGGGAAGAAGAGTTGGGAAGGAAGGTGTGAAGGAAATGGGGAAGGAGAGTGGGGAGAGATGGGGGAAGGAAGGGGGAAGGAGATGGGGAAGGAGTGGGGGGAAGGAAGGGGCAAGGAGATAGGCGGGAAGGAGTTGGGTGAAGGAGGGGGGGAAGGAAGGGGAAGGAGATGGGGAAGGAGATGGGGAAGGGGGGAATGAAGATGGAAGGAGAAGGGGTGAAGGAAGCGGGAAGGAGAGCGCGGAAGGAGATAGTGGGAAAGGAGATGAGGGGAAGGAGATGGGGGTGAAGGATAGGGGAAGGAGATGGGGGAAGGAGAGGGGGGAAGGAAGGGGGAAGGAGGGGGGAAGGAGGGGGCGAAGGAAGGGGGAAGGAGAGGGGGGAAGGAGAGTGGGGGAAGGAGATAGGGGGAAGAGGGGGGAAGGAAGGGGGAAGGAGATGGGGGAAGGAGAGTGGGGGAAGGAGATGGGGAAGGAGGGGAAGGAAGGAGAAGGAGGGAGGAAAGAGATGGGGGAAGGAGAATGGCGGAAGGAGAGTGGGGGTATTGTGATAGGGAAAGGAGAGGGGGGCAAGGAGATCAGGGGAAGGAGAGTGGGGGGAAGGAAGGGCGAAGGAGATAGGGGAAGGAGAGCGGGGAAGGAATGAGCAAGGAGAGGGTGGAAGGAGGAGGGCGAAGGAGAGGGGAAGGAGAGGGGAGGACGGAGATGGGGGGACGGAGATGGGGGGACGGAGATGGGAGGGAAGGTGGGGGGGAAGGAGATGGGGGAAGGAGAGTGGGGGGGAAGGTGAGGGGAAGGAGATAGGGGGAAGGAAATGGGAGGGAAGGTGGGGGGGAAGGAGAGGGGGAAGGAGAGGGGGGAAGCAGAGGGGGGAAGGAGGGGGGAAGGAGATGGGGGAAGGAGAGTGGGGCGGAAGGAGAGGGGGAAGGAGATAGGGGGAAGGAGAGGGGAGATTGTGCGGAAGGAGATGGGGAAAGGAGGGGGGAGGAGATCGGGGGAATGAGGTGGGGGGAAAGAGACGTGGGGTAAGGAGAGGGGGAAAGGAGATCGGTTGGAAGGAGAGGGGGGGAAGGAAGGGGGAAGGAGATGGAGGAAGGAGAGTGGCGGAAGGAGATGGGGGTAAGGAGAGGGGAAGAGATGGGGGAAGGAAGGGGGAAGGAGATGGGGAAGGAGTTGAGGAAGGAAGGGGGAAGGAGATAGGGGGAAGAGGGGGGAAGGAAGGGGGAAGGAGATGGGGGAAGGAGAGTGGGGGAAGGAGATGGGGAAGGAGGGGAAGGAAGGAGAAGGAGGGAGGAAAGAGATGGGGGAAGGAGAGGTGGGAAGGAGATGGGTGTAAGGAGAGGGGGGAGAGATGGGGGAAGGAAGGGGGAAGGAGATGGGGAAGGAGTTGGGGAAGGAAGGGGGAAGGAGATAGGGAAAAGAGGGGGGAAGGAAGGGGGACAGAGATGGGGGGAAGGGTGGAAAGGAAGGGGGAAGGAGATGGGGAAGGAGAGGTGGGAAGGAAGGTGTGAAGGAAATGGGGGAAGGAGAGTGGGGAGAGATGTGGGAAGGAAGGGGGAAGGAGATGGGAGAAGGATTGGGGGGAAGGAAGTGGCAAGGAGATAGGCGGGAAGGGGTTGGGGGAAGGAGGGAGGAAGGAAGGGGGAAGGAGATGGGGAAGGGGGGAATGAAGGTGGAAGGAGAAGGGGTGAAGGAAGCGGGAAGGAATGGGGAAGGAGGGGGGAAGGATATAGGCGGGAAGGGGGGAAGGAGATGGGGAAGGAGAGGGGGAAGGAAGGGGGAAGGCGATAGCGGATAAGGAGAGGGGGTGATGGAAGGAAGGAGAGGGGGAAGGAAAGGGGAAGGAGATTGGGGAAGGGGATGGGGGAAGTAGATAGGGAGGAACGTGAGGGGGAGGGAAGGAGATGGGGGAAGGAGGGGGCAGGAGAGGGGGTGAAGGAGAGGGGGGCGAAGGAGAGGAGGGAAGGAAGGGGGAAGGATACGGGGGGAAGGAGAGTGGGGGAAGGAGATGGGGGAAGGAGGGGGGAAGGAATGGGGAAGGAGGGGAAGGAAGGCGGAAGGAGGGGGGAAGGAGATGGGGGAATGAGAGGTGGGAAGGAGATGGGGGAAGGAGAGGGGGGAAGGCGTGGGAAAGGAAGAGGGAAGGAGGTAGGGGGAAAGGAGATAGGGGGAAGCAGAGGTGGGAAGGAGATGGGGAAGGAGGTAGGGGAAGGAAGGGGGAAAGAGATAGGGGTAAAGGAGTGGGGGAAGGGAGGGGGAAGGAGATAGGTGGGAAGGAGAGGGGGAAATGAGATAGGGGTGAAGTGGGGGGGACAGAAGGGGGAAGGAGATAGGGAAGGAGTGGGGAAGGAGGGGGGAAGGAGATAGGCGGGAAGGGGGGAAGGAGATGGGGGAAGGAGAGGGTGGAAGGAAAGGGGGAGGATAGGGGGTACGGAGAAGGGGGAAGGAAGGAAGGAGAGTTGGGGAGAAAGGGGGAGGGAGATGGGGAAGGAGATGGGGGGAAGGAGATAGGCAGGACCGAGAGCGGGGGGAAGGAGAGGGGGGTGAAGGACATGGGGAAGGAGGGGGGGGGAAGGAGAGTGGGAAGTATCCGGGAAGGAGGGGAAGGAAGGGGAAGGAAGGGGGAAGGAGGGGGGATGGAAATGGGGTGAAAGAGAAATGGAAGGAGAGGTGGGAAGGAGGTGGGAGAAGGAAGGGGGAAGGAGATAGGGGGAAGGAGTTGGGGGAAGGAGATGGGGTAGGAGATAGGCGGGATAGAGGGAGGGAATGAGATATAGGGGAAGAGGGGGGAGGAAGGGGAAGGAGATAGGTGCAAAGGAGAGGGGGGAAGGAAGGGGGAAGGAGATAGGGTTGAAGGAGAGGTGGGAAGGAAGGATGAAGGAAATAGGGGTGAAGGAGAGGTGGGGGAAGGAAGGGGGAAGGAGATAGGAGGAAGGAGAGGGTGTTGAAGGAGGGGGGGATGAGATAGGGAAAGGAGATGGGGGAAGGTGAGGGTGGGGAAGGAGAGGGGGGAAGTAGATGGGGGAAGGAGGGGTGGAAGGAAGGGGGAAGGAAATGGGAGGAAGGAGAGGGGTGGGAAGGAAGGGGATGGGGAGGAAGGGGGAAGGGGATGGGGGAAGGCTGGAAATGAAGGAGGAAGGAGATGGGGGAAGGAGAGGGGGGTAAGTAAGGGGAAGGAGATTGGGCAAGGAGATGGGGTGGTAAGGAGATAGGGGAACGAGAGGGGGAGGGAAGGACAAGGGGGAAGGAGAAGGTGGGATAAAAGGAGGAAGGAGATTGTGTGTGAAGGAGATAGGGGGAAGGAGAGGGGGGAAGGAAGGGGGAAGGACATAGGAGGGAGGAGGGGGGGAAGGAGATTGGGGAAGGAGATGGGGGAAGGAGGGGGCGAAAGAAGGGAGACGGAGAGTGGGAAGGAGACAGTGGGGAGGAGAGGGGGAGAAGCAGATGGGGGAAGGAGACGGGGTGGAAGGAAGCGGGAAGGAGATAGTGGGAAAGGAGATGGGGGAAGGAGAGGGGGGAAGGAGATGGGGGAACAAGAGGGGCAGGGAAGGAGATAGGGGAAGGAGAGGGGGGGAAGGATAGGGGAAGGAGATGGGGGAAGGAGAGGGGGGAAGGAAGGGGGAAGGAGGGGGAAGGAAGGGGCGAAGGAAGGTGGAAGGAGAGGGGGGAAGGAGAGTGGGGGGAAGGAGAGGCGAAGGAGATGGGGGAAGGAGAGCGGGAAGGAATGGGGAAGGAGAGGGTGGAAGGAGGAGGGCAAAGGAGGGGGGAAGGAGAGGGGAGGACGGAGATGGGGGGACGGAGATGGGGGAAGGAGATGGGAGGGAAGGTGGGGGGGAAGGAGAGGGGGATGGAAGGGGGGAAGCAGAGGGGGGAAGGAGGGGGGAAGGAGATGGGGAAGGAGAGTGGGGGGAAGGAGAGGGGGAAGAAGATAGGGGGGAAGGGCGGAAGGAAGGGGAAGGAGAGGGGGTGAAGGAGAGGGGGGGAAGGAGATGGTGCGGAAGGAGATGGGGGAAAGGAGGGGGGAGGAGATAGGGGGGAATGAGGTGGGGGGAAAGAGACGTGGGGTAAGGAGAGGGGGAAAGGAGAGGGGGGAAGGAGAGGGGGGAAGGAAGGGGGAAGGAGATGGGGGAAGCAGAGGGGGGAAGGAGAAGGGGGAAGGAGATGGGTGGAGGAGAGGGGGAAGGAGATTAGGGGGTAGGAGAGGGGGGAAGGAATGGCGAAGGAGGGGAAGGAAGGGGAAGGAGGGAGGAAAGAGATGGGGGAAGGAGAGGTGGGAAGGAGAGGTGGGAAGGAGATGGGTGTAAGGAGAGGGGGAGAGATGGGGGAAGGAAGGGGGAAGGAGATGGGGAAGGAGTTAGGGAAGGAAGGGGGAAGGAGATAGGGGGAAGAGGGGAAAGGAAGGGGGACAGAGTGGGGGGGAAAGGTGGAAAGGAAGGGGGAAGGAGAGGGGGGAAGGAGAGGCGGGAAGGAAGGTGTGAAGGAAATGGGGGAAGGAGAGAGGGGAGAGATGGGGGAAGGAAGGGGGAAGGAGATGGAGGGAAAGAGTGGGGGGAAGGAAGGGGAAGAATGGGCAAGGAGATAGGTGGGAAGGAGTTGGGGGAAGGAGGGGGGAAGGAAGGGGGAAGGAGATGGGGAAGGGAGGAATGAAGGTGGAAGGAGAAGGGGTGAAGGAAGCGGGAAGGAGGGGGGAAGGAGGGGGGAAGGAGATAGGCGGGAAAGGGGGAAGGAGATGGGGAAGGAGAGGGGGAAGGAAGGGGGAAGGAGATGGGGGAAGGGGATTGGGGAAGTAGATAGGGAGGAACAAGAGGGGGAGGGAAGGAGATGGGGGAAGGAGGGGGCAGGAGAGGGGATGAAGGAGAGGGGGGCGAAGGTTGGAGGGAAGGAAGGGGGAAGGATACGGGGGGAAGGAGAGTGGGGGAAGGAGATGGGGGAAGGAGAGGGGGGAAGGAATGGGGAAGGAGGGGAAGGAAGGCGGAAGGAGGGGGGAAGGAGATGGGGGAATGAGAGGTGGGAAGGAGATAGGGGGAAGGAGAGGGGGAAGGAGAGGGGGGAAGGAGGGGGAAAGGAAGAGGGAAGGAGATAGGGGGAAAGGAGATAGGGGGAAGCAGTGGTGGGAAGGAGATGGGGGGAAGGAGAGGGCGAGAGATGGGGGAAGGAGGTGGGTGAAGGAAGGGGGAAAGAGATGAGATTAGATGAGATTACTTACAGTGTGGAAACAGGCCCTTCAGCCCAACAAGTCCACACCGCCCCGCCGAAGCGCAACCCACCCATACCCCTACATTTACCCCTTACCTAACACTACGGGCAATTTAGCATAGCCAATTCACCTGACCTGCACATTTTTGGACTGTGGGAGGAAATCGGAGCACCCGGAGGAAACCCACACAGACACGGGGAGAACGTACAAACTCCACACAGACAGTTGCCTGAGGCGGATAGGGGTAAACGAGTGGGTGAAGGAAGGGGGAAGGAGATAGGCGGGAAGGAGAGGGGGGAAGGAGATAGGGGTGAAGTGGGGAGGAAAGAAGGGGGAAGGAGGTAGGCGGGAAGGGGGGAAGGAGATGGGGGAAGGAGAGTGTGGAAGGATAGGGGGAGGATCGGGGGTAAGGAGAGGGGGGAAGGAAGGAAGGAGAGTGGGGGAGGAAGGGGGAAGGAGATGGGGAAGGAGATGGGGGGAAGGAGATAGGCAGGAACGAGAGCGGGGGGAAGGAGATGGGGGAAAGGAGAAGGGGGAAGGAGATGGGGGAAGGAGGGGTGGAAGGAAGGGGGAAGGAAATGGGAGGAAGGAGAAGGGTGGGAAGGAAGGGGATGGGGAGGAAGGGGGAAGGGGATGGGGGGAACGGGGGAAAGGAAGGAGGAAGGAGATGGGGGAAGGAGATGGGGTGGTAAGGAGATAGGGGGAACGAGAGGGGGAGGGAAGGACAAGGGGGAAGAAGAAGGTGGGATAAAAGGGGGAAGGAGAGTTTGTGAAGGAGATAGGGGAAGGAGAGGGGGGAAGGAAGAGGGAAGGACATAGGAGGGAGGAGAGGGGGAAGGAGATGGGGGAAGGAGATGGGGGAAGGAGGGGGTGAAGGAAGGGGGAAGGAGAGTGGGAAGGAGATAGTGGGGAGGAGAGGGGGAGAAGCAGATGGGGAAAGGAGACGGGGTGGAAGGAAGCGGGAAGGAGAGGGGGGAAGGTGATAGTGGGAAAGGAGATTGCGGGATGGAGAGGGGGAAGGAGATGGGGGAACAAGAGGGGCAGGGAAGGAGATAGGGGAAGGAGAGGGGGGAGGAAGTGGGAAGGAGATGGGGGAAGGAGAGGGGGGAAGGGAGGGGGAAGGAGAGGGGGAAGGAGGGGGCGAAGGAAGGGGGAAGGAGAGGGGGGAAGGAAAGAGGGGGAAGGAGATGGTGGTGAAGGAGAGTGGGGGTATTGTGATAGGGGAAGGAGAGGGGGGCAAGGAGATCAGGGGAAGGAGAGTGGGGGGAAGGAAGGGCGAAGGAGATAGGGGGAAGGAGAGCGGGGAAGGAATGAGGAAGGAGATGAGAGGGAAGGAAGGGGGAAGGAGAGGGTGGAAGGAGTTTGGGGGAAGGAGATGGTGGTGAAGGAGAGTGCGGGTATTGTGAGAGGGGAAGGAGAGAGGGGCAAGGAGATCAGGGGAAGGAGAGTGGGGGGGAAGGAAGGGCGAAGGAGATAGGGGGAAGGAGAGCGGGGAAGGAATGGGGAAGGTGAGGAGGGCAAGGAGGAGGGCGAAGGAGAGGGGAAGGGGAGGGGAGGACGGAGATGGGGAAGGAGATGGGGGAAGGAGATGGGAGGGAAGGTGGGGGGGAAGGAGAGTGGGAAGGAGAGGGGGGAAGCAGAGGGGGGGAAGGAGGGGGGAAGGAGATGGGGGAAGAAGAGTGGGGGGAAGGAGATGGTGCGGAAGGAGATGGGCGAAAGGAGCGGGGAGGAGATCGGGGGAATGAGTTGGGGGGAAAGAGACGTGGGGTAAGTAGAGGGGGAAAGGAGAGGGGGAAGGAGAAGGGGGAAGGAGATGGGGAGAGGAGAGGGGGGCAGGAGAGGGGGGAAGGAGGAGGGATAAGGAGAGGGGGTGAAGGAGAGGGGGAAGGAGAGGGGGAATGAGAGGGGGAAAAGGAGATGGGGAAATAGAGGGGGTAAGGATTGGGAAGGAGATGGTGGAGGAGGGGAAGAAAGTGGGAAGGAGATGGGGGAAGGAGGGGGAAGGAAGGGGGAAGGAGAAAGTGGGAAAGGAGACGGGGAAGGAAGCGGAAGGAGATAGGGCGAAGGAGAGGGGGAATGATGGGGAAAGTGGATAGGCAGGAAGGGGGGAGGAGATGAGGGGAAGGAGAGGGGTGAAGGAAGGGGGATGGAGACAGGGGGCAAGGAGAGGTGGGAAGGAAGGAAGGAGGTGGGAAAGGAGGGGGGAAGGAGAGGGGGAAGGAGATGGGGGAAGCAGAGGGGGGGAACACGGGGGGAAGGAGATGGGGGAAGGAGAGTGGGGGGAAGGAGAGGGGGGACGGAGAGGGGGCTGAGGAAGGGGGAAGGAGAGGGAGGGAAGGAGCTGGGGGGAAGGAGAGGTGGGAAGGAAGGGGGAAGGAGATGGTGGGACGAGGGGGAAGGAGATGGTGAGAAGCAGATGGGGTGAAGGAGACAGGGTGCAAGGAAGCAGGAAGGAGAGGGGGAGGAGATAGTGGGGAAGGAGAGGGATGAAGGAGAGAGGAGGGAAGGAGATAGGGGAAGGAGATAGGGGCGAAGGAGAGTTAGGGGAAGGTGATAAGAGGGAATGAGAGGGGGGCAAGGAGATCAGGGGAAGGAGAGTGGGGGGAAGGAAGGGGGAAGGAGGGGGGGAAGGAGGTGGGCGAAGAGGGGGGAAGGAGAGGGGAGGAAGGAGATGGGGGAAGGAAATGGGGGAAGGACATGGGGGAAGGACATGGGAGGGAAAGAGGGTGGAGAAGGAGGGGGGAGGATGGGGGGAAGCAGACGGGGGGAAGGAGGGGGGAAGGAGATGGGGAAGGGGGAAGGAAGGGGGAAGGATATGGGGAAGGAGGGGTGGAAGGAGAGGGGGTAGGAGAGGGGGGAAGGAGATGGGGCGGATAGAGATATGGGGGAGTGGAGAGGGGGAGGAGATGGGGAAAGGAGGTGTGGGGAAAGAGACGTGGGGTAAGGAGAGGGGGAGAAGGAGGTCATGTGGAAGAAGAGTGGGGGCAAGGAAGGGGGAAGAAGATAGAGGGGAAGGAGAGGGGTGAAGGAAGGGGGAAGGAGATGGGGAAGGAAAGGGGGGAAGGAGAGGGGGAGGAGATTGGGAAGGAGAGGGGGAAGGAGATAGGGGGCAGGAGAGGGTGGCAGGAGAGGGGGGAAGGAGAGGGGGGTAAGGGAGGGGGTGAAGGAGAGGGGCGAAGGAGATGGGGGGAAAGGGGAGGGTGGGGAAGGAGAGGGGGGAAGGAGAGGGTGGGTCGGAGGGCGGAATGAGATGGGGTGAAGGAAAGGGGGGAAGGAGAGTGGGGAAGGAGAGGGGGGAAAGATGGGCAAGGAGATGGGGGAAGGAGAGGGGGCTGGAGAGGTGGGACGGAGATATGGGGGGAGGAGATGGTGGAAGGAGAGGGTAGGGAAGGAGATGGGGAAGGAAGGGGGAAGGAGAAATGGGGGAAGGAGATGGGGGAAGGAGAGGGGGCAAGGAGATGGGGGAAGGAGGGGGGAAGGAGATTAGGGGGAAGGAGAGGGGGAGAAGAGGGGGGAAGGAGAGGGGGGAACGAGAGGGTGGAAGGAAAGGGGGAGGATAGGGGGTACGGAGAAGGGGGAAGGAAGGAAGGAGAGTTGGGGAGGAAGGGGGAAGGAGATGGGGAAGGAGATGGGGGGAAGGAGATAGGCAGGACCGAGAGCGGGAGGAAGGAGATGGGGGAAAGGAGAGGGGGGGGGGGAAGGACATGGGGAAGGAGGGGGGGGGGAGGAGAGTGGGAAGTATTCGGGAAGGAGGGGAAGGAAGGGGAAGGAAGGGGGAAGGAGGGGGGATGGAAATGGGGTGAAAGCGAAATGGAAGGAGAGGTGGGAAGGAGGTGGGAGAAGGAAGGGGGAAGGAGATAGGGGGAAGGAGTTGGGGGAAGGAGATGGGGTAGGAGATAGGCGGGATAGAGGGAGGGAAGGAGATAGAGGGGAAGAGGGGGGAGGAATAGGAAGGAGATAGGTGCAAAGGAGAGGGGGGAAGGAAGGGGGAAGGAGATAGGGTTGAAGGAGAGGTGGGAAGGAAGGATGAAGGAAATAGGGGTGAAGGAGAGGTGGGGGAAGGAAGGGGGAAGGAGATAGGAGGAAGGAGAGGGTGTTGAAGGAGAGGGGGGAATGAGAGAGGGGAAGGAGATGGGGGAAGGAGAGGGTGGGGAAGGAGAGGGGGGAAGTAGATGGGGGAAGGAGGGGTGGAAGGAAGGGGGAAGGAAATGGGAGGAAGGAGAGGGGTGGGAAGGAAGGGGATGGGGAGGAAGGGGGAAGGGGATGGGGAAGGCTGGAAATGAAGGAGGAAGGAGATGGGGGAAGGAGAGGGGGGTAAGTAAGGGGAAGGAGATTGGGCAAGGAGATGGGGTGGTAAGGAGATAGGGGAACGAGAGGGGGAGGGAAGGACAAGGGGGAAGGAGAAGGTGGGATAAAAGGAGGAAGGAGAGTGTGTGAAGGAGATCGGGGGAAGGAGGGGGGTGAAGGAAGGGGGAAGGACATAGGAGGGAGGAGGGGGGAAGGAGATGGGGGAAGGAGATGGGGGAAGGAGGGGGCGAAGGAAGGGAGACGGAGAGTGGGAAGGAGACAGTGGGGAGGAGAGGGGGAGAAGCAGATGGGGGAAGGAGACGGGGTGGAAGGAAGCGGGAAGGAGAGGGGGGAAGGAGATCGTGGGAAAGGACATGGGGGAAGGAGAGGGGGGAAGGAGATGGGGGAACAAGAGGGGCAGGGAAGGAGATAGGGGAAGGAGAGGGGGGAAGGATAGGGGAAGGAGATGGGGGAAGGAGGGGGGAAGGAAGGGGGAAGGAGGGGGAAAGAAGGGGCGAAGGAAGGGGGAAGGAGACGGGGGGCAGGAGAGTGGGGGGGAGGAAGGGCGAAGGAGATGGGGGAAGGAGAGCGGGGAAGGAATGGGGAAGGAGAGGGTGGAAGGAGGAGGGCGAAGGAGGGGGGAAGGAGAGTGGAGGACGGAGATGGGGGGACGGAGATGGGGGAAGGAGATGGGAGGGAAGGTGGGGGGGAAGGAGATCGGGATGGAGAGTGGGGGGAAGGAGAGGGGGAAGAAGATAGGGGGGAAGGGCGGAAGGAAGGGGAAGGAGAGGGGGTGAAGGAGAGGGGGGGAAGGAGATGGTGCGGAAGGAGATGGGGGAAAGGAGGGGGGAGGAGATGGGGGGAATGAGGTGGGGGGAAAGAGACGTGGTGTAAGGAGAGGGGGAAAGGAGAGGGGGGAAGGAGAGGGGGGAAGGAAGGGGGAAGGAGATGGGGAAGCAGAGGGGGGAAGGAGAAGGGGGAAGGAGATGGGTGGAGGAGAGGGGGAAGGAGATTAGGGGGTAGGAGAGGGGGGAAGGAATGGCGAAGGAGGGGAAGGAAGGGGAAGGAGGGAGGAAAGAGATGGGGAAGGAGAGGTGGGAAGGAGAGGTGGGAAGGAGAGGTGGGAAGGAGATGGGTGTAAGGAGAGGGGGAGAGATGGGGGAAGGAAGGGGGAAGGAGATGGGGAAGGAGTTGGGCAAGGAAGGGGGAAGGAGATAGGGGGAAGAGGGGGGAAGGAAGGGGGACAGAGTGGAGGGGAAGGGTTAAAGGAAGGGGGAAGGAGATGGGGGAAGGAGAGGTGGGAAGGAAGGTGTGAAGGCGATAGGGGATAAGGAGAGGGGGTGATGTAAGGAAGGAGAGGGGGAAGGAAGGGGGAAGGAGATGGGGGAAGGGGATGGGGGAAGTAGATAGGGAGGAACAAGAGGGGGAGGGAAGGAGATGGGGGAAGGAGGGGGCAGGAGAGGTGGTGAAGGAGAGGGGGGCGAAGGAGAGGAGGGAAGGAAGGGGAAAGGATACGGGGGGAAGGAGAGTGGGGGAAGGAGATGGGGGAAGGAGAGTGGGGGAAGGAGATGGGGGAAGGAGAGGGGGGAAGGAATGGGGAAGGAGGGGAAGGAAGGCGGAAGGAGGGGGGAAGGAGATGGGGGAATGAGAGGTGGGAAGGAGATGGGGGAAGGAGAGGGGGAAGGAGAGGGGGGAAGAAGGGGGGAAAGGAAGAGGGAAGGAGATAGGGGGAAAGGAGTTAGGGGGAAGCAGAGGTGGGAAGGAGATGGGGGGAAGGAGAGGGCGAGAGATGGGGGAAGGAGGTGGGGGAAGGAAGGAGGAAAGATATGAGATTAGATGAGATTACTTACAGTGTGGAAACAGGCCCTTCAGCCCAACAAGTCCACACCGCCCCGCCGAAGCGCAACCCACCCATACCCCTACATTTACCCCTTACCTAACACTACGGGCAATTTAGCATGGCCAATTCACCTGACCTGCACATTTTTGGACTGTGGGAGGAAACCGGAGCACCCGGAGGAAACCCACGCAGACACGGGGAGAACGTACAAACTCCACACAGACAGTTGCCTGAGGCGGATAGGGGTAAACGAGTGGGTGAAGGAAGGGGGAAGGAGATAGGCGGGAAGGAGAGGGGGGAAGGAGATAGGGGTGAAGTGGGGAGGAAAGAAGGGGGAAGGCCGTAGGCGGGAAGGGGGTAGGAGATGGGGAAGGAGAGTGTGGAAGGAAAGGGGGAGGATAGGGGGTAAGGAGAGGGGGGAAGGAAGGAAGGAGAGTGGGGGAGGAAGGGGGAAGGAGATGAGGAAGGAGATGGGGGGAAGGAGATAGGCAGGAACGAGAGCGGGGGGAAGGAGATGGGGGAAAGGAGAAGGGGGAAGGAGATGGGGGAAGGAGGGGGGGAAGGAGAGGGGGATGTATTCGGGAAGGAGGGGAAGGAAGGGGAAGGAAGGGGGAAGGAAATGTGGGGAAGGAGAAGTGGAAGGTGAGGTGGGAAGCAGGTGGGGGAAGGAAGGGGGAAGGAAATAGGGGGAAGGAGTGGGGTGAAGAAATGGGGAAGGAGATAGGCGGGATAGAGGGAGGGAAGGGGATAGAGGGGAAGAGGGGGAGGAGGGGAATGAGATAGGTGGGAAAGGGGGGGGGAAGGAAGGGGGAAGGAGATAGTGGGAAGGAGAGGTGGGAAGGAGAGGTAGGAAGGAGATGAGCGAAAGGAGAGGGGTGAGAGTTGGGGAAGGAAGGCGGAAGAATATGGGGGAAGGAGGTGCGGGAAGGAAGGGGAAGGAGATTGGCGGGAAGCGGGGGGAAAGGAGATATGGGGAAGGAAGCAGGATGGAGATAGGGGGGAAGGGGGGGAAGGAAGTGGGGAGGAGATGGGGAAGGAGAGGGGGAAGGAAGGGGGGAGGAGATAGGGGCAAAGGAGAGGGGGAAGGAAGGATGAAAATAATAGGGGTGAAGGACAGGTGGGGAAGGAAGGGGCAAGGAGATAGGAGGAAGGAGAGGGTGTTGAAGGAGAGGGGGGAAGGAGATAGGGGAAGGAGATGGGGGGAAGGAGAGAAGGTGGGGAAGGAGAGGGGGAAAGTAGATGGGGAAGGAGGGGTGGAAGGAAGGGGGAAGGAAATGGGAGGAAGGAGAAGGGTGGAAAGGAAGGGGATGGGGAGGAAGGGGGAAGGGGATGGGGGAAGGGGGAAAGGAAGGAGGAAGGAGATGGGGGAAGGAGATTGGGTGGTAAGGAGATAGGGGGAACGAGAGGGGGAGGGAAGGACAAGGGGGAAGAAGAAGGTGGGATAAAAGGGGGAAGGAGAGTTTGTGAAGGAGATAGGGGAAGGAGAGGGGGGAAGGAAGGGGGAAGGACATAGGAGGGAAGAGAGGGGGGAAGGAGATGGGGAAGGAGATGGGGGAAGGAGGGGGTGAAGGAAGGGGGAAGGAGAGTGGGAAGGAGATAGTGGGGAGGAGAGGGGGAGAAGCAGATGGGGAAAGGGGACGGGGTGGAAGGAAGCGGGAAGGAGAGGGGGGAAGGTGATATTGGGAAAGGAGATTGGGGGAAGGAGAGGGGGGAAGGAGATGGGGGGAACAAGAGGGGCAGGGAAAGAGATAGGGGAAGGAGAGGGGGAAGGAAGGGGGAAGGAGATGGGGGGAAGGAGAGGGGGGAAGGAAGGGGGAAGGAGAGGGGGAAGGAGGGGGCGAAGGAAGGGGGAAGGAGAGGGGTGAATGAGAGTGGGGGAAGGAGATGGTGGTGAAGGAGAGTGGGGGTATTGTGAGAGGGGAAGGAGAGGGGGGCAAGGAGATCAGGGGAAGGAGAGTGGGGGGGAAGGAAGGGCGAAGGAGATAGGGGGAAGGAGAGCGGGGAAGGAATGGGGAAGGTGAGGAGGGGAAGGAGGAGGGCGAAGGAGAGGGGAAGGAGAGGGGGGGACGGAGATGGGGAAGGAGATGGGAGGGAAGGTGGGGGGGAAGGAGAGGGGGAAGGAGAGGGGGAAGAAGAGGGGTGAAGGAGGGGGGAAGGAGATGGGGAAGGAGAGTGGGGGGACGGAGATGGTGCGGAAGGAGATGGGCGAAAGGAGCGGGTAGGAGATCGGGGGAATGAGTTGGGGGCAAAGAGACGTGGGGTAAGTAGAGGGGGAAAGGAGCGGGGAAAGGAGTAGGGGGAAGGAGATGGGGGGAGGAGAGGGTGGTAGGAGAGGGGGGAAGGAGGGGGGTAAGGAGAGGGGGTGAAGGAGAGGGGGAAGGAGAGGGGGAAAATGAGATGGGGAAATAGAGGGGGGTAAGGATGGGGAAGGAGATGGTGGAGGAGGGGAAGAAAGTGGGAAAGGACATGGGGGAAGGAAGCGGAAGGAGATAGGGGAAGGAGAGGGGTAATGATGGGGAAAGAGGATAGGCAGGAAGGGGGGAGGAGATGAGGGGAAGGAGAGGGGGGAAGGAAGGGGGATGGAGACAGGGGGCAAGGAGAGGTGGGAAAGAAGGAAGGAGGTGGGAAAGGAGGGGGGAAGGAGAGGGGGAAGGAGATGGGGAAGCAGAGGGGGGGAACGAGGGGGGAAGGAGATGGGGGAAGGAGAGTGGGGGGAAGGAGATGGGGAGAAGGAGGGGGGGAAGGAGAGGGGGCTGAAGGAAGGGGGAAGGAGAGGGAGGGAAGGAGCTGGGGGGAAGGAGAGGTGGGAAGGAAGGGGGAAGGAGATGGGGAAGGAGAGTTGGGGGACGGAGATGGTGCGGAAGGAGATGGGCGAAAGGAGCGGGTAGGAGATCGGGGGAATGAGTTGGGGGCAAAGAGACGTGGGGTAAGTAGAGGGGGAAAGGAGCGGGGAAAGGAGTAGGGGGAAGGAGATGGGGGGAGGAGAGGGTGGCAGGAGAGGGGGAAGGAGAGGGGGAAGGAGAGGGGGAAAGGAGCGGGGAAAGGAGATGGGGGAAGGAGAGGGGGGAAGGAGATGGGGGGAGGAGAGGGTGGCAGGAGAGGGGGAAGGAGAGGGGGAAGGAGAGGGGGCTGAAGGAACGGGGAAGGAGAGGGAGGGAAGGAGCTGGGGGGAAGGAGAGGTGGGAAGGAAGGGGGAAGGAGATGGTGGGAGGAGGGGGAAGGAGATGGTGAGAAGCAGATGGGGGGAAGGAGACAGGGTGCAAGGAAGCAGGAAGGAGAGGGGGAGGAGATAGTGGGGAAGGAGAGGGGGGAAGGAGAGAGGAGGGAAGGAGATAGGGGAAGGAGATAAGGGGGAAGGAGAGTTAGGGGAAGGTGATAAGAGGGAATGAGAGGGGGGCAAGGAGATCAGGGGAAGGAGAGTGGGGGGAAGGAAGGGGGAAGGAGAGGGGGGAAGGAGGTGGGCGAAGAGGGGGGAAGGAGAGGGGAGGAAGGACATGGGGGGAAGGACATGGGAGGGAAAGAGGGTGGAGAAGGTGGGGGGAGGATGGGGGGAAGCAGACGGGGGAAGGAGGGGGGAAGGAGATGGGGAAGGGGGAAGGAAGGGGGAAGGATATGGGGGAAGGAGGGGTGGAAGGAGAGGGGGTAGGAGAGGGGGGAAGGATATGGGGCGGATGGAGATATGGGGGAAAGGAGAGGGGGAGGAGATGGGGAAAGGAGGTGGGGGGAAAGAGACGTGGGGTAAGGAGAGGGGGAGAAGGAGATCATTAGATTAGATTAGATTACTTACAGTGTGGAAACAGGCCCTTCGGCCCAACAAGTCCACACCGCCCCGCCGAAGCATAACCCACGCATACCCTTACATCTACATCTAGATCTACCCCTTACCTAACACTACGGGCAATTTAGCATCGCCAATTCACCTGACCTGCACATTTTTTTTTTGGACTGTGGGAGGAAACCGGAGCACCCGGAGGAAACCCACGCAGACACGGGGAGAACGTGCAAACTCCACACAGTCAGTCGCCTGAGGCGGGAATTGAACCCGGGTCTCTGGCGCTGTGAGGCAGCAGTGCTAACCACTAGTGGAAGAAGAGTGGGGGCAAGGAAGGGGGAAGGAGATAGAGGGGAAGGAGAGGGGTGAAGGAAGGGGGAAGGAGATGGGGGAAGGAAAGGGGGGAAGGAGAGGGGGAGGAGATTGGAAAGGAGAGGGGGAAGGAGATAGGGGGCAGGAGAGGGGGGCCATAGAGGGGGGGAAGGAGAGGGGGGCGTAAGGAGAGGGGGTGAAGGAGAGGGGGATAAGAGAGGGGGTGAAGGAGAGGGGCGAAGGAAATGGGGGGAAAGGGGAGGGTGGGGAAGGAGAGGGGGGAAGGAGAGGGTGGGTCGGGGGCGGAATGAGATGGGGTGAAGGAGGGGGGAAGGAGAGGGGGGAAGGAGAGGGGAAAGATGGGCAAGGAGTTGGGGGAAGGAGAGGGGGCTGGAGAGGTGGGACGGAGATATGGGGGAAGGAGAAGGGGGAAGGAGAGGGTAGGGAAGGAGATGGGGAAGGAAGGGGGAAGGAGAAATGGGGGAAGGAGATGGGGGAAGGAGAGGGGGGCAAGGAGATGGGTGAAGGAGGGGGGAAGGAGATTAGGGGGAAGGAGAGGGGGAGAAGAGGGGGGAAGGAGAGGGGGGTAAGCAGTTGGGGCAAAGGAGTGTGTGGGGAAGTGGTGGGAAGGATGGGTTAGGAGTGGGGAGGAAGGGGGAAGGAAGAGATAGGGGAAAAGAAATGGGGAAGGAGATGGGGAAGGAGGGGAGAGGAAGGAGAGTGGGGGGATGGTGATAGGAGGGAATGAGAGGGGGGCAAGGAGATCAGGGGAAGGAGAGTGGGGGGAAGGAAGGGGGAAGGAGAGGGGGAAGGAGAGGGGAGGAAGGGGATGGGGGAAGGAGATGGGGGAAGGAGATGGGGGAAGGAGATGGGAGGGAAAGAGGGGGGAGAAGGAGCGGGGAGGAGAGGGGGGAAGCAGACGGGGGAAGGTGGGGGGGGAAGGAGAGGGGGTAGGAGAGGGGGGAAGGAGATGGGGCGGATGGAGATATGGTGGAAAGGAGGGGGGAGGAGATGGGGAAAGGAGGTGGGGGGGAAAGAGACGTGGGGTAAGGAGAGGGGGAGAAGGAGATCATGTGGAAGAAGAGTGGGGGCAAGGAAGGGGGAAGGAGATAGAGGGGAAGGAGAGGGGTGAAGGAAGGGGGAAGGAGATGGGGGGAAGGAAAGGGGGAAGGAGGGGGAGGAGATTAGGAAGGAGAGGGGGAAGGAGATAGGGGGCAGGAGAGGGGGGCAGGAGAGGGGGGGAAGGAGAGGGGGGGAAGAGAGGGGGTGAAGGAGAGTGGCGAAGGAGGTGGGGTGGAAAGGTGAGGGTGGGGAAGGAGAGGGGGGAAGGAGAGTGTGGGTCGGAGGGCGGAATGAGATGGGGTGAAGGAGAGGGGGGATGGAGAGGGGGGACGGAGATATGGGGGAAGGAGATGGGGGAAGGAGAGGGTGGGAAAGGAGATGGGGAAGGTGAGTGGGGGAAGGAGAGTGGGGAAGGAGATGGGGAAGGGGGAAGGAAGGGGGAAGGAGATGGGGAAGGAGGGGTGGAAGGAGAGGGGGTAGGAGAGGGGGGAAGGAGATGGGGCGGATGGAGATATGGTGGAAAGGAGGGGGGAGGAGAAATGGGGGAAGGAGATGGGGGAAGGAGAGAGGGGCAAGGAGATGTGGGAAGGAGGGGGGAAGGAGATTAGGGGGAAGGAGAGGGGGAGAAGAGGGAGGAAGGAAAGGGGGGGAAGCAGTTGGCGCAAAGGAGAGTGTGGGGAAGTGGTGGGAAGGATGGGTTAGGAGTGGGGAGGAAGGGGGAAGGAAGGAGATGGGGAAAAGAAATGGGGAAGGAGATAGGGGGAAGGAGGGGGGAGGAGAGGGGGAAGGAGAGGTAGGAAGGAGATGGGGGAAGGAGATGGGTGAAGGAGATGGGAGGGAAAGAGGGGGAGAAGGAGGGGGGAGGAGAGGGGGAAAGCAGACGGGGGAAGGAGGGGGAAGGAGATGGGGAAGGAGAGTGGGGGAAGGAGAGGGGGTAAGGAGATGGGGAAGGGGGAAGGAAGGGGGAAGGAGATGGGGAAGGAGGGGTGGAAGGAGAGGGGGTAGGAGAGGGGGAAGGAGATGGGGCAGATGGAGATATGGGGGAAAGGAGAGGGGGAGAAGGTGGGGAAAGGAGGTGGGGGAAAGAGACATGGGGTAAGGAGAGGGTGAGAAGGAGATCGTGTGGAAGAAGAGTGGGGGCAAGGAAGGGGGAAGGAGATAGAAGGGAAGGAGAGCGGTGAAGGAAGGGTGAAGGAGTTGGGGGAGAAGGAAAGGGGGAAGGAAAGGGGGGAAGGAGAGGGGGGAAGGAGATGGGGAAGGAGATAGGGGCAGGAGAGGGGGCAGGAGGGGGGAAGGAGAGGGGGGCGTAAGGAGAGTGGGTGAAGGAGAGGGGCGAAGGAGGTGGGGGGGAAAGGTGAGGGTGGGGAAGGAGAGGGGGGAAGGAGAGGGTGGGTCGGAGGGCGGAATGAGATGGGGTGAAGGAGAGGGGGAAGGAGAGGGGGTAAAGAGGGGCAAGGAGATGGGTGAAGGAGATGGGGTGGTAAGGAGATAGGGGGAACGAGAGGGGGAGGGAAGGACAAGGGGGAAGGAGAAGGTGGGATAAAAGGGGGAAGGAGAGTGTGTGAAGGAGATAGGGGAAGGAGAAGGGGTAAGGTAGGGGGAAGGACATAGGAGGGAGGAGAGGGGGAAGGAGATGGGGGAAGGAGATAGTGGGGAGGAGAGGGGGAGAAGCAGATGGGGAAAGGAGACGGGGTGGAAGAAAGTGGGAAGGAGAGGGGGGAAGGAGATGGGGGGAAGGAGATGGGGGAAGGAGGCGGTGAAGGAAGGGGGAAGGAGAGTGGGAAGGAGATAGTGGGGAGGAGAGGGGGAGAAGCAGATGGGGAAAGGAGACGGGGTGGAAGGAAGTGGGAAGGAGAGGGGGGAAGGAGATAGTGGTAAAGGAGATGGGGGAAGGAGAGGGGGGAAGGAGATGGGGGAACAAGAGGGGCAGGGAAGGAGATAGGGGAAGGAGAGGGGGAAGGAAGGGGAAGGAGATGGGGGGAAGGAGAGGGGGGAAGTAAGGGGGAAGGAGAGGGGGAAGGAGGGGCGAAGGAGGGGGGAAGGAGAGGGGGGAAGGAGAGTGGGGGAAGGAGATGGTGGTGAAGGAGAGTGGGGGCATTGTGATAGGGGAAGGAGAGGGGGCAAGGAGGTCAGGGGAAGGAGAGTGGGGGGAAGGAAGGGCGAAGGAGATAGGGGGAAGGAGAGCGGGGAAGGAATGAGGAAGGAGAGGGTGGAAGGAGGAGGTCGAAGGAGGGGGGAAGGAGAGGGGGGGACGGAGATGGGGAAGGAGATGGGAAGGAGTGTGGGGGAGAAGGAGAGGGGAAAGAAGAGGGGGGAAGCAGAGGGGGGGAAGGGGGGGAAGGAGATGGTGGGAAGGAGAGTGGGGGAAAGGAGAGGGGGATGGAGATAGGGGGAAGGAGAGGGGGGGAAGGAGATGGTGCGGAAGGAGATGGGGGAAATTAGGGGGGAGGAGATTGGTGGAATGAAGTGGGGGGAAAGAGACGTGGGGTAAGGAGAGGGGAAAGGAGATCGGGTGGAAGGAGAGGGTGAAGGAAGGGGGAAGGAGATGGGGAAAGCAGAGGGGGGAAGGAGAAGGGGGAAGGAGATGGGGAGGAGAGGGGGAAGGAGATTAGGGTGTAGGAGAGGGGGGCAGGAGAGGGGGGAAGGAGGGGGGAAGGAGAGGGGGAGAAGGAGAGGGGGAAGGAGAGGGGGTGAAGGAGAGGGGGGAAAGGAGATGGGGGAAATAGAGGAGGGGTAGGATGGGGAAGGAGATGGTGGAGGAGGGGAAGAAAGTGGGAAGGAGATGGGGGAAGGAGGGGGAAGGAAGGGGGAAGGAGAAAGTGGGAAAGGAGACGGGGGAAGGAAGCGGAAGGAGATGGGGGAAGGAGAGGGGGAAGGAGGGGGGAAGAGGATAGGCCGAAAGGGGGGGAGGAGATGAGGGGAAGGAGAGGGGGGAAGGAAGGAAGGAGGTGGGAAAGGAGGGTGGAAGGAGAGGGGGAAGCAGAGGGGGGGAAGGAGGGGGGAAGGAGATGGGGGAAGGAGAGTGCGGGGAAGGAGATGGGGAGAAGGCGAGGGGGGAAGGAGAGGGGGCTGAAGGAAGGGGGAGGAGAGGGAGGGAAGGAGCTGGGGGGAAGGAGAGGTGGGAAGGAAGGTGGAAGGAGATGGAGGGAGGAGGGGGAAGGAGATGGTGAGAAGCAGATGGGGGGAAGGAGACAGGGTGCAAGGAAGCAGGAAGGAGAGGGGGAGGAGATAGTGGGGAAGGAGAGGGGGGAAGGAGAGAGGAGGGAAGGAGATAGGGGAAGGAGATAGGGGCGAAGGAGAGTTAGGGGAAGGTGATAGGAGGGAATGAGAGGGGGGCAAGGAGATCAGGGGAAGGAGAGTGGGGGGAAGGAAGGGGGAAGGAGATGGGGGAAGGAGATGGGGGCGAAGGAGAGTGGGGGGAAGGTGATAGGAGGGAATGAGAGGGGGGCAAGGAGATCAGGGGAAGGAGAGTGGGGGGAAGGAAGGGGGAAGGAGATGGGGGAAGGAGGAGGGCGAAGAGGGGGGAATGAGAGGGGAGGAAGGAGATGGGGAAGGAGATGGGGAAGGAGATGGGAGGGAAAGGGGAGAAGGAGAGGGGAGGAGAGGGGGGAAGCAGACGGGGGAAGGAGGGGGGGAAGGATATGGGGAAGGGGGAAGGAAGGGGGAAGGAGATGGAGGAAGGAGGGGTGGAAGGAGGGGGGTAGGAGAGGGGGGAAGGAGAGGGTGGGGAAGGAGAGGGGAGAAGGAGTTTGGGGAAGGAAGGGGGAAGGAGATGGGGGGAAGGAGGGGTGGGAAGGAGAAATGGGGGAAGGAGATGGGGAAGGAGAGGGGGGCAAGGAGATGGGGGAAGGAGGTGGGAAGGAGATTAGGGGGAAGGAGAGGGGGAGAAGAGGGGGGAAGGAAAGGGGGGGAAGCAGTTGGGGCAAAGGAGAGTGTGGGGAAGTGGTGGGAAGGATGGGTTAGGAGTGGGGAGGAAGGGGGAAGGAAGGAGATGGGGAAAAGAAATGGGGAAGGAGATGGGGGAAGGAGGGGGGAGGAAGGAGAGTGGGGGGATGGTGATAGGAGGGAATGAGAGGGGGAAGGAGATGTGCAAGGAGAGTGGGGGAAAGGAAGGGGGAAGGAGAGAGGGGAAGGCGAGGGGAGGAAGGTGAGGTGGAAAGAGAGGGGTATGAGAGGGGGGAAGGAGATGGGGCGGATGGAGATATAGAGGAAAGCAGAGGGGGAGGAGATGGGGAAAGGAGGTGGGGGGAATGAGACGTGGGGTAAGGAGAGGGGGAGAAGGAGATCATGTGGAAGAAGAGTGGGGGCAAGGAAGGGGGAAGGAGATAGAGGGGAAGGAGAGGTGAAGGAAGGGGGAAGGAGATGGGGGAAGGAGAGGTGAAGGAAGGGGGAAGGAGATGTGGAGAAAGAAAGGGGGATGGAGAGGCGGGAAGGAGATAGGGAAGGAGAGGGGGAAGGAAATAGGGGCAGGAGAGGGGGGGCGGAGAGGGGGGAAGGAGAGGGGGGCATAAGGAGAGGGGGTGAAGGAGAGGGGGGAAAGAGAGGGGGTGGAGGAGACGGGCGAAGGAGTTGGGGGGAAGGAGAGGGTGGGGAATGCGAGGGGGGAAAGGAGAGGGTGGGTCGGAGGGCGGAGGAAGGGGGAAGGAAGGAGATGGGGGAAGGAGAGGGGGGGAAGGAAGGTCTCTCTGACCACACCTCTCTGTCCCCTTCTCTTTGTCCCCCTCTCTCTGTCCCCCGCTCTCTATCCCCCTCTCTCTGAACCCCTCTCTCTGACCCCCTCACTCTCTCCCACTCACTCTGTCCCCCTCTCGCTGTCCCCCTCTCGCTGTCCACCACTCTCTGACCCCCTCTTTCTGTCCCCCTCACTCTGACCCCCCTCTCTCTGTCCCCCTATCTCTGCTCCTCCTCTTTCTCTGTCCCCCTTTCATTCTTCCCCCATCCCCCCTCTCGCTGTCCCCCTCTCTTTGCCCCCCTCTCTCTGTCCCCCACTATCTGACCATTCCTCCCTCTGTCCACCCGTCCACCCCCTCTCGGTCCACCCCTCACTCTGCCCCCCTCTCGCTGTTCCCCCTCTCGCTGTCCACCTCTCTCTGACCCCCTCTCTCTGACCCTCTCACTCTGACACCCCACTCTCTCTCTCTGTGCACCCCTCACTCTCTCCCCCTCTCTATGTCCCGCTATCTCTGCTCCTCCTCTCTTTCTGTCCCCCTTTCACTATCCCACTCTCTGTCCCCCCCTCTCGCTGTTCCCCCCACCGTCCACCTCTCTCTGCTCCACTCACTCTGCCCCATTCTCTCTGTCCCCCTCTCTCTGCCCCCTCTCTCTGCCCCCTCTCTCTGTCACCCTCCTCTTTGTCCCCTCCTCTCTATCCCCTCCTCTCTGTCCCCCACTCTCTGTCCCCCCCTCTGTCCCCATCTCTCTGTCCCCCTATCTCTGCTCGTCCTCTCTATCTGTCCCCCTTTCTCTTCGCCCCCGACCCCCTCCCGCTGTCCCACTCTCTCTGCCCCCCCTCTCTCTGTACCCCAGTCTCTGACCATCCTCTCTCTGTCCGCCCATCCACCCCCTCTCTGTCCATCCCTCGCTCTGTTCCCCCCTCTCTGTCTCCCTATCTCTGCTCCTCCTCTGTCTCTGTCCCCCTTTCAATATTCCCCTCCTCTTTGTCCCCCACTCCCTGTCCCTCTCTCTCTGTCCCCCACTCTCTGTCCACCTCTCTCTGACTCACTCTCTCTGAGCCCCTCTCTCTGACCCCCCTCTCTCTGACCCCTCTCTCTCTGACCCCTCTCTCTTTGACCCCGCTCTCTCTGTCCCCCTCTCTCTGACCACCCTCTGACTGTCCCGCTCTCTCTGTCGGCCTTTCTCTGTCCCCCCTCTCTCTGTCCCCCCTCTCGCTGCCGCCCCGTTCCCCCAGTCTCGGACCATCCCTCTCTCTGTCCGCCCGTCCACCCCCTCTCTAACCACCCATCGCTCCGTCCTCCTCTCTCTGTTCCCCCCCTCTGCCCCTCCTTTCTATCTGTCCCCTTTCACTATCCCCCGTCCCCCCTCTCTGTCCCCGGCTGTCTGTCGCCCCTCTGTCTGTCGCCCCTCACTTTGTCCCTCTCTCTATTCCTGTTCTCTGTCCTCCTCTCTCTGTCCCCCGACTCTCTGCCTCCCGCTCTCTGTCCCCATCTCTCTGTTCCCATGCTCTCTGTCCACCCTCTCTGACACCACCCTCTCTGTCCCCCTCCCTCTGTCCCCCTCCCTCTTTCCCCCCCTCTCTGTCCCCATCTCTCTGTTCCCATGCTCTCTGTCCACCCTCTCTGACACCACCCTCTCTGTCTCCCTCCCTCGGCCCCCCCTCCCTCTTTCCCCCTCTCTCTGTCCCCAGTCTCTCTGTCACCCATGTCTCTCACCCCCATCTGTCCCCTCTCTCTGTGCCTCTCTCTCTCCCCCTCTCTCTGCCCCCTCTCAATTTCCCCACTTTCTCTGTCCCCCTCTCTCTGCGACCTTCTCTCTGTGCCCCTCTCTGTGCCCCCTCTCTCTGTCCCCCCACTCTCTGCCCCCCGTCCCCACTCTCTCTGTCCCAACTCTCTCTGTCCCACCTCTCTCTGTCCCCCCTCTTTCTATCCCCGCTCGCTCTGTTACCCATTTCTCTGCCCACCCCCATCTGTCCCTCTCTCTCTGTCCCCTTCTCTCTGTCGCCCTCTCTCTGTCCCCACTTTCTCGGTGAGCTTCTCTCTGTGCCCGTCTCTGTGCCCTTCTCTCTGTCCCCACCCTCTCTGTGACCCTCACTCTGTTACCCCCTCTTCCTGCCCACCATGACCCTCTCTCTCTGTCCCCCGTTTCTCTGTCGCCATCTCTCTGTTCCCGTGCTCTCTGCCCTCTCTCTGTTCTCCCCCCTCTGTCCCCCCTCTCTCTTTGCCCCTCTCTCCGTCCCCTCCCTGAAACCTTCTCTCTGTCCTTCTATGACCCCCTCTCTATGTCTCTCATCTCTCTGTGCCCCCTCTCTCTGTCCCCCTCTCTCTGTCCCCCTCTCTCTGTCCCCACTCTCACTGTCCACCTCTCACTGTCCCCTTCTCGCTCTGACCCCCGTCTCTGACCCCATCTCTCTGTATCCCTCTCGCTGTCCCCCCTCTCTGTCCCCCTCCTCTCTGCCCCCCTCCTCTCTGTCCCCCACTCTCTGTCCCTCTCTCTCTGTCCGCGTGTCTCTGTCCCACTCTCTCTGTCCCACTCTACCTGTCCCCCACTCTGTCACCCCTCCCTGTCCCCCTTCTCTGTTCCTCCCTCTGTCCCCCTCACTGTCTCCCCTCTCTCTGTCCCCGACTTTCTGTCCCCCCCGTCCCGCCTCTCTGTCCCGCATCTCTGTCCCCCTTCTCTGTCCCCCCTCTCACTGCCCCTCCCCTCTGCCCCCCCCGCACCCCTCCTCGGACCCCCCACACACGGTACACCCTCTCACGGTCCCCACTCTTTCTGTCGCCCCTCTCTCTGTCGCCCACTCACGGGTCCCCCCTCTCACGGTCCCCCCTCTCTCTGTCCCAAGTCTCTCTGTCCCCCCCCTCGTCCCTTTCTCTCTGTCCCTCATCTCTGTCCCCCAACTCTCTGTACCCCTTCTCTCTCTGCCCTCTCTATGTTCCCACGCTTTCTGTCCCCCCTCTCTGTCTCCCTCTCTCTGTCTCCCTGAACACCTCTCTCTGCCCCCCGTCCCCCTCTCTCTCTCCCCACTCTGTGTCCCATGCTCACTGTTCCCTTCTCTCTCTCTGCCCCCCTCTCTCTCTGCCCCCTCTCTCTGCCCCCTCTCTCTCTGCCCCCCTCTCTCTGTCCCCACTCTCTCTGTCCCCCACTCTCTGTCCCTGTCTCTCTGCCCCTCTCTCTCTGCCCCCTCTCTCTCTGTCCCCCTCCTCTCTGTCCCTCTCCCTCTATCCACCCCTCGCTCTGTCCCCTCTCCCTGAACTCCCTCGCTCTTACTCGCTCTCCATGAACCTCTCTCTCTGCCCCCCTATGACCCCCTCTCTCTCTGTGCCCCCTCTCTCTGCCCCCCCTTACTCTGTCCCCACTCTCTGTCCGCCCACTTTCTAGCCCACCTCCCTCTGTACCCCTCTCTCGGTCCCCCTTCTCGCTGTCCCCCTTCTCGCTGCTCCCCCCTCTTGCTGTCCCCCCCTCTCGCTGCCCCCCACTCTCGCTGCCCCCCTTTCTCTGTCCCCCTCTCTCTGTCGCCCTCTCTCTGCCCCCCTCTCTCTGTCCCCCCTCCTCTCTGTCCCCCCTCTCTCTGTATCCTGCTCTCTCTGACCACCCTCTCTGACCCCCTCTCTCTGCCCCCTCTCTCTCTGACCCCACTCTCTCTGACCCCACCCTCTCTAACCCCCGTCTCTCTGTCCCCGCTCTCTCTGTCGCCCTCTCTCTGCCCCCCTGTCTCTGTCACCTCTCGCTCTGTCCCACCTTGCTCCCTGCCCCGTCTCTCTCTGCCCAGTCTCTCTCTGCCCCCTCTCTCTGCCCCCTCTCTCTGCCCCCCTCTCTGTCCCCCTATCTCTGTCCCAACTGTCTGTACCCCCCGTCCCTCTCTCTCTGCCCCCTCTTTCTCTGTCCCTCTTCTCTCTGTCCCCCTCTCTCTGTCCCCCTCTCTCTTTCCCCCTCTCTCTATCCCCCCTCTCTTTGTCCCTCTTTCTCTGCCCCCTCTCTCTGTCCCCCATCCGTCTCTTCCCCCCCTCTCTCTGTCAGCCCTCTCTCTATCCCCCCTCTCTCTCTGTCCCTCTCTCTCTGTCCCCCCATCTCTCTTTCCCCCAACTTTCTGTCCCCCAACTCTGTCCCCAACTCTCTTCTCCCCCTCTCTCTGTCCCCCTCTCTCTGTTCCCACTCTATGTCCCAATTCTCTCTGCCCCCACTCTCTCTTCCTCTCTCTCTGTCCCTCTCTCTCTGTCCCTCTCTCTCCGCCCTCCCTTCTCTGTCCCCTTCTCTCTGTTCACCCCTCGCTCCGTCCCCCTCTCATGCACGCCGCTATCTGTCACCCGTCTCTCTGTCCCCCACTCTCTGCCTCCTCTCTCTATTGACCCTCTCTCTGTCGCCCACTCTCTGTACCCTCTTTGTTCCCCTATCTCTATTCCTCCATCTGTCCCCCCCATCCCGCCTCTCTCTGTACCCCATCTCTGTTTCCCCTCTCTGTTCCCCCCTCTCTGTCCCCCCCTCTCTGTCCCCACTCTCAATGTCTACCCTCTCTCTGTCCCCAACTCTCTGTCCCCCCACTCTCTGTACACCTCTCTTCCTGCCTCTCTGCCCCCCTCTCTATACACCTTTAGCTGTCCGCCCTCTCACTGTCCCCCCTCTCTCTGCACCCCCGGCCCCCTCTCACGTTACCCCCTGTCTCTGTCGCCCTTCTCTCTGTCGTCCCTCTCTGTGTCGCCCTCTCATTTTCCACCCTCTCCCTGCCCCCCCTCTCTGCACCCCCTCTCTCTGTCCGCCCTCTGTCTGTTCCCACACTCTCTGCCCCCTCTCTCTGACCCCCCTCTCTCTGACCCCCCTCTCTGACTCCACTCTCTCTGCCACCCCTCTCTCTGTCTCCCCTCTCTCTGTCCCCCTCTCTCTCTATCCCCCATGTCTCTGTCCCCCTGTCTCTGTACCCCCTGTCTCTGTCCTCCTGTCTCTGTCCCCCCTCGCTGTCTGCCCCCTCTCTCTCTCTCCCCCCTCTCTCTGCCCCCCTCTGTCCCCCTCTCTCTATCCCCCTATCTCTGTCCCAACTCTCTGTTCCCCCTGTCTCTGTCCCTTCCTCTCTGTTCCCCTCTCTCTGTCCCCCTTTTCTCTGTTCCCCCTCTATCTAACACCCCTCTCTGTGTCCCGCTCTCTCTGCCCCCCCGTCCGACTCTCTCTGTCCCCCAACTCTCTGCACACCCTCTCTCTGTCCACCCTCTCTCTGTTCCCGCGCAGTCTGTCCCGTTCTCTCTGCTCCCTCTGTATGTCCAACCTCTGTCTGTCCACCCTCTCCCTGTTCACCCTCTCTCTGACCCCACTCTCTCCGACCCAACTCTCTCTTTCCCCCGTCTCTCTGTCCCCCTCTCTCTGTCCCCTTCTCTCTGTCCCCCCTCTCTCTCTGTCCCTCTCTCTCTGTCCCCCTCTCTCCGTCCCCCTCTCTCTGTACCTCCCGTCCCCCTCTTCTCTGTCCCCCCTCTGTCCTCTCCCTCTCTGTCCCCCCTCTCTCTGTCCCCCCATTCTCTCTGCTCCCCTCTATCTCTGTCCCCCCTCTCTCTGTCCCCCTCTCTGTATCCCCCTCTCTGTCCCCCCTTCTCTATCCCCCCTCTCTCTGTCCCCCTCTCTGTACCCCCTTCTCTGCCCCCCAATCTCCCATCTCACTGACCCCCCCTCTCTGTACACCCCTCTCTGTCCCCCTCTCTGTCCCCCTCTTCTCTGTCCCCCTCTGTCCCCTCCCTCTCTATCTCCCCTCTCTGTCCCCCTTCTCTCTGACCCCCCGTCTGCCCCCCTCTCTCTGTCCACCCTCTGTCTGTTCCCGCGCTCTCTGCCCCCTCTCTCTGCCCCCCTCTCTCTGCCCCCTCTCTCTGCCCCCACTCTCTCTGTCCCAATCTCTCTGTCCCCTTCTTTCTGACTCCACTCTCTCTGACCCCACTCTCTCTGCCCCCTCTTGCTCTGTCTCCCCTCTCTCTGTCCCCCCTCTCTCTATCCCCCATGTCTCTGTACCCCTGTCTCTGTACCCCCTGTCTCTGTCCCCCGTCTCTGTCCCCCCTCGCTCTGTCCCACCTTGGTCTCTGCCCCCTCGCTCTCTGCCCCGTCTCTCTCTGCCCCCTCTCTCTGCACACACCTCTCTCTGCCCCCTCTCTCTGTCCCCCATCTCTGTACCAACTCTGTGTCCCTCTCTCTCTGTCCCTCTCTCTCTCTGCCCCCTTTTCTCTGTCCCTCTCCTCTCTGTCACCCTCCCTCTGTCCACCCCTCACTCTGTATCCATTCCAAGCCCCCCGCTATCTGTCCCCCGTCTCTCTGTGCCCCGTCTCTCTGCCCCCCCACTCTCTGCCCCCTCTCTCTGAACCCCCGTCTTAGTCCCCCTTTCTCTGTCACCCATCTCTCTGTCCCCCACTCTCTGTACCCCCTCTTTGTTCCACTCTCTCCGTCCCCCCTCTGTCCCCCACTGTCCCGCCTCTCACCGTCACCCCTCTCTATGTCCCTATCTCTCTGTACCCCATCTCTGTCCCCCCCTCTCTTTTCCCCTCTCTGTTCCTCCCCTCTGTCCCCCCTCTCAATGTCTCCCCTGTCTCTGTCCACAATTCTCTGTCCCCCCACTCTCTGTACACCTCTCTGTCCCGCCTATTTGTTCCCCCCCTCACTGTACCCCTTTCTCTGTCCCCCTCTCACTGTCCCTCTCACTC
This sequence comes from Chiloscyllium punctatum, assembly GCF_047496795.1. Taxonomy (NCBI): domain Eukaryota; kingdom Metazoa; phylum Chordata; class Chondrichthyes; order Orectolobiformes; family Hemiscylliidae; genus Chiloscyllium; species Chiloscyllium punctatum. The sequence goes on from NC_092772.1 coordinate 29,394,748, forward strand.
CGCCCCCCGGCCCCGTCTCTCTGTCCCCTCTCTCTGTTGACCCTCTCTCTGTCCCCCTCTCTCTGTCCCCCTCTCTGTCCCCCTTCTCTCTGTCCCCCTCTCTCTGTCCCCCTTCTCTCTGTTCCCCCTCTCTATCCCCCTCTCTCTATCCCCCTCTCTCTGTTCCCCCTCTCTCCATCCCCCCTCTCTCTGTCCCGCTCTCTCTGCCTGACCCCCGTCTCTCTCTGACCCCCCATCTCTCTGTCAGCCCTCTCTCTCTATCCCCCCTCTCTCTGTTCCTCTCTCTCTGCGCCCCCGTCCCTCTCTCTCTGTCCCCCAACTCTCTGTCCCCCAACTCTCTGTCCCCCAACTCTGCACCCCCTCTCTCTGTTCCCGCGCTGTCTGTCCCATAGAACATAGAACATAGAGGAATACAGCGCAGTACAGGCCCTTCAGCCCACGATGTTGCGCCGATCCAAGCCCACCTAACCTACACTAACCCACTATCCTCCATATGCCTATCCAATGCCCGTTTAAATGCCCATAAAGAGGGAGAGTCCACCACTGCTCCTGGCAGGGCATTCCATGAACTTACGACTCACTGAGTAAAGAATCTACCCCTAACATCAGTCCTATACCTACCACCCCTTAATCTAAAGCTATGCCCCCTCGTAATAGCTGACTTCATACGTGGAAAAAGGTTCTCATGGTCAACCCTATCTAAACCCCTAATCATCTTGTCCCCTCATCATCTTGTCCCCTTCTCTCTTCCCCCTCTCTCTGTCCCACTCTGTCTGTCCACCCTCTCCCTGTCCACCCTCTCTCTGACCCCACTCTCTCTGACCCCACTCTCTCTGTCCCCCGCTCTCTGATCCCCGCTCTCTGACACCCCTCTCTCTGTCCCTACTTCTTTGGTCCCCACCTCTCTGTCCCCCCCTCTCTATTCCCCCCTCTCTGTTCCCCCCTCTATCCCCCTCTCTCTGTCCACCCTCTCTCTGTCCCCCTCTCTCTGACCCCCCTCTCTGTCCGCCCCCGCTCTGTCCCCCCCGCTATGTCCCCCCTCTCTCTGTCCCCCTTCTCTCTGTTCCCCTCGCTTTGTCCCCCACTCGCTCTGTCCCCCCTCGCTCTGTGCCCCCCTCGATCTGTGCCCCCCTCCCTCTGTCCCCCTTCTCTCTGTCCCCCCATCGCTCTGTACCCTCTCTCTGTCCCCCTTCTCTCTGTCTCCCTCCCTCTCTGCCCCCTCTCTCTGTCCCCCTCTCTCTGTCCCCCCTCTCTCTGTCCCCCTCACTCGTTCTCCCCTCTCTCTTGCCCTTCCCTCTGTGGTCCTCCTCTCTCTCGCCCTCCTCCTCTCTCGCACTCCCCTCTCTTACACTCCCATCTTACACTCTCCCTCTCTCTTGCGCTCCCCTCCCTACCGCCCCTTTCTCGTCTTCCCCTCTCTCAACCTCTCCCCTCTCTCTCTCTCGCCCCTCCCTCTCCCCCTCTCTCGCCCTCCACACCCTCCCTCTCACCTCTCTCGCACTCCACACCCTCCCTCACCTCTCTCCCACTCTCCCTCCCTCTCGCCCTCCCCTCCCTCTCCCCCTCTCTCGCCCTCCCCCTCTCTTGCCTTCCCCCTCACTCGTGCTCCCTCACCTTTCTCAACCTCTCCTTTCCTCTCGCCCTCCCCTCCCTCCGTCCCCTCTCTCACCCTCTCCCTTCCTCTTGCCCTCCCTTCCCACCCTTCGCTCGCCCTCCCCTGCCTCCATCCCCCTCTTGCCCTCCACCCTCTCCCTCCCCTCACTTGCCCTTGTCTCTCGCCCTCTCCCCTCCTCTCACCCTCGCTTCACTCCCCTCTCGCACCCTCTCCGTCACTCTCGCCTCCCCTCCCTCTCCCCCTCTCTTGCCCTCCTCCTCTCTCGTCCTCCCCTTCCTCACTCTCCCCCTTCTCTCGCCCTCCCCTCCCTCCCTACTCTCTCTTGCTCCCTCTCTCCCTCTCACCCTCCCCTCCTTCGCTCATCTCTCACGCCCTCCCCGCTGTCTCGCCCTCCCCTCTCTCGTCCTCCCCTTCCTTCTCGCCCTCACGTCCTTCACTCCCCTCTCTCGCCATCCCCCCTCTCTCACACTCCCCCTCTCACCCTCACCCTTCTCTTGCCCTCCCCTCCCTCCCCTCTATCGCCCTCCGCTCTCTCTCCCTCTCCATCCCTCTCACCTTCACCTCGCTCCCCCTCTCTTGCACCCCCCACTCCCACCATCCCCCCTCTCTCGCACCTACCTCTCTCACCCTCCCCCTTTCTCGCCCTCCTCCCTGTCTCGCCCTCCCCTCCCTTCCCTCTCCTCTCCCGGTCTCCCCTCTCTTGCCCTCCCCTCTCTCGCCCTACCGTCTATGACACTCCCCTCTCTCGCCCTCCTCGCTCTCACCCTCCTCTCTCATGCTCCCCTCTCTCGCCCTCCCCTCCTTCCCTCCCCTGTCTCGTCCTCCCGTCTCTCAACCTCTACCATCTCTCGCCCTTCCCACTCTCGCTCCCCTCTCTCGTCCTCTCCCTTCCACTCTCCGCTCTCTCGCCCTCTCCCTCCCCCTCTCTCTCTCCCCTTCCTCCCTCCCCTCTCTCCCATCCCCTCTCTCGCCGTCTCTCTCCCCTGCCTCCCTCCCCTCTCTCCCATCCCCTCTCTCGCCCTCTCCCTCCCTCTCTCTCTCCCTCCCCTCCCTCCCCTCTCTCCCATCCCCTCTCTCGCCCTCTCCCTCCCTCTCTCTCTCCCTCCCCTCCCTCCCTCCCCTGTCTCCTTTCCCCTCTCTCGCCCTCTCCCTCCCTCGTTCTCTATCTCCCCTCCCTCCCCTCTCTCGCACTCCAGTATCTCACCCTATCTCTCCCTTGCCCCCCTCTCTCTCCCCCCGCTCCTTCACTCTCGCTCCACCCTCTCACTCTTGACCCCCTCAATCAGTATCTCTCTCTGTCCCCACCTCCCTCTGTTTGTCTCTGACTGAATCTCTCTCCCTCCCTCCCTCTCCCTCAGTCACAATCTGCTTTCCTGGTCCTTCCCTCTTCCTCTGACCCAGAGACTGGGGGGTGGGGGGTGATTGGTCGTGAGGCTGCCTGTGGTGGGGGGTGGGAGATATGGGATGAAGGAGAGTGGGATAATGGGGTATAGATGGAACTGCTGGAGGGAGGCAGAGACGGCAGGACAGAGAGAGTGAGGGTGAGAGGAAAGGGGAGAGTGGAGGCAGGTGGAGAAACTGGGGTTGGGTGTGTGTGTGAGAGAGGGGGAGAGAGGGAGTAGAGGAGGGGTGGTGAGAGAGGGAAGAGGAGGGGTGGTGAGAAAGAGGGAGAGATTTGAGTAGAAAGTGGGGGGAAGATGAAATGGGGAGTCCAGGTTGGAGTGGGGGGACAGAGGGTGTTAAACCCAGCTCCTGAGCTCAGGGCGCGGTGTCCTCCCCTTCCCTGAGGACCAGGACTTGGGGCTGAGTCTGTCTCTCTCCAGCTCAGCTTCTCCAACACAAAGACACACAACAACATCGGTCACTCTGCTGCTCGGCACGCTTTAATCAACATTTTTATTGGTTACAAATGGAAGTGATGGATCCAGTCAGTGGGATGGTGCCTTTTCTCACTGGCCCCTGAGTTGTGAGAAACATTGAAATGTTTCCCTGTAACCCCCCTGTGGGATAAGGATGGACAAACCAGCGCTACCCTCAGTCTGTTACCATAGCGACAGGCTGCTCCATCGCTGAAACACTGAACTGAAATGAGAAAATCCCGGATGGATTGATTAATGAGGGAATTTGATGGATGGATGGATTTGTGTGAAGGGATATTTCAGCACATTCTTCAGCTGCTGCCTGAACTTAGTCTGGGTCACGGCATAAATCGCGGTGTTTGTGCAGCAACTGAGGAGCTGCAGCATGAAGCCCAATTCCTGCACAAAGTCATCGAGATACACAGACCGATACCCAATCCACCACATCCGGCTCCATATAGAATACAGCATTAACGTTGACCATAACAGGATAAAATTGGCCGAGATCACAAACAGTAAAATGATGGACTTTTTTCGGTTTCTCATTTCAGTATCAGACTGAGCGTCCCCATTGGTGTGAGCGCGGAGTCTCCTGCGGGCTCTGCTGGTCACTAAAATGTGTCTGACGGTGAGAACATTGAGCAGCAGAATCAGGAGAAATGGGACACACGGGGTTAGAATGTGGTGGAGGGACTCGATTGTGACCCAGACACTGGAGAATAGAACAGCGATTGTTACATCACAAAACCAGGGGTGGTTCACCAGCCGATACCGAGCCTCGAGCATAAAATACCGGGAAATGTTCTTTAAACAGCTCAGCACAGTCACTGCTCCCAGAACCACAGCCGCCGTTTTCTCACTGCAATATTTACTTTTCAGCTTCTGGCAACAAATGGCCACAAACCGATCAAAGGTGAAAGTGACGGTGAACCAGACAGAGCAGGCAGTGGCTGCATAAAGCAGGACGGTGTGGATATTACACACGGGGACGGAGTCCCTCAGGAAATAAAACTGTTCCCGATAAACAATGGGAATGTGTCTCAGGATCAGGTCGAGGATAATGACCAGGAGATCCGCCGCTGCCATGGCCCCCAGGTAACGTCTGACACATGGAGACAATCCACAATCTTTATAAAGCAGGACGTAGATGGTCACTATGTTAACTGTGAGGAAGGAAAACAAACCCATTATCCATCAGCCTGGAGGCAAAGGGACCCGTTTGATCGGGGACCCAATGAGATTTTCAAATGTGTCCCTGTATTCAGGGATTTATTAAAATAATTGGAGCTGGAATAACAAATGGGAAGGTCGGAATTACTGACAAAAATGTGACATAAACCACAAGAAACCCTCCCTTCCCCAACACACAGAGACACATCCATAAGGACAGATGGTTTCTAGAACATTCCCACACACTCGATCACTCGAGAGCAGACACAGGTCACTCCTTCCCAGTTCCTAATACGGAGGGTGGGAATGTTGCTGTCCTGAAGGATTCTCTCCCAGTTTCCTGAAGACAAACGGAGTTTGGGAATTTCTGTATTTTGGTCTAAATTGTGGTCGATCCTGTGTCAGGAAGAAATATAAACGCAGGGAAAACGTATTCACCCCTTTAACTGCCTGAGGGGCCTTCAGAATAGTGTCTCCTTCTCCCTGGAATGGGATCTCTTCCCTCGGGATCTTATCGTTTGTTCAATTCACTGACGTCCGGCCGTTCACAAACAATGTCAGGGACAGAACGTTCCGGGGAATGTCAGTTATAGAATGTCAGGGACAGAACGTTCCGGGGAATGGCAGTTATAGAATGTCGGGGACAGAACGTTCCGGGGAATGGCAGTTATAGAATGTCAGGGACAGAACGTTCCGGGGAATGGCAGTTATAGAATGTCGGGGACAGAACGTTCCGGGGAATGTCAGTAATAGAATGTCAGGGACAGAACGTTCCGGGGAATGTCAGTTATAGAATGTCAGGGACAGAACGTTCCGGGGAATGTCAGTTATAGAATGTCAGGGACAGAACGTTCCGGGGAACTCCTTGACTTGTCCATCACCTTTCCCCCATACCCAACATGATGTCCTGTGCACAGGCTACATATCTATCCAGCGTGGGGAGCTGCACTGACCACATCATTGAATTATCTCGAAACCTCAATCAGGCAGTCTGTCCAGCACAGCGATCTGTGCAGTGATCACGTGTGAATTAATCTGTAAACCAGGAGCAGTTACCCTCCCAGCATGTAGGACTGTGTACCCCACCCCAGTACATTGATCTGTAACCCAGGAGCAGTTACCCTCTCAGCATGTAGGACTGTGTACACCACCCCAGTGCATTGATCTGTAACCCAGGAGCAGTTACCCTCCCAGCATGTAGGACTGTGTACCCCACCCCAGTACATTGATCTTTAACCCAGGAGCAGTTACCCTCCCAGCATGTAGGACTGTGTACCCCACCCCAGTGCATTGATCTTTAACCCAGGAACAGTTACCCTCCCAGCATGTAGGACTGTGTACCCCACCCCAGTGCATTGATCTTTAACCCAGGAACAGTTACCCTCCCAGCATGTAGGACTGTGTACACCACCCCAGTACATTGATCTGTAACCCAGGAGCAGTTACCCTCCCAGCATGTAGGACTGTGTACCCCACCCCAGTGCATTGATCTGTAACCCAGGAGCAGTTACCCTCTCAGCATGTAGGACTGTGTACCCCAACCCAGTGCATTGATCTTTAACCCAGGAGCAGTTACCCTCCCAGCATGTAGGACTGTGTACACCACCCAGTACATTGATCTGTAACCCAGGAGCAGTTACCCTCCCAACATGTCGGACTGTGTACCCCACCCCAGTGCATTGATCTGTAAACCAGGATCAGTTACCCTCCCAGCATGTAGGACTGTGTACCCCACCCCAGTACATTGATCTTTAACCCAGGAACAGTTACCCTCCCAGCATGTAGGACTGTGTACCCCACCCCAGTGCATTGATCTTTAACCCAGGAACAGTTACCCTCCCAGCTTGTAGGACTGTGTACCCCACCCCAGTACATTGATCTTTAACCCAGGAACAGTTACCCTCCCAGCTTGTAGGACTGTGTACCCCACCCCAGTACATTGATCTTTAACCCAGGAACAGTTACCCTCCCAGCATGTAGGACTGTGTACCCCACCCCAGTGCATTGATCTTTAACCCAGGAACAGTTACCCTCCCAGCATGTAGGACTGTGTACACTACCCCAGTGCATTGATCTGTAACCGAGGAGCAGTCCCTCCCCCCCAGTATGGAGGACTGTGTACCCCACCCCAGTGCATTAATCTGTAACCCAGGAGCAGTTACCCTCCCAGCATGTAGGACTGTGTATATCACCCCAGTGCCTTGCTACGTAACACTGTGATAGATCCCTGCCCAGTGTGGGGAATGTTGCAGCCCATGCTGGAAGTGACAGGATGTGCAGCTTCCATCCATTTACAGCTCCATATCTCCATTGTTGCCCTGACAAGGGTGTGCTGTGGGTATGAACCTCACTGCCAGAGGGAGATGGCGTTGGAATCAGTTTAAATATCACCACATGGGAAGGGTTTGAGGTATAGACAGAGAGGGGGAGACTGAGAGACAGTGTCATGGAAGGATGTGTTCCCAGGTTTCAGAATACTGAAATGTAGACATTTCGATAGCATCCTGTAACATGAGCCAGTCTTCCCAGGAAAGATGAGAAAAAGTGATATTGGTGTGTGGTCAGATGATGGAGAGTTTTGGATGAGCATTTGTTCCACAGCTTTGTAAATGGAGTCCTTCATGGCTGGAGGTACTCACCATCACCCAGATGCCCCTGGATATTCCGTGATCCCTGACACTGGGGCCATCTTTAAAAGCCCATTGGGCACACGATTGAGCTTTCTCAGGTTGGAGCTGCCCTGCACAGTTTACCCCGAGGATGGCAGATAAGGGGCTATTACACCACGGGTTGTCAATAAGGGTACGGAGGGCCTGGTGGATGGGCTAGTACAGAGGGGGACCATTCTCTTCCCAGAGAGGGCGACAACACCAGACGCACCAAGCATGGTCTGAGCTCCCCACCCAGCTCAGTGCAGTATCTGGGGTCTGAAGAAATGTCCAGTAATACAGGACAAGCATCAATAACCTTCCCCACTCTGTCAGGATAAGGGTCACCGTATTCGCTCTGCTCCCTCACACTCACTGTATATCTGTTATAGCACCAACCCAAAACAAGACTCATGGTGCACCACTCTCACTGCCACATGCTGCTCCTTCTCTCTCTGTCTCTGTCTCTCTGTCTTTCTCTATCTCCCTCTCTCTTCCCCCCCTTTCCCTCCACTTCACCACCCCCACCCCCACACTAATAACACTGCATGGAAACAACACTGTGGACTGAGTCCCTCCGGACACCTCACCATGACCCCCTCCCCACCTACACTAACACTAACAGCAGGACCACTCACTCCCACCCACTCCCTCCCTCCCCTTCTCCCATTCCAAGAGAAACATCCTGGAATAGGACAGGAAGGGCCTATCTGGGTGGTGGTGTGCCCGATATCCGTTCCCTCACACCCTCCCCCCATGTGGGGAGGACCCTGGTAGGAGCCGGAGAGGACCGGGACGCCTCGTGTGGAGATTCTGAAACATCCACGTCCCCCCGACCGAGTAAGGAGCAATGTTCAGTGAAGGGCAATTCTCACTTTAAACCCACTGGCAGCTCCGTTTCCCCCCCGGGCACAACTTAGAAGCCGTGGCCCTGATGCCATCTCCCTTTTGTGTCGAGCTGGTACAAATAGATTCCCCACGGTCTCGGTGGGCAGGAGGGTGGGCTCACATCACATCGTCACCACCACCTCCCAGGAAGGGGGCACCGAGACTCCCTCCTACATCTCCCCCTGTAAACAGCTCAGATACTGAAACTAATCTGAGAGAGTTACTGCTCTCCCCACTTGTCCTGATATCTTCAATAATCTGTGCTCATATACACCCAGCACCCTCTGTTCCTGCAGCCCCTTTATAACAGTACAGCCTGTTTTAAACTGTCTTTCATTGTCCTTCCTACCAAAGTGCATCACCTCACACTGCTCTGCACTGATCCCCATCTGCCATAAACCTGAACACTACAACAATGTGCGATTGGACTGTTAGAGTTCCACACTGTCCTCCATAGACTTCAGAGTTCTTCCAGGTTCAGTGCCATCTACAAACATTGAGATTGTTATAGCGTCACAGTCCCTATGAAACAACTGAAATCCTGCCCCACACTCGCGAGTGTGAGCAAGTGAAATGCTAATATGTTCCTATGGACGGGGTCGAATAATGACATGCTGTCAATGGAGCAACAAAAGTCCTGTCACACACCAGAGGGAGCGAATGAAATATTGACAAACCACAGAACAAGAGAAATCCGGATAGGTCCCACTTCTCGATATTCATCAGGGTATAAAGTGATGAAGTTGAAAGTGTGTACTATACCTTCAAGAGAGAGAAAATGCTGTCCTGAACTGAGAATTTACAAGCACCTGTGATAGAAAACCCAGAAACAGTATATTGCTATAGAGCTGGAGTCGGGTAATAAGCAGTTAAGAGAAAGAGGGTCCCAGAGTTGTGAATAGTTGATGTAAAATGTTCACTTTCAGAGTGAAAAAAATAAATTGATGTTTTTATTTAAACAGTGGAATTTGGGAGTTCTCTGTCACTCATATTTTAACAGTTTACGAGGCGAATTGAGCATGTTTTTATGTTTCATTTAAGTTACCAGATGAGCTTCACGCCATTTCCTCACCATCCCCGTGTGTGTATCTGTGTGGGGCAGGTCTGGCAGTCTCTGTGGTGCTTAAAGTGATGCAATGCTACCCTCTGCTGGCCTCCACACGCCGCTGCACAGGCATTGGCAGAGGGTGAAAACCAACAGGAATTCATTCAGAAATGGGGAGGAAGAGGGCAGCTGCTCACAGCACCATCCAAACTGATGTCTTATCCATGGACTGATCTAAGTGTCCTTTAAACGTTGTAACTGTCCCTGCTTTCACCACTTCCTCTGGAAGTTCATTCCACACACAAGCCAGCTTCTGTCTAACATAATTAGCTCTCATGATTTTCGTAAATCTTTTTCCTCGAACCTTAAAAATCCCTCAGTTTTGAATTCTCGACTCGAGAGAAAAGACATCAGTCCTTCAGCTTCTCTGTAACCCTCATTATTTTATAAACCTCTGTAAAGTTACTGCTTAATCTCATATTCTTCAGTGAAAAAAGTCCCAGCCTATCCAGCCTCTCCTTGTAGCTCACTCCCTCCTTTCCCAGCAACATCCAGGTTAATCTCTTCACAATCTTCTCCATCTTAATAATATTCACGCCAGTAATATCAAAGTGAATAGTCAAGGTACTTTCTAAGGGTACGGGGAGTCCAAAACTAGAGGACGTCGGACGTGAGAGGTGAAACATTTAAAAGTGACTTAAGGGGCAGCTTTTTTACCCAGAGGGTGGTGTGCCTCTGGAATGAGCGGGCAGCGTGACCAGACTGGACACAGTATTCCTGAAGAGGTCTCACCAATGTCCTGTACAACCACAACATGACATCTCAATTCCGATACTCAAAGGTCTGTCCTATGAAGACATGTGTGTTAAACACCTTCTTAACCACACTATCTATGTGAGATGCAAATTTTAAAGAATTAAACCTGACGGCCTAGGTTTCTGTACTACAGCACTGCAAAAGCTCTACTTTTGATTGTATAGATCTGCTGTTGTTTGATTTACCAAACCCAATACAACGCATTAATCCAAACTAAACTCCATCAGCCACCCCTCAGCCCAGTGAAGTGATATTACTGTCACCTCACCCTCCCCCTTCAATTTTAAAACGCCCATCCCTCTCCAGGAAGCATGCACACTCCGGCCTTGATTTTCACAAAGACCCTGAGCTTGGTTTACCTTGTGTCGTTTCGGGGAGGAGGGACAGATTGCAGATACAGTCAGTGGGGAGGAGAGGCTGGACAGTAATCAGTGGCCTGGTGTCATTTCATGGTTTTTGGAAGAGGGGAGTTGCATGTGAAAGTTGGGTAACAGTGATCGGTGTTTTGGTGTCAGAAATTTGGCTCTTCCTTCGTCTCCGGTGTGCAGTAATAAATATCTATTTGAGACCCTTCATTGGGCCGAGTGTGTCTGCAGGATTTCTTTCTCAAATATTGCAGACCATAGACAATAGCGATTAAAGGTGCTCATCGTTAATTTTGATAGCACAGCATGTACACTCAACATCTGACGGTTGTGAAAAATACCTTGCATTTAATTCACAATACAAAGTGTTTTGTGTAGTTCAGTAATGGGAACCTGATTATAATAAATCCACACCGAGCTGAAAGTGGGCACTAAAATATGACCCAATTCTGGGTATGGCAGTGTGGTGGGTAGTGTCCCTGTCTCTGAGCCAGAACTCTGGATTTGATTCCAATTCCTGATCTTGTGTGGTAGTGTTCCTAGCTCTGGACTAGAAGGCCTGGATTCAAGTCCTGCCTGTTGCAGAGGTATGTCCCAGCATGTCAGAACAGGCTGATGAACAAACACACAGGAGATTAATGTTACAGCTTTATAGGTGTTGCTAAGTGATGCTAGTGTCCCTACCTCCGGGCACAAAGGTCGAGGTGTAAAGTCCACATAAGTGTTTCAGGATACATCTGAACAAACTGATTAAAATAGATTTAGAATTGTGACTTGATGGAGAAGGAAGAGGTGTCAGTATTGCATTTCAGAATTGAGGCCCGGGATGACTGAAAGTACAGCCATTCGTGTTGATTGGGGTCACATTTTGCAGCAGTAAAGGTTTATAAAATCAAAATGGCCATGGATAGGGCGAGTAGTGAGGGGTTTTTCCCCAGGTTAGGGACGTTCAAAACTAGAGGGCTTTGGTGGAAAGTGAGAGGGGAAAGGTTTTGAGGAGGCCTAAAGGGCACCATTTCACACAGAGGGTGGTGTGCGTATGGAATGAGCTGCCAGAGGAAGTGGTGGATGCTGGTACAACTACAGCATCTGGGTACTGAGAGACCTGGCGAGCTTTTCCAGCAATTTCTGTATTTCTTTAAAAAATGCATTCATTTTAACACAGGTATTCTGAATAAGTTAAACAGTTTTATTTTATAATGACACAGGGACATATAAACATATCTTCAAATTGACCGAGACCATTTTCTGCGAAGGGTATGGCTCTGTGTATGGCAGCAGAAATTTTGCACCTACATGGAACAGGGAATGTGATGGAGACATAGTTTGGACAATGTACAAGGAGACCTCACATGGTCCAGTTTGGGAGAGGATGACATTACTGTGTGATTCAACTCAGAGAGGGAGAAAATGTAATCTGCCTGAGAAGGAATGGCCTATTGCACTCTCTCTCCTTCATTGTTCCTCATCACAGCAATGTGCGTGAGCTAAAAAAAACTCTACAGTCATCATTACCGTTCTTATTTTTATGGAATCCCTGCAGTGTTCAAACAGGCCCTTCAACCCAACAAGTCCATACCAACCTTCCCAACCTATTTGCCTATGTTTACCCCTGACTATTGCACATAACCTAGAAATCCCTGAACACTACAGACAATTAGCGTGAACAATCCACCGAACCTACACAGTTTGAGGTAGGAAACTGGATCACCCATTAGAAGCTCAGACAGATAAGGGGAAAATGTGCAAACTCCACACAGACAGTCACCCAAGGCTGGAATTGACCCCAAGTCCCTGGTGCTGTGAGGCAGCAGTGCTAACCACCGTGCTACCCTTTGGATGATCCCGAACCAGAATTCACTGGAATCTACTCACTGCCTAAAGCAATGGGAATTCAGCCAAATCCAAACTCTCCCAGGATGAAATCCCATTGCTAGCAGCTTGTGTGAGTACAATATCTTCAGAAGCAGAATAAGGTTTTGGACAATCTCACAATTGTTCCTTTGTCATGAGTTCCAATAATATTTGGACCAAGTTCTGTCACGTTAAAATCGCAGAGATTGTGTGTGTGTGTGTGTGTGTGTGTGTGTGTGTGTGTGTGTGTGTGTGTGTGTGTGTGTGTGTGTGTGTGTGTGTGTGTGTGTGTGTGTGTGTGTGTGTGTGTGTGCATTTTTAGAAAGGGAAATATTGATTATATAATTGCAGTACACAAACAGTTTGCCATTCATCTTTCCATCATAGTTGGAGTAACATTGCTCTGGATCATAAACGTGTTGTTTTAACAGATTAAAGAAACTAGCCTGACTTGTTCCTAAAACTGACACTGACCCATTCTGAGACCAATATGATCGGCCATATCACCAACCTGGTTACATTTAACATTTGTTGTGAGCAGTGGAGGAGTGGGATAAGAAAAGGAAACAGTGACCCAAAAAGCCGGGGAACTATACACCGATGAGCCTGATGTCAGTGGTGGGTAAGTTGTTGGAGGGGATTCTGAGGGACACGATTTAAATACATTTGGGAAGACAAGGACTGATCGGAGTAGACAACGTGGCTTTCTGCATGGGAAATCATGTCTCATTAATTTGATTGAGTTTTTGAAGAGGTAACAAAGAAGATTGATGAAGGCAATTTGGTAGACATTGTCTATATGGACTTCAGCAAGGTGTTATTTTAAAGAACAAAGCCCAAAGAAAATTTACTGCCCAGGAACAGGCCCTTCACCCTCCAAGCCTAAGCCGATCCAAGTGATCTGTTGGCCAATTCCTAAGCATCTGTATCCCTCTGCTCCCCACCAACTCATGCATCTGTCCATCTTAAATGAGTCTTAAATGAATCGACCGTGCCTGGCTCTACCACCTCTGCTGGCAATGCGTTCCAAATGTCCACCACCCTCTGTGTGAAGTACTTACCGCGTGCATCCCCCTTAAACTTTCCACCTCTCACTTTGAAAGCACGACCTCTCGTTATTGAATCCTTTAACCTGGAAAAAAGCTTGTCTCTGTCCACCCTGTCTATACCCTTCATGATTTTGTAAACCTTAATCAGGTCCCCCCCCAATCTCCTTTTTATCTAGTGAAAATAAACCTAAACTACTCAGCCTGCCTTCATAGCGAGTATTTCATTCTGATTGGTAGACAGATTAGTAAGTTTCAGTCACATAAGATACAGAAGAAGCTAGTCACAAATGGCGTGAAGGAAGAGGGATATTTTTCAGACTGGAGGCTTGTGAGCAGCAGTGTGCTGTAAGAATCAGTACTGAGTTCACTGCATTTCATCATTTATGTAAAGGTTTTAGATGTGAATATTGGGGCCATAGTTAGTAAATTTACAGATGACATCAGAAAGGTGGTGTAGTCGATTATCTCAGATTACAACAAGACCACAATTAGATGGGACTAAGTGACAAGGAGTAACAGATGAAGTTTAATTTAGATAAATATGAAGCTTTGCATTTTGGGAAGGCAAATCAGGGCAGACATCATATACTTCATGGTCAGGTGCTGGGGCATTTTGTGAAACAAATGGGCATAGGGCTACAGGTACATTGTTCCTTGAAAGTGGAGTCGCAGGTAGACAGAATGGTGCTGAACACATTTGGCACATTTGCCTTAATCAGTCAGAGCATTGAATATAGGAGTTGTGGTGGTATGTTGTATCTGTACAGGATGTTGGTGAGGGCACTTTAAGAATACTGCGTACAACTCGGTTTTCTGCAGAAATGACTTACACGGAAATTCCAGGACTGGAGGTTTGAGCTTTAGGGAGAGGTTGTTTAGGTTGAGTTGTTGCCCCCTGGAGTGTCAGAGGCTGAAGGGTGACATTATAGAGGTTTATAAAACCATCAGGGGCATGGATATTCTGAACAGTCACGTTCTGCTCTTCAGGGTAGGGGGGTCCAGAACAAGAGGGCAGAGGTTGAAGGCGAGAGGGCGAATGATTTAGAAGGGACCTGAAGATAAATGATTCATACAGAGAGTGGTGTGTGTACAGAAAGTGCTGTCAGAGGAAGTGCTGAAGGCGGTTACAATCGCGCATTTAAAAAGTATCTGAAAGAGGAGGGATATTGGTCAAATGCTGGCAATTGGGACTGGATCAGATTTGATATCTGATCCGAGTGAACAGGTTGGACTAATGGGTCTGTTTCTGTTCTGCATGACTCTCTGATTCTATAAGAGGGATGACGAAAAACTCTGAAAGGACCTTTCAAGTGGGAATTCTCTTCACTGGAAGTTTATTGTGCCTCTATGTTCACATTGATTGAAAGCTGCATTACTAAATGTTTGACAGAGAAGTGAGTCACGGATATTGGGATACTGACAGGAAATTGTGTCTGAGTCCACAACCGGATCAGCCACAATCTTAGTTCCTGTTGGAGAAGAGTCAAAATATCTAATGACCCACTCCTGCTCCTCAGTCCCATGTTCCTGTGTTCCATTCAGCCCCTCATACCTGCTATACAGGAGCAGTTGGAGGCGACTTACTCCTGTTACCTGGTGCACAGACACAGAGAAGACCATTCAGCCTCTCAAGACTTTGAAGTGATTTGGGAAATGTAATTGGAAAATCCAGGCACGGGTATGAAAGTGTCCTCTCATCTCTCTTTATCGAGCTTCCCCTCTCTGCAACTTGTGCTTTATTTGTTGGTCACGTTGTAGACTCAGATTCACTGTGATTACAGCCCATATACCTCACCCAGAGATGGCTCACAAAATCATCTGGTCTCCCTGACTGAAATATTCAAAAACATAACATTCATGAAAATAACACCCACTAATTTTCCAATAACAGAATGTGAGAACATCAGAAACAGGAGCATGACGTTCACTCCCCAAGCCTGCCTTGCCCTTCACTAAGATCATGGCTGATCTGCTCTTGGTCTCAAATCATCTTTCAAACCCAATTCCTCATAGCCCTCACCTCTCTGACAGGTCAATATCCATCTACCTCCTCTTCAAATGCTTTCAAAGATCTTGCTCCCCGAACACTCTTGAGAAGTGAAATCCTGAAATGCAATCCCACCTGTTTGAAGAAAACACTTGCTGCTCCTATATCATGGTTTATTGATATGAACAAAAGAGGTTGAGACAAAGGTTCAGGTAAAAATAACTGGCCTTGATATCAAGGCAGTGGTTGACTTCTGTTGACATCAAGGAGCTTAACAAAACTGAACTTAATGGGAATCAGAGTAACCTCTCCAGTGTTTGGAGTCAAACATGGCACAAAAGAAGATGTTCATCATCTCAATCCTGGGTCAGCTCTGTGGGAGATCCTCAGGGTAGCTTCCTTTTCACAAAGAACTTCAGCTGCTTCATCAATGTCTCCCGTCCCCACCATCCCCACCATAAGATCAGAAGTACAGATGGTCACCGAACATTCCACAATGTTCAGAATATTTTGTCCCCCGTCAGCTCCTGAACTCGTCTTTGTCCGTGTGCAGCAAGACCCAGACTCCATTGAGACTTGTGCTGTTAAAGTGTCGGTAACATTCATCTACCAGCACTGTCTGACACTGCACATTGTCACAGTAAAATAGAGTTCATTCAGCACCTCACGCTGGTTTCACAGGAATATGAGGAAGCCATTCAGCCCATTGACACTATTGGAGAAGAACAGGGACAGCCCATTCAGTGCCTCCAGCCTATTACTCAGGACGAGAAGGAGTCTAGTGTGATGGACCTCACCAGAGCCCCTCGAAAATATTTGAAGGCTGTAGCGTAGACTCTTTTTTTTATTTTAATGGAAATGTAAAGTGTCTGTTCTAGACGCAATGTGACTGGTCAAAGTACTTGGTGTGAAGCAAAACACCATTTATTGAAACACCAAAGATAAAATGAAACCAAAGAAAGAGGAATCTAGAATAACTTAATTCTACTGGACAAGTTAACAGAATAATAGACCTAGTAACTATTACTAATGAACTGTTCCAATACAGGAAAATCACATAAACACAGCCCTCCGCAGAAAGGAATATTCAGACACAGCTTGTCACAAATAATTCTCTAATCCAGGAATTAAAAACAGGACCAAGAGAAAACTCAGGGGAAGTAGCAGGAGGCATTCACTGAAGCTTCCAACTCTGTGGAGACCCCAATAGTTTCTGATGTTGCTGAGAAACCAAAACACAGAGATCCTAATCTGTGAGAGCTGGCCATACCCACTCAGACTGCATTAAAATAAACACAAAGCCTCCCTCGTTGTTTACTTGAGTGGTCTTAACTAGCCAGCTTGGTAACGATCGTTCAATCTCTCTCTTAAAAGAAACCCGGACAAAATAATCTCTTAAAGCTGCAGCATAATCACACTTGTCAGTACATCGAGCTTTCAAAAAGAACCAGGGGTAACCCAATCCGGCCCTTGACCATGTCCAATCGGATGAGGAAGAAGCCATTCAGATCCTTGGGTCACTTTCACAGGAACAGAAGAGGCCATTCCCCCCTCAAACGTACTTACACGGGGGCAGAATGAGGTAATTGATGCTGATTCCTGATGAATGGCTTATGGCGAAACATCGATTCTCCAGCTCCTCAGATGCTGCCTGACCTGCTGTGTTTTTCCAGCAATAGACGCTCTACTCTGATCTCCAGCATCGGCAGTCCTCACTGTCTCCTGAATGATGCTCTAACATGATGAACAAGTGGAGCAGAGACTGCACAGACAGACTGCTCCACATTGTTCCTCCTGGCTCCGTTGCTCATGATACACACGTGGGACATTAACGTGGTTTTCTAGTGGTGAGGAGGGAAGCCATATGTCTTGTGTGAAGTCTCATGAAGGCATCTTTCATCTCTGAGATGCCTTCTCTGTGTAGGGTGGAAGCTGGTGGGAATGGCTACCTGTTTCAGATGGAAGGCATTGTGCCTGCTGTTGGGGATTGTGAGCAACCCGACGTTCAGTACAGGGTTCACACGCCGACTGCACAATAACATGGGGAGAGTTAATTTAGGCATACAAACTATTAGGAAAGTCACGTTAGACTGATGAATTGACTCACTAAGTTCAAATAATGCTGATATTGCTCATATTGATCTTGTCTAGTGCACGTCCTGTTCAGTGTAACTTGTGTGCCTTACTCTGTCCAAGACTATTTCCACCCTATGATCTGTCTGGCCATGCTTACTATGATCTGCCTCCACTGCTCATAAACAAAGTTTTTCCCTGTACTGAGGTACACGTGACAATAAATCAAACCAATTAATCCTGGGTAAAGTATGGAATTTCTCAACCGATCAATGTGTCTTTTGGAAATAATTGATTGTTGCCACTCCTCGTGTTTCAGCATCGCCATTTCCTCGTCTCTCACAGCTCCACAGATTAAACACTCAGTTTATTCACTCTATCCTCATATTACCATCAACCATGTATGTGGTAAGGAGATCATTCCTTACAAAGGAGATCAAATTTGTGTCGTGTGCTCCTAATGCTCTCTCAGCAAGGCTCCACAACAGCAGGAAGATGCTTTTACTTATGTACTCGAATCATCTTACAATGAAGGACAGCATACCATTGACTGCACCCATTACTTACACAGGGTTTGATTCAGAGCAGTCAGCATAGACTTGTGAGTGGGAGATCATGCTTCCCAACTTTGTTAGAGTTCTTTGATGAAGTGACCAGGAAGTTTGACAAGGACAGAGTGGTAGACGTAGTCTCTATGGATTTCAGTAAGGCATTTGATAAGCTTCCATATGGTAGGCTGCTCAGGAAGGTTACATTGCGTGGAATGCTGGGGGAACTGGCCAATTGGATACACAGTTGGCTTGATGGTAGGAAGCAGAGTGTTTAGTGGAAGGATGTCTGTCAGACTGGAGGCTGGGTTCATTGCTGTTTGTTATCTATGATTATCTATGATTATCTATGACTACAGACACATAGACATGGGATAAAACTTTTCAATGATCTCTGAATCGGCCAAGCAAGACACTCTATTGTATCAAACTGCTCCGAGGTCTTAAATGATAAACCCGAACAGAACACCCGGCCCCAGCCTCATTATCGGAAAAAGGGAACGGGAAACACAGTCCTATTGACACTGCAGGGACCTCCTTCCTAACATCTGAGAGCTTGTGACAACATTTACAGAGCTTTCCCACAGACTGCACAGAAACATCAGGAATGGAGTAGGCCATACAACACATTGAGCCTTCCTCATTGTCGTTGATGTTCAAACATCTCCACAATGCACTTATCCCACACAATTAATATATCCGTTAATGTGAGTAACCTTGGAAAGCTATAAAATAGGAAGTGCAGTAGTCCCTTTGGTCCATCGAGTTTGCTCCCAATTCAATACAATGATACCTCGCCCTTTATTTCCACACCGTACTCCTGCTCTCCCACCATCCCTTTCCTGTCTCTAAATCCGTATTTATATTCAGTGTCTTGGTTTCCATGTGCGAGCGCATTCCCCAGGTTCACCAGTCTCTGAGGCCAGACGTTTATTGTCATCTCAGTGCAGAATAGCCTGTCTGTATCAAATACTGCGGCCACTTGCTTTAGACATCACAGCCTGGGGAATTATCATCCCTGCTTCCATTCTGTCTCACCCTGTCTGAGTTTTATATATCTCACTGAGATCTTCACACATTTTCCTAAACCCCATGGAATACAGGCCCAGTCGCCCCAAACTCTGCTCCCACAGCAAGCCTGTCATCCTAGAGATCGGTCTGGTCATCTTTCGCTGCTCTCCCTCAATGTCAGGGTTGTCCTTTGTTAGGTACAGAGACCAAACCTGCACACAATATTGCACAATGTTCGAGATGGGGTCTCAAAAAGGCCCTGTACAGCTGCAGTAAGACACCCTTATTCCTGGATTCAAATCCCCCTTCCAAACTGCTTTCTTCTCCTGCAATATTGCTTTCAGTGACTGGTCTGCAGGGAGATCTAGATTCTTTGCAATGTTACAGCTCCCCACTTGGTGGGACTATGTACACTGGGCAGCGTGCCAATGCCATTTCCAGTATTGACGTCTGGGTTCAGACCTCACTGTGCTGCAGGGACCTCAGAGGCTGCGCAGAAGGAAACCACAAACAGGAGCATTCGTCCCTTTGTAGATCAACATGTTTCAAACAATCCCTTTTCAAACGATAGGCTGCCAGTCTATTGTTCCCAGCAAAGGGCACACTGTCACATCTACCCACCTTGCTCTCCATCTGCCACGTATTTGCCCATTCACTCCACTTGTCTTAGTCACCTTGAAGCTTTTTACAACCTCCTTACCCACTCACAATCCAACATCCTTTAGTTCTGTCAGCAGGTTGGGATATATTGTATTTGATTCCTGCAACCAAATGTTTAATGGGTAGTGTGAACAAATGGGGCCTGTGCACCGATCTCTGTGATATCCCAGCAACCTTCCTCTGTTATTTTTTAAAAATAATATTTATTTCCTGAATCTGGGTGTGACTGGCTGGGCCAGCATTTATTGCCTGTCCCTTGTTGCCCTTTAAAAGGTGGCGGTGAGCTGCCTTGTTGAACCGCTGCAATCCACTGTGGATTCAGTGATGGTAACACCATCAAGGGGCAGGTTAGATTGTATTTTATTGGTGATGGTCACGGTCTGGAATTTGTGTGGCCTGAATATTACTTGCCATTTGTCAACCTGGATACTGTTGAGATCTTGTCGCATTTGGACATGGCCTGCTTCCGTATCTGAAGAACCACAAATGTTGCTGAACATGGTGCAATCATTGGCGACCATTCCCACTTCTGACCTTAGAATAGACGCAAGGTCATTGATCAAGCAGCCCTGAAGATGTTTGGGCCTAGGCCACTGCCCCAGGGACACCTACAGACTTGTCCTGGAGCTTGATTGTCTGGCCTTTATCAACCATGCCCACCTTCCTCCGTGTCAGGTATGATTCTAACCAGCGGGGAGTTTGCCCCTGATACCCATTGATTCCAGTGTTGCTAAGGCCCCTTGATACCACACTTGGGAGAAGGCAGCCTTGATTTAAAGGGCTGTCACTCTCACCCCACCTCTGGAATTCAGCTCTTTTGCACATGTTAGAATCAAGGTAATGAGATCAGGAGCTGAGTGGCCCTAGTGGAGCCCAAACTAGGCGTCATTGACCACGTTATTGCTGAGCAGGTGCTGCTTGAAAGCACTGACACCTTCCACCGCTTTACTGATGATTGAGAGTAGACAGATGGAGTGGTAATTGGCCGGATTGGATTTGTTCTGCTTTTTATGCATAGGAGATACTTGGGGTAATTTTTGACCTAAACAGGGAAATGTCATTGTTGTAACTGTATTGGAACAGCTTAGCCAGGGCATTGACAAGGCCTGGAGCACAACCTTTTAGTACTATTGCCAGAATGTTGTCAGGGTATGTACCTTCTGGAGTATCCAGTGTCTCCAACTGAATCTGGATATCGCGTGGACTGAACCAAATTGGCTGATGACTGGTAACTGAATTGCTGAGGACGACTGGAGGAGGCTGAGGTGCATCATCCACTCAGCGCTTCTGACTGAAGGTTGTTGTGAATGCATAAACGTTATCTTTTGCACTGAAGTACTGGGCTCTCCCATCATTCAGGATGGAGATACTTGTGGATTCTCCTCCTCCGTTGACTTGTTTAATTGTCCATAACTATTCTCAACTAGAAGTGGAAGGACTGCAGAGACCTGAACCATTGCTTGTGGAATCACTTAGCCTGTCTGTCACTTACTGCTTGTGCTGTTTGGTGCACAAGCAGTCCTGGTTGGTGGCTTCATCAGGCAGACACCTCATTTTCAGGTATGCCCGGTGCTGCTCCTGCCCTCCTGCACACTCCATTGAATCAAGGTCGATCCTCAGTCTTGATGGTAATTGTTGTGAGGGGGATATGCCAGGCCATGAGGTTGTGCTGGAGTACAGTTCTGCTGTTATTGATGCCCCACAACACGTTATGGCAACCCAGATTTGAGCTGCTAGTTCTGTTTGAAGTCTGTCCCATTTAGCACGGTGATAGTGCCACCCAGAATTATGGAGGTTATTCTCAATGTGAAGGTGTGACTTTATCTCCACAATGACTATGCAGTGGTCACTCTTACCCGATACTGTCATGGACAGATACTTGTGCAACTGGCAGATTAGTAAGGCTGTGGTCAAATATGACTTTTCCCTCTTGTTGGTTCCTTCACCACCTGCCGTAGACCCAGTCTATCAGTTATATCCTTTAGAACACGGCCAGCTCAATCAGTAAAGCTGCAGCTGAGCTACTCTTGATGGTGGACATTGAAATCCCTCACCCAGAGTATGTTTTGTGCCCTTGCCACCCTCAGAGCTTCCTCCAAGTGTTGGTCAGCATGGAGGAGTACTGACTCATCAGTTGGGAGAGGCTGCTACATGGTAATCAGCAGGACGTTGCCTTCCCCATGTGTAAACTAACACTATGAGTCATCATGGGATACAGAGACACTGTTGAGGACTCCCAGAGCAATTCCCCTCTAACTGTATCCCACTGTGCCGCCATTTCTGTTGTGTCTGTCCTGCTGGTGAGACAGGAGATATCTAGGGAAGGTGATGAGGTGTCAGGGACATAGTCATACTTACAGATTCATACCTTAAATACAATGTCAGGCTGTTGCTTCACAAGTCTGTTTATTTTTATTCACTGTTTCCTGCCAGCTGTCCCATTCTAGACACATGGCCATACATTAGCCCCAATCCACTAAGATTTGATTTTGTAAACTGGACTTGGAACTTTACCAAAACATTTCTAAAAATTTACGTGTTCTATATCCATTGCTTCTCTTTCATTTGTCTCCCAGTCTGTTTCTCAAACGTAATTCCCATTTCATAACTCTATGTGAGTGTTGTCTATACCCATTATTTTCAGTCCCAATAATTTCTCCGAAGCCATTTACTTACTATTTTCGATGTTCCATGTACTATTTCATTTTCCATACTGGACTTGCTTTTCCTAGTATTGTCAGAAAGTTGTGTGAAGACAGAACTGAAGTAGTGGATTCATAGTTTTGCCATTTCCCTGCTTCCCATTCTCCATTCTCTGGTTTCAAACTGGAAGGAACCTGCACTGTTTTTTCATACTTCTCACATTGACATATTTTGACAAGCTTTCACAGTTCACTCTTATAACCTTTGTGAACATTATCTTCAGAAACCCATCAATTCCTGTCTTAAGCTGCTCAGCTCCACATCACACACGCACAGGAGCATAGTCTCTGTACCAACAGAAATACAGCACGATATATATTAGTACTACTTTCCAACACCACGCACATAGCCTGGAATGTTATGACACTTCCAAGTGCTCGACCATGTACTTTTAACGGTTGAGAGGTTAGCCGTGGTAACTCCCCTCTCAGGAAGTACATTCCAGACCTCAACACGCTCTGGGTGAAAAAAATGTAATCTTTAAATCCTCTCTGAACCTCAAACCCTTCACTTTAAAAGTGTGCTCCCTTGTTCTTGACCCTCTGTCTAAAAGGAACAGTTGTTGTCTGTCCACCCTGTCCATGCCCCTTGTTAACTTTATCCTTCTGAATCACATCCCCCTCAGCCTCTCTGTCCAAAGTAAACAACCCGAGCGTATCCAGCCTCTCTCCATCGCTGATATGCTCCATCCCAGGGAACATCCTGGTGAATCTCCTCTGCAACCCCCTCCAGTACAATCACATCCTTCCTGTAATGAGGCTCCCAGAACGACATACAGTACTCCATCATGGACTAAACCAAGCCCTGCATAGCACTTATAATCTACTCCCTGATTATTAAACGCGACACCCAAGGTTCAATTCTTAACTAGTCCATTACCCTGTTCAGTCACATTCAGGGATGTGTGGAGAAACACCCTCTGAGCTCCCTAGTGTTCAGCTAATCATTGTGTACACCCCATGACTGGTTCCTCCTTCCAAAGTACATCACCTCATATTTATCAGGATCACATTCCATCTGCCATTGATCTGCCCATCTGATCATTCCACTTGTATTTTCGTGTAAAAGCAGAACTTCCTCCTCACTGCCAACCACCCGGCCAATCTTTGTGTCAAACACAAACTTACTTATCACAACTCCCACCCCTCCACCCACCCCCCCCCCCCCCCCCCACACACACACACACTCCAGATTCACATCTATACCATTTATGAATGCTACAAACAATAAGGGACACAACACTGATCTCTGTGGTACACCAGGGAACACTGGTTTCCAGTCACACAAACAGCCTTCTCTCACCACCCCCTGACTCCTGACACTAAGACAATTTTCATAGTAACTTTTCAAGTTACCCTCGATACTGTGAGATTTTACTTTATGTTTTTCAATTTCCCATGTGGAACTTTGTCAAAGACCTTG
This sequence comes from Chiloscyllium punctatum, assembly GCF_047496795.1. NCBI lineage: Eukaryota > Metazoa > Chordata > Chondrichthyes > Orectolobiformes > Hemiscylliidae > Chiloscyllium > Chiloscyllium punctatum. Next base: position 29,418,461 of record NC_092772.1, read on the forward strand.
CTGCAAAACTAAATAAGCGAACTCCTCAAACTAATTCAATCAAATTCATTAGATGTGACTTCCCTCTGATAAAGTCATGATGATTCTCCCTGATTAAACCTTGCGACTCTGATTGGAGTTCGATTTTCTCCTTTTCTATTTTCTCCAGTAGTTTCCTGAACTGTGATCTAGTACTCTCTCATCTATAGTTACCTTGGAAAATCTCTACCACCCTTACTGTGAATTTGGAATCATATTAGCTGCTCTCCAGTCATCTAGCACCTCCCCTGTGGTCAGATTCTAATTAAAATTTCCAGTCAGGGTCTTTCCTACCTTGACTCCAACATTATCCAGACCTGCAGATTAGTCCAATTTTATACCAGACACAGCCTCAAACTCCTGCTCGTATGTTACGTCAATCTCTTCAAGAACTTTCCAGTCCATCTTCTCGAATTCTGTACCTGCGTCCTCCTTTTCCCAAGTAAAACAGCTGTGATGTTCACATGTAACAATCTATCAATGTTCTCCGGGTTGAAACACAGATTGTCCCCCTTTGGTTTCTAATGGATACGAACTGTTTGCTGATTCTTCTGTTCTCCTTGACCATGTAGAATACCGTGGGATTCTCCCTAATCTCGCCTGCTTGCCCTTCTCCATGTCTCTCTGTTATTCAGTCCCCTCTATGTTCCTAAGTTTCTAAGTTTCACTACAATCACCTCTCATCTTTTGAAACTCGAGATCACAGGCTGAGTTTCCCCATCAGACAATCTTGCCATTTTATGGATTAGTCGGAAAATACCTTTTGAAGTTCCTCTTTAGTCAGTATATTCTATCTTATATTGGGACTCCAAACGGTACACAATACTCTAGCTGTAGTCTCAGCAACACTATATGCAGCTGGTGCACATCTTCTATATTGCAATTACATAAATATGAATGTAAACCTAATTTTTCGTTTCCTATTTGCACGTGTTCTTCCCAATTCCTTTCACTTTAACTTTTCTTATGATATTAGTGTGAGAGTTCTTAAAAAAATCCTCCTGAATATCGAACGATACGTTATCCATTAGCTCCTCATTGCCTACGTCCACAAGAATCATCTTCAAACCATTCCAAAAAATGTTTGTCACTTATGGTTTTCGTTTCATCGATGCATTATCATCCTCCCCAGTTTTCCCATTACCTTCTATATATCCAGTAACACGTTCTTTGTAATCGAGCCCAACAGACACCCGACCGCGGATGACAAGTTACTGATCTGTAGTTCACCACTCACCATCTTCATTCTTTCTTAAACTGTTGGATAATATTTATAACTTTTGCCATAACCAGATTGGCTAAATATCTTTCCGGAATGTATTGGAAAATAACATGAAAATCTGCGATGCAATCAATACATCTATTGTTGCTTCCTCTGAAATTCTTGTATGAAGTACATCTGATCTGTCAGATTTATAAATACTCAATCCAACTTTCTTTTCAAAGATGACCACAACACTGATAAGAATGATCTTCGACTTTACTTACATAAACCCCATGGTCACTTCTTATTTCTGGGAGAATTTCTGGACATTCTGCTTTGAAGATAGACCCAAAGGAACTGTTTCTTTCCCCTGTGATTTCTGTGTTCTCTACAATAAGTTACCCTGTCTGCACACCTACTGTTCCACATTTGACCTTGTTTTTACTTTTGTTAGATACACTGATGCACGTTTTTTTTAGCAGTCTTTATGGTTTTCTTTAGTAGTCTTTATGGTTTTCTTTTGTTTGCATGCTGTTTCGCTTTTTGATTTTCTTCTCAGTTTTTTGGTCATCCGTTGCTGGGTCCTACATTTCTCCGAATCCACTGGCTTACAACAACACTTGGCATTTCTCTAAGCTGCTTCCTTTGACCTAATAGGTAGTTAAAGGTGAGGCTGAAAGGGTTAGGTCAGAGAGGAGGGTGGGCCAGATTGATAGGAAGGAAGATGAACACATAGGAACGTTCAAAAGGGGGAGTGTGCTGAGTTGGAATATTGGACTGGGATAAGGTGGAGTTACGGGAAATGGGGAAACTGGTGAAATCTACATTAATTCCCTGTGGTTGGAGGGTCCCAAGGTAGAAAAGGAACCTTTCTTCATTCATGCTTCGGGTGGTTAGGGTTTGGCGTTGGAGGAGGCCCAGGAATCTCACGTCCTTGCCAGAGTGGAAAGGGGAGTTAAAGTGTTCAACCACAAGGTGGTGGAGTTGGTCAATGTGGCTGTTCCAGCGATGTTCTCTGAAGTGATCCACGTATGTCTCGCCAATGTATAGAAGACCACACTGAGTTTAAAGGATGCAGTAGATGAGGTGTTCTGTCTCCCTTCATCACCTATCACTTTCAACACCACCTTCATCTACCAATCGCATTCCGAGCTACCTGCCTCCTGCCACACCCCCTTCTCATTTATCTCTCAGCTCCCTTGACCCAGAAGCCTCATTCCTGATAAAGGGTTGTGCCCGAAACGACAATGCTCCTGCTCCGAGTGCTGCCTGACTGTGCTTTTCCAGCGCCACTGATCTCCAGCAGCTGCAGTGCCCACTTTCTCCTCACACCTTCAGGGCTTGCATGATTCAGATTTATGACAGTTACTTCAAATAAAACAAAAACTACCGTGTACTCAAACAGCATAAAAGAAAACCAATGCATTGTGGTCACTGTTCCCAAAAGGTCCTCTACAGCAAAGTTTTCAATTAGTTCTTTTGATCATTCAAAACCAATTTCTAAATAACTTGATCTCTAGCTCCGAGCTCGACAAAATGTTAATCCCACCATCTAACACATGCTCATGAAATCCATTTTTCCCAACATTAGCATTCAGTTGGGTTAACACAGTTTAGATATAATGTAAACAGGACATTATTACCGCAGTACCCACAAATGTGTATATCTCATTTTCCTGTTTTATAACATGTCCAGCATTTGTATAGCAGCTTTCACTTTGATATATAACTCCCATCAATGTTTCTTTCTCCTTGCTGTTTTTACGCTCCACATTACAAGATTCTGTAGAATCTGAGTGACGTGGGCTTTGGGGAGATTAATGGTAGAGATCACCTCGCCACATCATTTATGATCTTCTTAAGCATCATTGTGACATTTTCTCCAGATCTCCTGTTATGCTGGTGGAGTAGAGAAGGACAATGATCGTTCATAAATGCTCTGTATTTCCCCCAGAGAGCTGAGACTGCTCTAACCTGGGTGGGAACCTTACAGCAGGGTGGTAAAGCATTGCTGCTGCTGTACAGGATCTTAGTGAGATCACATCTGGAGAAGTGTGTACAGATTTAGTCTCTTCAATGAAGAAAGGATGTTGTTATATTGGAAGCAGCTCAGAGATGGTTCCCTCAACTGATCCCTGCAATGAAGGTGCTAGCTTATAACGAAAGGATGATCAGGTTGATCCAATAGCCATTGGAGTTTACAAAAATGAAAGAAGATCTTATGTCAACATAGATGATAGGAAGGAGTCAACAACTGAAGAGAATTACACAGATAATGGAGGAATCCATTCCGTTCTTCAGCCTGTTACACACGAACAACAGAAGAACATTTAGGCCTTTGACACTGTTACACCAGAATAGGACGAGGCTGTTCAGCTCCTGGAGCCGAATGTATATTTACAGGAGGAGGCCAATCAGCCCCTTGAATCTATAACACTAGCCCCAGAGTAGTCCATGCGGCACCAGTATCCTATTACACAGCAACATGATCAGTCCATTCAGCCACCTCAAGTCCGTAACATGGGAACTGAAAGTGGTCACACATTGACTGGAGATTTGTTACACTGGGATAACAGGAGGCCATTCAGACCCACCGAGTCTGTTGCAAGAGAATTGGATAAGGTTAAAAACTATCTGAGACTTATTTCATGAGAAAGGAGGAGGTAATTCAGACACGTGTCTGTTGTATGGGAACAAGAGAAGACCAATCGCTCCCTTCATCCCATCTCTGGGATACATGAGGAGACCGTTCAGTATCTCCACCGATTATGGAGAAAATGAGAAGACCCATCAGCCCCTCAAAATGTTACACAGCAACGGGAAGATTCCATAATCCCCCGCCCCTCTAACGCATCAACAGGAGGAGGTCATTCTGGCCTTGGAGATGACAACATGAGAACCCCAGAAAGACTTCAACCCAACAATTTTGTACACCAGCAGGATGATGAGTCCAGTCAGCCACACATACCCCTTATGCAGCAATTGGAGCAGATCTCTTAAAACCCTTTTGCCCATCAAACAGGAATTCAAAGAAAACGTAAAGGTTTTAGAAAGGGAAGAACTTATAATAACTGAATACATTAGGGAGTAAAATGTAACAATAAAGTATTGTAATTTAAGGCAAATTATTAGAATCCATTGTTGTGGACATTTGCAAACGTAAACCACAATTCATCGGAGTCAACATGGTTCTACAAAAGATAAATCATGATTGAAGTATTTTCTTGAGTGATTTAAAGATGTGAACACACAAGGTGGATAGTGGGAATCATGGAGATGGAATATATATGGTCTTCGTGAAGGATTCAGATACGTCCCTTCTCCAAAGAGTGAGTGGTAAGATCAGAGAGCATCGGTTTAGGAGTAATTTATTGGCTTGGATGGAGGATTGGTTAACCAACAAAATGCAGTCAGATGAATTAACTGTGTCATTTTCTGTTGGAAAATGCAATTTGTTGGGTGCCATAGATTTCAGTTCTCATTCTTCAACCATTTGTGATCGACATTAATACTTGGTTGACGGGATAGAAAATATTATAGGGAGGAGAAAGTGAGGACTGCAGATGCTGGAGACCAGAGCTGAAAACGTGTTGCTGGAAAAGCGCAGCAGTTCAGGCAACATCCAAGGAACAGGAGGGCTGATGCTCGAAACGTCGATTCTCCTGTTCCTTTGATGCTGCCTGACCTGCTGCGCTTTTCCAGCAACACATTTTCAGCTCTAGGAAATACTATAGCCACATTTTCAGATGACACGAACATTGGTGGGAAATTATGTCAGAATGATGATGCAAGAGATTTAAAAACTATATGGATAGGTTGGGTCAATGGGCCAACATTTGGCAATGAAAATTAAAGTGGATAAATATGGGGTTATTCAAGTTGGCCAGTCTAATAAAAAGGCAAATTATTATCTAAATGGAGAGAAACTTCAAACTGCTTAAGTGCAGAGGGATCTGGGTGTCTGCTTGCATATCACAGAAAACCTGCCTGCAGGTACTGCAAGTAATGAGAAATGCAAGCATAATTTCAGTGTTTATTTATAAAAGGATAGAGTACAAAGGTAGGGAGTGTTGGTGTAGCTCCGCAAGGCATTAGTGAGGCTGCAACTGAAGTATAGTTTGGGTGTCCTGCAGAATGAGGTATTTCTATTGGAGGCAATTCAGAAGAGCTTCATTAGATTATTTCCATATTTGAAGTGTTTGTCTTATGAAGAGAAATTGAGCAGTTTAGGCCTATACTCTGGAGTTTATAAGAATAAAAGGAGATCTCATTGAGGTCTGTAAAATGCTAAACGTAGGTGTGGAGTGGATATTTTTTCATGTGACACAATCTACAATGAGGATTGAGAGATGGCAGGAAAATGGAACAGAGGCCACGATGACATCAGCCACGATTGTATTCCATGACGGAGCAGGTTCGAAGGGTTGGATTCCTGACTGATGCTCCTTGTTCATATTCAGCTTTTCCACTGTGTTACACATTAATGGGAGAGGACTGTGTATCAAACAGGAAGCAGGCACTCCGGATAAATCAGTCTAAATCAGTTTGACAGAACGTCACCAGTGGAGTCACACAATGACCAGTGCTGGGTCCTCAACTATTTATAATCTATATGAATGATCAGGAGGAGGGAACAGATATAGAGATACTGAGTTTGGTCATGTTGCTGTGATAAGCAAGAGATTAAATTATCAAGAGAGGGTGGAGGGTCTACAGATAGATACAGAGAGGTAAAGGCAATGGAGAATAACTTGGCAGCTGAAACATAACATGATATAATCTGTCATTTCATTTACACGATTAATGGAAGGCAGTATGTTACTGAAATGGAGAGGGATTACAGGGATTGATGATACTGTGTACTGGGGGGTTCACCCAGACCCGTTCAGACATGGGACGTTTTGCTCCAACCCTGGTCGTCTGCTCCCAGACACTCCAAGTGACCCCATTGCTCTCCGTACACATGGAATGTTTTGAAGTGTTTGGTTGGTGATTGGGAATGCTGTTATCAAACGTGTATCAAGGGGATGGCCTTTATCCAAGATACATTCATTCCTTTCTACATGGAGATCTGAAGACGATGGGAATGGCTGCCTGCTTGTGAATGAAGAGGCTGTGGCTGCTGTCAGGACAGGGGTATTCACCAACATGATGTACTGTGATGGGCACGCTGCAAGATTAATGCAGAGAGTGCTCCTTCAGTTCCTATACGTCTCCCCATTGACATGGCTACTTCGCAGATGCCATGTACAACATCAGGAATCCCACTATACTGGATACACCCGGCAGCTCCCTGCTGAGGGTGAAACAATGTATTTGCCTCATCCACCATATATATCCTCCGTCACTGAATGGTTACATTAATGGCAACATACTGGGAGATGATGGATAGGTCACCCAGTCCTGTTTGAAAAGTTCCAGAACATAGAAGCTGAATGAAACTGTGACCCTAACAGCCGCTGGCAGCACCATCCTTCCCCCGGTGTGAAGCTGCAGGACGTGTTAAAGGAGGTGACACCGCTCTGTGACCAGCTCTTTGTTCAATCAGTGTCCCCTCACACTCTGCTCCTGGGTTAAGTGGAGCTTGGGAAGCTGTTCCTGGAAAATCTGGGGTGGACACAGCAGATCCCTTTCCCCACACACACGGCGTGGTTTCAAAGCTTCCCCTCTCTGCAACCTCTGCTCCATTTATTGTTCATGTTGCAGATCCAGATGTTGTAATTACAGTCCCCAGGCTCCATCCAAAGTTGGGTCACCAAATCCACAGGTCTCCCTGAATGTCTGAGGCAGCTCACAGCACAACCTCCAGCAAACCATCCCCAGCTGCTGCACTAACTTTTCAATAACAGGAGTCAGTTAGAAACTCCTCGTCTATAAGTGTTGTGGACCAGACCAGATTCCCGCAAAATATAATAAGAAGGCCGCATAGACCCAAACCTTTCCCTATTTTGAATATTGATGTGAAGTGTGTTTTCCAGATATGTTGTAACTGGTCAAACCACTCGACGTTAAGCAAAACATAATCTGTTTAAATGCTTTAGTTAAAATACAATCAAAGAAAAGAACATTTCCGGATGGCTTATATGTTGGAACAGTTACACAAACAATAGATACCGTACCTTCTTGGTATACACCGCTTGGCACAAAGATATATTCAAATACAGATCCTTACATGCAGTTTTTCTGCTCCAGGAGAAATCAACATCAACAGAGATCTCAGAGAGAAAAGCAGCTGGGGATCCTGTATTGAAACTCCCTACCTATTTGGGATCCCCAGCAGCTTCTGGATGCTGCAGCTAAAAACAAAACGAGGAAACCTGGTCTGGGAGAGCTGGCCACTGCCCTTCCATTGTTATCACCATTTTAATAAAACCTAAAGGCTTTCTCAGTTATTTACTTAAACTGTTTTCAGACAGCAATTCTTCACCTCTGCCTTTAAAAACCTCTCGTCAAAAAAAAAACAAGATAAAGTAATCTCAAAGTTTGGGAGAAGATTTGTAGCTCGGGTGCTCGTTGTTGTGGTTCTGTTCGCCGAGCTGGGAATTTGTGTTGCAGACGTTTCGTCCCCTGTCGAGGTGACATCCTCAGTGCTTGGGAGCCTCCTGTGAAGCGCTTCTGTGCTATTTCCTCCGGCATTTATATTGGCCTGTCTCTGCCGCTTCCAGTTGTCAGTTCCAGCTGTCCTCTGTAGTAGCCAGTCTATTGGGTCCCGGTCGATGTGTTTGTTGATAGAGTCTGTGGATGAGTGCCATGCCTCTAGGAATTCCCAGGCTGTGCTTTGTTTGGCTTGCCCTATAATGGTAGTGTTGTCCCAGTCGAATTCATGTTGCTTCTCCTCTGTGTGTGTGGCTACCTAGGATAGCTGGTCGTGTCGTTTCGTGGCTAGTTGGTGTTCATGGATACGGATCGTTAGCTGTCTTCCTGTTTGTCCTATGTAGTGTTTTGTGCAGTCCTTGCATGGGATTTTGTACACGACATTGGTTTTGCTCATGTTGGGTATCGGGTCCTTCGTTCTGGTGAGATATTGTCTGAGAGTGGCTGTTGGTTTGTGTGCTGTTATGAGTCCTAGTGGTCGCAGTAGTCTGGCTGTCAGTTCGGAAATGCTCCTGATGTATGGTAGTGTGGCTAGTCCTTTGGGTTGCGGCATGTCCACAAGCCAGGGACACAGCCAGGCAGAACGGATTCAGGATGATCCAGGTAATGATTACAGACGCTCACAACAGACTACGCAAATACAGACAAGAAATTGCGCGCTAAAACCCGTTAATTTCAAAAACCACCAATCAGGAAAGGACCTGGACCATAGAACAGGCCGTCACCATAGGACAGAACAGGACAACACACCGCAAAAAAAAAAGTCACTAAAAGAAAAAATGGTCAAACTAATACACAACGAAGAGGACACCACAACACACACCTCGGTTAAAAACCTCTCCCACAGACAGCTCACACACAAGGAAAGAACAAAACTGGCTCATGGGCTCAACTACAACCACAGGGACGCTAAGACAGCAGACTTCCTAGCAGCACTAGACTGCACACTCAGGAACAATGGACTGACAGAAGAGACACAACAAACAGTGAGACAAAGTATCGTACATCTGATAACAAGAAAAAGACAAACACATAACCTCAACACCAAGGAGAGGGAAGCACTAAAATCACTAAGAAACGATAAGAACATAATCATACTACCAGCAGACAAAGGCAGAATGACGGTCAACCAGGACAAAGCAGAGTACATCCAAAAAGCACAAAAACTACTTGCAGATATCAACACCTACCAAAAGAGGGAGTTTGACCCCACCACACAGCTCACCAATAGGATAAACAACACACTCAGGAATCTACAAAAAAACGGATAGATAACCAGGTCTGACCGACAAAGAATGAAACCTGAAAGCAACAACACCCCCAGATTCTATGGACTACCCAAAGTGCACAAAGACAGACATCCCACTCCGACCCATCGTATCACTACCAGGGACACCATCACACAAACCTTTTTAAAGAACTACAGCAGAAACTGAAACACCTGATCAGCGGATCCAGATACTCCGTACAATCAACACAGGAATTCTTGGACATCATCAGAAATAGACACACAGACAAGGAAGAAACTATGGTCTCATTCGATGTAATGGCACTCTTCGCCTCTATCGACAAAACCCCTCCCAGAGAAACAATAACCAACCCTGCTAGACAGACATAACAGACAACAGGACGTTGAATCTATCAACAAAGACGGCATACTTAAACTACTGGACTTGTGCCTCACAACACACTTCACAGTGAACAACCAGATGTATGAACAAATCAACGGAACACCCATGGGCTCACCGATCTCTGGACTCATAGCAGAAGCGGTAATGCAAAAGTTAGAAAAAACAGTCTTATCGCAAATTCAACCCACACTCTGAGTCAGATATGTGGATGACACCTACGTAATAATTAAAAACACAGAAAGAGAGAACACACACCAGATCTCAACGCCACACTCAAAGGAATCCAATTCACGAGAGAGGAAGAAAAGGAAAACCAACTCCCATTCCTAGACGTGATGGTACAGAGAACACCGAACGGAGAATTCACCACAAAGGCTTACAGGAAAGCCACACACACAGACCAAGTCCTAAACTATGAAAGCAACCACCCCAACACACATAAACGAAGTTGCATCAAGACACTATTCAAAAGGGTCACAACACACTGCAGCACACCAGAACTGCAAAAAGAGGAAGAGGAACACCGATACAAGGTATTCGACAAAAACAGATACTCTCACAATTTCATCAACAGATGCCGAAGGGAAAGACAACGGAACGAGGACATGCTGCAACCCAAAGGACTAGCCACACTACCATACATCAGTAGCATTTCCGAACTGACAGCCAGACTACTGCGACCACTAGGACTCATAACAGCACACAAACCAACAGCCACTCTCAGACAATATCTCACCAGAACGAAGGACTCGATACCCAGCATGAGCAAAACCAATGTAGTGTACAAAATCCCATGCAAGGACTGCACAAAACATTACATAGGACAAACAGGAAGGCAGCTAACGATCCGTATCCATGAACACCAAATAACCACGAAACGACATGACCAGCTATGCTTACTAGCCACACACACAGATGAGAAGCAACATGAATTCGACTGGGACAATACTACCATTATAGGGAAAGCCAAACAGAGAACAGTCAGGGAATTCCTAGAGGCATGGCACTCATCCACAGACTCTATCAACGAACACATCGACCGGGACCCAATAGACTGGCCACTACAGAGGACAGCTGGAACTGACAACTGGAAGCGGCAGAGACAGGCCACTATAAATGCCGGAGGAAATAGCACAGAACCGCTTCACAGGAGGCTCCCAAGCACTGAGGATGTCACCTAGACAGTGAACAAAACGATTGCAGGACAAATTCCCAGCTCGGCGAACAGAACCACAACAGAAAATAACCTTTTTATAGTGGTAGTATCCTCACAACTCCATCTTTAATAAAATAATCCATCCATATACAAAAGTTGATTCATTTTAGACCTCCTAATCTTCCTCTATTGGTAGACTGGAATGAATATATATTACATTGACTCTGAGCATACAAATGTTCACAGCTAGTTTCGATTTCAGTCATTTTACTCATACCACAGAATGCCTTTTATGTTTCTTCGTCCAAGTCTCCACAACGTGTCAAAACTTACTTTTTCTCGCCCTGTTAACTTTATAATTTAAAAATGAATGGCAGCAATAATAAACTCAATAATGTTTTCTCCCTAAACTTCTCCACAAACTTTAAGGGGTCACGATCAGTGATAAAGATTTGTCTCATGTATGTTATGCGCAATGTAAATGCTGAAATGTTGTAACATCAACACCAAGCTCAAGGCCTCCTTCCCTTTTGGGGAATAAATCTGTTGTGGTTTTCACTGGACACTCTGACCACACGTTAAATAACTCTCCAACAGTCCTTCTGAATGACATAGCTCCTCATGTCTCAGCATAAAAGAATTACATGCTTCTGTACCCTTAATGCTGTAACCTCTTCACCTGCTACTCCTGGCCTATGCCAGTAAACCTTACTCTCACAGGGATATGTTTTAAGAAGATCTCACACATTCTTCTCAATCTCTCACAGAAACCAAACTTTGATTTCTGAACACAATCATCATCATCAGCCATTTCTAACCTTGCCATTGCAACTCTCTGCCCTTCCACATGAGTTCTCATGACTGAAGGAAGTGAATTGTTGAACTTCTCCAAAATTAGACTCTCTCTCAGAGTGTCATAGGTTTGCTCTGTTTTTAATACCCTTCCCCATCTTTCAAAATTACTTTGTTTGATACTTTCAATCACAACGTGTGTTTAACCAGGGGCGCTATTTTAGATTACTGAAACACTGTCGGCTTCTGGCACAAGCTCATTTGCACTTCAGATAGCTTTCTTCACCTCCTCCGATAGGGATGCAAATACCTATCAGCTTTGTTTGGATAAACTAAATCCACATGTTCTCTGGCCACTGCATTTGTTTAGCCACTTTCTGAAATGAAATTAAAAAGCCCCCCCCCCCATCATTCTCATCAAATTTAGATAAAGCCTGGATGTATTTAAACAGATCCTGATCAGGCCTTTGGCTACCATTGGGTTGCTCAACCTCAATATCCTCTAATGAAAATCCATACAAAATGAAGAGGAATTTAGAATAACTTAACTATTGGAAAACTAACCCGAATAATGGATACAGTACGTTCTACAAATCAACTGTTCAATCTATTAACATCACCGAAACACACCCCATAACAAAAAGGAACATTCAGACATACATTCTTACATACAGTTCTCCAAACCAGGGGGAAACACCATCAAGTGAGGCTTTAGAGAGAGTAGCAGCTAGGGATAATTTACTAAAACTTCCAACCCCTCGGGGACCCCAAGCACCTGGTGATTGTTACAGCGACAAGAAAAAACAAACTAGAAAGCCTGGTCTGTGTGAGCTGGCCATTGTTACTACTATTTATTTAAAAACCCTAAAAGCCCCGTAAGTTATTTACTTCAGCTGCTTTCAGTCGGCAGTTTGGTCTTTAAGACCTCTTACGAAAAAAAAATGAGAAGTTAACGTTTTATTTAACAAGTGACAGCATTGTCAGGCAATTAAGATGCCTGGTCCTCCACTCAGTGGGCTTCCTCATGTTACTTATCGCAAGGTCACCTGAGAGGGGCAACCACAGATACAGACAAAGCTAGAAGGATTTGTCTCATACATTCTGAAACACTCCTGTCTATGGACCGTCACATGGGACAGACCAGAAAGTCAACAACAGCTTGACACACACCATTTCAGTATTTCTGAGCTACACAATGCCAGCACTCGATACACGAGGGAGCCAAAACCCAAGGCCAGGGAAAGATACAGAGGGACAGAGAGATTCACATTAAAGACAGAAACAGACAGTTAATTAACTGAAAAGATGTTGTGGAAATATGTGGAAAAAGACAGGGCAGTCGGACTAACTGGAGAAGTGAGATCTTCGTGAGTAAAATGACAAGAATGAGAATATTAAATAAAGGCATTGTCAGATCAGCTGGAATGGTTTGTTACATCAAATTCTCAATCTGCTTCACAGAACACCACAAACAACATAAACTGGGACAAGATGACAGCCCAGCATGGAGAGCTGTGCAGACAATGCTAGTGTGTTGATCAGTAAACTGCACTATCGGCCCAGCGTAGAGAGTATTGCAAACTTTACGATCATATGCTAACTATCCTCGCATCAGAGTAATGCTTGCAATGGGAAGGTTTGGTGTGTGTGTGTGTGTGTGTGTGTGTGTGTGTGTGTGTGTGTGTGTGTGTGTGTGAAGGAACACACATGGAGGAAATTATTTTAAATACGGACAACTGGCAGGCTTTTTGTTCATCAACAGAGAGAACGAGGGAAGTTTCATGAACAGATGAGATAAACTGTTTGAGAATGTTAAAATAAAGTCATTGCCAGACACAACAGCAATATACATCAGCGTGCACATGAATGACAGATGGATGGGAGTTTGGCGTGAGTTCGAATCAGATTTGCTTCGGCAGGTTTGAAGCCGGGACCGTCAGCAGCAGATTATTGGCTTCATTAAGCCTGTACTTCATAGCTCAAGCTTCAAACAGCAGATGGAATAAACCAGTGAGATATATTCTGGGGTGGTGAGTATTTCAAATTAGAAATGTTCAGGGCATGGTGTCAAGAATCAGGTCATAGTCAAAGGGATCTCCCACAGTTGTGACTTGTCTGCTTCAGCTGCAGATAGTGGCCAGGGGTGGGGTGGAAACAGTGGAAGGAAGTGGGAGTTTGTAACCAGAACAGTAGACGGTGACCTCTATGCTCTTAACAGCAAAGGCAATGATACAATGCATTGTGGATCTCCCCTGAAACTGAACAGATCAACATAGAGACCGGTGAGTAACACTGTCAGAGCAGAGAGGGAGGCAGGAATTGAACACCTTCATTAATGTAGTTAGTAGTGGTCTGTACAGTGAATATCTGGATTGAGAGATTCAACAGGAACAATAATAGTGACAAGATGTGTAGACGAGATGAAAGAACAGTAATACAGTCATAACTGGTTTATAGAAAACAAAATCTGGACAGTGACACTCACCAGGAACACCAACGATAACCAGGAAGTGATAATAAAGGTATTGAATAATGAGAAGAGCGTAATAGATCTGCGATGATAATGACCACCAATAAAATGCAGAAAGACGCCAAACATAATTGGATAAACTCCTGTCTATTGTTGGAACATTCCAGTCTAATATTTTCAGATTCTGATCCATTGTTGGAACATTCCAGTCTAATGTTCTCAGATTCTGATCTCTCCACCCCTCTTTCTGGATCTGCTGATCCCTGTCAGTGCTGTTGGTGATGCTCCCACGCATGTTATGGAATAACACATTGAAAGACGCCCATTTATCATTAAAAGATGGAAATCCTCCTCTGGCATAATTGGAATCCATGGAGATGGGCATTAATCACACTTACTGAACAAATAGGCTCAGTTAACCTGTTAAAAACATCACTTTTCATTTCCTGGTTTTGGATGGAATGGATGAGGGTTGCTGACGGATGGATCATAAATCTTTAAATCTTTTAAATCTTTTTATTAACTTGCATATGAGAGTATTAACAGGGGTCTATATATGTTCCACTCTGTTTATGAAAGGAGGCAGTTATAAAATAACAGGTCAGCGGAAATAAAAAAACGTCGGGTGGTCAATTTTCTCGATACCTGAACACAAAGTACGGTACTTCTTGACCAGTGTGAGGCTCCTCCTCGTTTTAAGTGCCCTATTGTCAAATCCTTGAGACAGAGTATTGAGACTGCTGCTCAGGAACAGGCCGAAGCAATTCTGTCCCTATGGGCCTCTTACAGAGGGATAAGAGAAGGCCATTCATCCCATATTAGCCTGTTGCTACTTGAAAAGGTGGAAAGCTGGAATATTGGCACATTTTGCCGAAAGAATCATTCAAAACAAAGAGATGTGTCACTGCAGCTGTATGAAGTGTTACTGAGAGGGCACCTGGAGTACATTGTGTTGTTTGTGTTTCTGTAACTGAGAAGTAATAGACCTCAATTATATATAGATTAACGGCTGCTCGTAATCCATGGGTTGTTGTCTCATTTAATGCCTCGGATCTGTTACACAGGGACAGGAGGAGGCCATGAAGCATCTTGAGTCTATTTCAGAGGGACAAGAGGAGGTAATTCTGCCTCTTCAGTCTATTACAGAGGGACAGGAGGAGGCCATTCAGCCTCTCCAGCCTGTTACAGACGCGCAGGAAATGTTTATTTAACTTTCAAGTCTGTTACACATGAATATTAGTTTTAAACTAGTTGTGGAATAGGAAAGACCTGATGTAAACATTAAAATCCTAACTTTGAACAAGGCCAATATTGGAAGTGTTCGGCGAGCCCTGTGAAAGGCAGATTGGAATACCCTATTCACAGGTAAAGGGATGGTTGGAAAATGCAAGGCCTCAAAACCTGGTTTCAGAGAGTCCAGAGCCAACGTGTTCCTATTAGTGAGATGGGCAAGGGTGATGGGTGCAGGTAGTGCTGGATGGCTAGATATATTGATGCTCTGGTCAAGATAAGGAAGGAGGCATATGTCCGGTAAACAGAGCTGAGATCAAGTAAATCCCGAGAGGTATATAAGGGCAGCAAGTGGATAGTCAATGGGGAAATTGGGCCAGAAAAATGTGGACATGAGATGGCTTTAGAAATCGTGTTAACGAGGCATTGAAGCAACTCTACACATCCTTTAATTGCAAAATATTAACTAGGGAGAAAATAGGGCACCTTAAAGATCAGTAAGGCTACGTATGTGTGGAACCATAGGAGATGGAAGGGATACTAAACAAGTATTTTTCCTAGTATTTAATGTAGAAGAGGTTACAAGAGCGAGAGAATGAAGAAATACATAGTGATATCTTGAAAAGTATCTATATTACAAGGAGATTTTGGACATTTTAAAACATATA
The DNA here is from genome assembly GCF_047496795.1 of Chiloscyllium punctatum. Classification (NCBI taxonomy): domain Eukaryota; kingdom Metazoa; phylum Chordata; class Chondrichthyes; order Orectolobiformes; family Hemiscylliidae; genus Chiloscyllium; species Chiloscyllium punctatum. The sequence goes on from NC_092772.1 coordinate 29,434,224, forward strand.
AAGGTGAACAAATCCCTGGGACCTGATCAGTTCTATTCCAGAATATTGTAAGAAGCTAGGAAAGAAATTGCTCAGCCTTTTGCTGATATATCTGTAACATTGATTTCCACAGGTGAGCTAGCAAAAGACTGGAGGGTTGCTAACAGAGTGTCATTATTTCAGAAATTAAGGAAAACCCAGGAAACTATAGATCGGTGAGCCTGACGTCAATGGTGACTAAATTGTTGGAGGGGATTTTGAGGTAAACGATGTGTATGCATTTGGAAAGACAAGGACTGATGAGGGCTTTGTACACTGGAGATCACGTCTCACTGACTCGGTGGAATTTTTTGAGGAAGTGAAGATGATGATTGATGAAGGCAGGACAATGGATGCTGTCTTCATGGATTTCAGTAAGAAAACCAAAATGTTCTACATGGTAGACTGGTTAGCAAAGTTAGGCTGGCTAGGATCCAGGGAGAACTCGCCATCTAGGTCCAAACTTTACTTGAATATCGGAGACAGGGTGTGAGAGTTGGCATTTGTTCATTAAACTTGGAGACATGTGACCAGTGGCGTGCCACAAAGATCAATAGTGTGTCCACTGCCTTTTGTCACTGATACAAATCATTTACATTTGAGTATATGAAGTATTGTCAGTAAGTTTGTAGGTAATACCAAATTTGGTGGTGTGGTCGACAGTGAAGAATGATCTCTCAGAATATAATAGGAACTTAATTAGGTGAGCTTAGGAGAGGCAGATGGAGTTTATTTTAGATAAATGTGAGGTGTTGCATTTTGGCAAGAAAAATCAAGGCCAGACATTTAGGTAGGATCCTGTTGAAAGTTGCCAATCAAGGAGAACTCCATAGAAATTATAGAATCCCTCCAGTTTGGAAACAGGGTTTTCGGCCCATCGAGGGCACACCGTCCCTCTTAACAGTATACCAATGGGCAAAGCCCTACCCTATCCCTCTCAGCCTGCATTTCCCAAGGCAAATGCACCTTGCCCTCACATCCAAGGGTACTATGTACAATTTAGAATGGCCAACCTACCCTTACCTGTATATCTTTATACTGTCAGAGGGAAACATAGCATCCGGAGGAAACTTACAGACACGGGGAGAATGTGCAAACACCACACAGCCAGTCATTAAGGGATGGAATTAAACCCCGATCGCTGCCCTGTGAGGCACCTTGTGGTGCAGGTTCTCCGTTCCTTGAAAGTGCCGTCACAGATAGACAGCGTAGTGAAGAAGGCACTCGGTGACCTTCCCTTTATTGGTCCGTGCTTTGAGTCTATGCGTTTGCATGACATGTTGCAACTGTCCAGGACATTGGTTTGGCCACTTTTGTAATACTGCCTTCAATTCTGGTCACCCTGCTGCCGGAAAGATGTTGTCAAACTTGAAAGGGTTCAGAAGATATTTAAAAGAATGTTTCAGGTGTTGGAGGGTTGGAGTTACAGGGAGAGTTTGAATAGACTGGGACTATTTTCAAGTGTTGAGGCTGAGGGTGGACCTTAAAGAAGTTTATAGAATCAGGAGGGGCATAGAAAAAGTAAACACTCAATGTATTTTCCAAGGATAGACAATTCCAAATATAGAATATAAAGGCTTAAGGTGAGAGGAGAAAGATATAAAAAGGGACGTGAAGGTCAAAATTTTCACACAGAGTCTGCTGCGTGTATGGATTGAACAGCCAAAAGAGGTGGTGGAGGCAGGTACAGTTACACCTACTAAAAGGCATTTGGATGGATACATGCATGGGAAGTGTTTAGAGAGATGGGCCAAGTGCTGGCAGGGAGACGAGATTAATTTAGAATATTTGGTTGGTATGGATGACCAGACCAAAGGATCTTTTTTCCATGCTAGACATTTCTGAGAGTCTATTGACCCTTGAGTGTTTAACATGGGAACAGGAGGAGGCTATTCAGCTTCTGAATTCTGTCAGTCAGCTGGTTTGCTCAATTACTGACAGTCAAATACAAAAATACATCATTCAGATTTTGATGGTGTTTAACAGAAACAGGGGAAAGGCCTTTAGTCAAGAAAAGCTGTAAAGAATGGGAAGAGGCCATTCAGTCCCTCCCCTCCATTCCACAGGAGCAGCGGGTGAGGACAGAGCTATTGGAGCCTGTTAATCAGGACCATGAGGAGGACATCTATTTTCACAAACTTGGGATCAGGAGACAGTCACTCAACTGCTCGAGACTGGGACACAGGACCAGGAGGGAGTCATTCAACTGCTCGAAACTTGGACACAGGGAAATCTGGAGCCTAGTGAGGCCCGAGGATCCTGTTACGCAGGAACAGGAGGAGGTGTCTCACTCCCCACCTGTATGGGACACTGGGAGACCAGGGGAGTTTGCTTGGAACAAACACAAATATATGAACAAGTTGCATTCGTGGTCCACACAATCCTGCCCCAACATTCACTAAGACCACGACTTATCTGATTGTGATTCTCTCATTCCATTTTACGGAGACTATCCTCTCTGCAGACTCTGCTCCATTTGTTGGTCATGTTGCAGACTCAGATGCTGTAACAACAGTCACCATGACTCATCCAGAGGGCCGGGTCGAACCGGATGAGTCTGGATTTGAAGGGTCCAATAACAAGAATGAAAACATAAAATCAAGGTTTAGCCAAATGTTTAGTTCCCTCACATTCGCAATCCAACTCACATAACCTGCCCGTCCATTATACTTTCAGGATGGAGCACTGTGTAGAAAAAGCGAGCGTACTGCAGAATACAACCCAGCAATGTCCAGAATGGAACTCTGTGCAGTCCACACCAATGCTGATCTATAATCCTGGGCTATATGTCCAGCGTGGGGAGCTGTGCAGACCGCACTGGTTCATTCATATGTAAACCCAGGCTGTTGCATTGTTCGGTAACACTGTGTTAGATCACTGCCCAGTGTGGGGAAACTTGCAGCCAATGTTGGAAGTGACAGGATATGCAGCTCCCATCCATTTACAGCTCCATAACTCCACTGTGACTTGACAAGGGGTGTCATGGATGTGAAAATCACTGCGATATAGAGATGTAAATGGAAACAGTTTAAATACCAATAGTTCTGATTAAGGCGAGTATCACACCAGTATTTAAAGTTGTAATACCTGAGATAATATCCAATGGGGTTTCGTGAATGGTGCAAAGTAGTTAGAGGGGGATTGTAATGTTATATTGGTTGCACTATAATCAACAATGTGAATTAGAGGAACAAGTATGCAGGAGGACTGGGGAGACTTGCAGGAACAATAGGGTTGTTATAATAGGTGATTTCAATTTTCCTAATATAGACTGGGAATTCCGGATGGTTAAGAACTTCGATGGAACGTAATTTGTTAAGTGTGTTCAGCGACGTTTCCACAATCAATATATAGAGCATCGTACTCGGGAAGGGACAAACTGGACCTACTGTTGGGAAATAGGGCAGGATAGGTGAAGGAGATAAAGTGGGGGAGCATTTTGGGAAAAGTGTTTAGAGTTGTATTAATTTTAAAATAGTTATGGTAGGAACAAAATTGGTCCACAGATTCAAGTTCTAAACTGGGGCAAGGCGTATGTTGTTGGAGTTAGACAGGAGATTGCAGGGGATGATTGGAGTAGTTTGATTCCATGTAAAAGGATCTCGGGCAAGTAGGAGGGCTTTAACAGTGAGATAGCTCAAATTCAAGGTTTCCATTTTCCTGTGAGGCCGAAGGTTATGTGAGACTGGAAGAGAGAACTCTGGATGTCAAGAGATATTGAGGCTTTGACCAGAAAAAAGGAGGCGTGGCTCATGTTCAGGCAGCTCGTATCAAGGGAATCCCTGGAGGTATACAGGGGATAGAGGAGGTTACTGCAGAAGGATATCAGCAAGGCCATAAGGGGGTATGAGGTAGTCTTGGCTGAGAAGATTAGAGTGAGTCCAAATTCAGTATAGTAAAGATAAAGAGCAACTAGAGAGAGAATAGGATGCTTTAAAATCCAAAACCGGCATGCATGCGTAAAACCTAAAGAGATGGGTGAAGTCCTCAATTTCCCCTCTGTGTTTATCATGAAGAAAGACATGAAGATGTTTGACCTTTAGGAGGTTAGTTGTGATATCTTGGTACTGTTCATATCACAGTAGAGTTGCTGTTGGACATATTAGAATGCACAAAGTCAGACAAATCTCTTGGTCCTGACCAGATATATCTGAGAACACTGTAAGAGGCGAGAGAAAAAAGCTCAGGGACCAAGATCCTGGAAGGCTGGGCGGTAGAAAATGTTGTTCCCTTATTCAAGAAGGGCTGCAAAAAAAGCCTCGGAAATATAGACCAGTAAGCTTCACACCTGTTTTCGGTAAACCACTTGAGAAGGTTCTGAGAGATAAGATGTGCATGCATTTGGAAAGACACAGTTTGACTTGGAGCCGTCAGCATGGCTTTGTGCCTAGCGGATCATACCTTAAAAATTTTGTTAGAGATTTTTGAGGAAGTGACCAGGAAGGTCGATGAGAGCAGGGATGTATGCATATTCTATATGGATTTCAGTAAGGCCTTTGATAAGGTTCCACATAGTAGGCCGCTCTAGAAGGTTAGACCGCATGGAATCCAAGGTGAACTGGCAAATTAGACTGAGCTGCCAGTGGAAGTGGTTGAAGTGGGCACACTAACGATATTGATAAGGTAATTGGATAAATACAGATAGGAAAGGATTAGATGGATGCAGAGCAAAGGCAGGGAAATGGCAGATTGGTAGATAAGGGGCAGTTACACCATGGTTTGTTGATAGAGCACGGTGAGCACATTGGATGGGTGAGTACAGAGGCGGAACATTCCCATCCCAGAGGGTGCCACTCCACCAGACCGACCGAGCATGGTCTTTGCTCACTACCGAGTTCAGTGCAGTATTTGAGGTCTGAAGAAATGTCCAGCAATACAGGACAAGCATCAATAACCTTCTCCGCTCTGTCAGGATAAGGGTCACCGTATTCTGTCTGCTCCCTCACACTCACTGTATATCTGTTATGGCACCGATCCCTGAACAAGGCTTATGATCCCCGACTCTCACTACTGCATGCAACACCTTCTCTCTCTCTCTCCTTTGCAATACATACCACACAGTCATAGAATATTCAGGAGAATGCAGATTATAAAATGTTCCAGATAATGTTCCAAATATTTCCCAGTTTCAGGAAAATGGCAGTGTCCCAGTGTGTAACGCAAAAGAGTCACTTGACTCACCTTAATGATATTAAACCAAAAACAAATTCTAAACACGCCTTATTTCAAATACAATTTCGAGCAGAGAACATTTTTACCCTCAGGCGTTATCTTGACCATTATCTGAACTATACCACTTTCCTTATTATGAATGTTTCTCTTACCCTTTGTCTGTGACTGTTTCTGTCTGTAACAGTTGCACTGCCTCCCACTCAGTTGGCAGGACGGCTGGTTTTGATGCAGAGGGAGGCCAACAGTGCAGGTTCAGTTCCTCACACTGACAGAGGTTACCAAGAAGGGGACACTCTCTCAGCCTCACCCCATTACCCGAGATGTGGTGATCCTCAGGACAAACCACCATGAGTGGTCTCACTAATGAGAGTTTTTTGGGACTGTATTCTATCAATGTTAGCATTTTAATTTTTAAAAAAATTTAAAAAGAGATTTGTAATATTATAATAAACCAATAACAACACAACTCAAATAACTGAAAAAAATTACATCCAATTGCATGTACATACAAAACAAGTTAAAACACTACACAGACAGAAGAAAAAAACAAAACTAAACAATAAATAATGAATAAATAATTCAGCTCAGCATAACAAAAGGATAGCTCTCGTTCATCAAGAGCATTAACTGATACACATTTTTATGTTCATAATTCTTCCTCTCTGGGAGTTCAGACATCCAACACAACAGAATATTTTTCCTAGCACGGAAATTACGGAATGTAAGGATGTATTTTTTTTCCCCATGTGCATCTGTGGAAAGTACCCTGGGCAGGCCCAGGAAAACAGAAACCAAGTCCATCTCCAATTCAGTCCGCATTACCCACTCTACCACAGCTAACACAGTGCTCCAATATAGATGAGTCTGCAGCAGGACCACAAGCAATGAGTAAGAGTGCCTGTAGTCATACTGCATTTAGTACATGCTAAAGATCATCCCACTGTGCATTTTGAGAGACAATTTGGGGTCAGATAGACCCTACGATGAATTTTCAACTGCATGGTATGGGTCCTATTACAAATCAAAATCCTTCGGGCTTTTTCACAAATATGTCTCCGAAGTGGCCTGAACCCCCAAATCTCTCGCATACATTACAAAGCTGTACAGTCTCGTCTGAGTGGACACTCTCCAACTAATGATAAAGGGTACTGACAGAGCGTGTATTCTAAACAATAAGCGCCCACTTCTCTCTATCGGATCTGTAAGAGTGTGGTAAAAGTGTGTTTTTTTAAATCAAATCTCTGATCTGGATAAAAATACAGAAGTGGTCTCTACTAGGTAGTCCATACGTACGAGTTATTTGATCAAATGGTATCATTGTTTCTCCATCAAATAAGACGTGGTTGCTCAGTGGTGAGCATTGCTGCCTCACAGCACCAGGGTCTCGGCTTTGGCTGTGGTCTTGGGTGACTGGCTGTGCGGAGTTAACATATTCACGCCGTGTCTGTGTGGGTTTCCTCCCACAGTACAAAGATGTGCAGGTTAGATGAATTGGTCATTGATAAATCACCCATAGTGTTCAGAGATGTGTAGGTTTGGGCATTAGTCCAGGTAAATATAGGATGGTAGGGGAATGGGTCTGGGTGGGTTACTCTTCAGAAGGTCGAAGTGAACTTGCAGGGCCCAAGGCCTTGTATCCACACTGTAGGGATTCTACTAATTCTAAATCACTCAAGCAAGTTACAGCCCTTCCTGCCCACAGTTTAAACCTGGAATCCATTAACCCTGGATGACAACCCAGTATACCAATTATAGGGGTAAGAAACATGGTTTTGGATGTATTGCCCTCGATCTGACGCATTGTCATTCATGCTTTAACGATATTGATAATTATTGGGTTATGACAATACTTCATAAATGTTGTCAATTTAGCTAAGAAGAACAGACTAATAAAGGTTCACTTTATCTCATCGGATTCAATATCTCACAGTATTGACGCCGAGTCCTCAGCAGCCCAGGCACTAACATAGGATAAAAAAGAGCTTAATTGATAGCTTTTATCTGGGCGATCCACTCCCCACAATCTATGGGGTAGTTGCAATTTGGTTAGCTTGAGAAAGAGTCCCTTATGCTGCCAAATAAAAGAGCTAAACCAGCCATTATGTCACCTAAATACCTATGGGGGAAATATCAAAGGAAGCATTCCCACGGCGTATAGTAAATGAGGAAGGACATTCTTTAATAAGAGCTATCCGACCTAGCCAAGAAATTGGAAGTGCCTCCCATCTTTGAAGGTCTTGTTTAACCTTATCAAACAAATGGACATAGTTCACGTTCAATAAATGATCAAAGACGGATGTAATGAATATACTGAAATAGAGAACCTCGCCCCCCCACCCCCCCGTGACCATTTAAAAGGAAACCAGGATTTGCCCTCATTCAGTTATTTCCCCAAGACCTCCCATAGACATGGCCTCCAACGTTGTAAAATTAATCTTAAAACCCGAAAAGGCGACAAGCGAATTATTGCATTGCATCACGTGAGTTGCTGAAATTGCGGGATTTGACAAAAACATAAGGCCATCTGCATACATCATAATTTTATATGACTTTTATCCCACTTCTGGGCCAGGTATGTTGGGGTAAGATTTCCAATTGTGTAGGATGCCACCGAATCTAAGATTGTTGCAGGGATGGAGAAGAGATCAACCCTCGTGTGCCATTTCTGTGGGTTAAAGAAGAAAATAAAATCCCCACTTGTGAGGTAGATCTGCCTCCAGACATCCACCAGCTCGAGTTCTAGACACACATCCATAACTTGCTGACATTATAACGAGGGTATTGAGGGACCTTTGGACATTCTGTCCATCGTGGGGCCATAAGACAGTCAGAATCTCCTTCTACAATAATGCGCCATGATGCAAGATAACTGAATTTGGAAAATGCATCTACCAGGATTTTAAGAGGGTGCACCGGGTGGCAACAAACATTTAAAATACTGTATTAATTCCCGTAGTTCAAGACTTTGAGGATTATGATCCTTCCATGGGTGTTAATACAATCTAGTAATTTAAATGGAAGATTCTTCCTATCCATTATGACTTTTCCCCCACTCTTAGTATTAAAAGACGAGAAATATACTCGACAAAACCCGCCCTGCTGTAACATCAAATGTTCCTTGTCATCAAGGTGCATCTCCTTCAATAGGACAATTCTCTCTTTTTTAAGACGAGAAAGTATATTTTTCCTCTTAACTGGCAGATGCCCCCCCCACCTTAATGTTCCAGGTACACCGTTTAAGCACATCATTATCCATAACACACTGCAGCAACATTTGGACTCTAGAGAATTTCATATCGAATTACACATCGCTGAGCATTAATGACAAAAGCCTCATCGAGCCTTAAATCTGTACAAACTAAAACTACTGCAACTAACAAGCTCTCAAAACATTTCAAAGCTAAAAACATCAAAAAGAACGAAACAAAATCCAAAGTGCCAATGACACTTGATAGGGTTTTTACCCACCCCGCCTCACGCAATGGGGATGCTGAACGTCTAGGTCTCTGTTCTACAACACTGACAAAGGCCCACCTTTTAATTGTATAGGTCCTCCTCTTGTTTGATTTACCAAATCCAATACCTCGCATTAATCCAAACTAAACTCCATCTGACATTCCTCAGCCCAGTGTGTGACATTACTGCCACCTCACCTTCCCCGTTTAATTTTAAATTCCCTCCCCCTCTCCAGTTTGCCTGCACACTCCGGCCTTGATTTTCACAAAGACCCTGAGCTTGGTTTGCCTTGTTTGGTTATGGGGAGGAGGGACAGATTGCAGACACAGTCAGTGAGGAGGAGAGGCTGGACAGTAATCAGCGCCTGGTATCATTTCATGGTTTTAGGAAGAAGGCAGTCACACGTGATAGTTGGGTAATACTGATCGGTTTTTTGGGGCCAGAAATTTTGGCCTTTTTCCTTTTCTGGTGTTCAGTAATGAAAATCTATTCGAGACCCTTCATTGTGCAGAGTGTGTCTGCTGGATTTCTTTCCCTAATATTGCAGACGCCAGATAACAGCGATTAAAGCTGTTCATAGTTACCTTCGATGACACAGCACGTACACTCAACAAAGTAAAAACAATGACTGTAGATTCGAGAAACCAGATTCTGGATTCGTGGTGCTGGAAGAGCACAGCAGTTCAGGCAGCATCCGAGAGGCAGTAAAATCGACGTTTCGGGCACAAACCCTTCATCAAGAAGGGCTTTTGCCTGAAACGTCGATTTTACTGCTCCCCGGATGCTGCCTGATCTGCTGTGCTCTTCCAGCACCACGAATCACATATACTCAACATCCTAGAGTTGAGACAAATATTTTGCCTTTGTTTAACAATACAAAGTGTTTTGTGTAATTCAGTAATGGTAACCTGATTATAATAAATCCACACCGAGCTGAATGTGGACACTAAAATATCACCCAAAATCTTGATATGGTAGTGTCGTGGGTAATGTCCCTGCCTCTGAGCCAGAGGTCTGCATTTGATTCCTGAACGTGCGTGGTGGTGTTCCAAGCTCTAGACTAGAAGGTCTGGATTCATGTCCTGCCTGTTGAAGATGTATGTCCCAGCATGTCAGAACAGGCTGATGAACAAACACACAGGAGAATAATGTTACAGCTTTATGGGTATTGCCGAGTGGTGCTAGTGTCCCTACCTCCGGGCACAAAGGTCTGGGTGCAAATCCCACAGAAGTGTTTCATAACACACCTGTACAAACTGATTAAAATGGATTTAGAATTGTGACCTGATGGAGAAGGAAGAGGTGTCAGTATTGCATTTCAGAATTTAGGCCCAGGATGATTTGAAGCACAGCCATTCTTGTTGGTTGGAGTCACATTTCGCAGCAGTAAAGGTTTATAAAATCAAAATGGTCATGGATAGGGTGAGTAGTCAGGGTTTTTCCCCAGGTTAGGGGCGTCCAAAACTCGAGGGCATTGGTTGAAATTGAGAGGAAAAAGGTTTTGACGTGTGCATGTGGAATGAGCTGCCACAGGAAGTGGTGGAGGCTGGTACAAATACAGCATGGAAAAGGCATCTGGATGCTGACAGACCTGCCGAGTTTTTCCAGCAATTTCTCTATTTGTTGAAAAATGCATTCATTTTTACACAATATTCTGAATACATTAAACATTTTATTTTTTAATGACGCAGCGACATATAAACATATCTTGACATAGACCAAGGCCATTTTCTGCTCAGGATATGTCACTGTGTATGACAGCAGCAATGATGCACCTACATGGAACAGAGAATGTGATGGAGACATAGTTTGGGCAATGTACAAGGAGACCTCACATGGTCCAGTTGGGGAGAGGATGACATTACTGTGTGATTCAGCTCAGAGAGGGAGAAAATGTAACCAGCCTGAGAAGGAACGGCCGATTACACTCTCTCTCCTTCATTGTTCGTCATCACAGCAATGTGTGGGAGCTATAACAAAAAATCTGCAGTCATCGTTACCATCGCTATTTTTATAGAATCCCTACAATGTGCAAACAGGCCCTTCGGCCCAAAAGGTCCATACCAACCTTCCCAGGCTCACTCCCTTACATTTACCCCGACCGATGCATCTAACGTAGAAACCCCTGAACACTTCGGACAAATTATCATGACCAATCCATCTAACCAGCACAACTTTGGGCTGTGGAAGGAAACTGGAGCAACCATTAGAAGGGGAGAATATGAAACCCGAGTCTGGAATTGAACGCAAGTCCCTGGTGCTGTGAGGCAGCGGTGCTAACCACTGAGACACTGTGATACCCTTGGGCGATCCCTGGCCAGAATTCATTGGAATCTCTTCACTGCCTAATGCAAAGGGAATTCAGCCAAATCCAACTGTTCCAGGATGAAATCCCATTGCTAGCAGCTTGTGTGAGTAGAATATCTTAAGAAGCAGAATAACATTTTGAACAATCTCTCAATTTTTCCTTTTGTCATGAGTTATTAGAATATATGGACAAAATGCGTTCAACTTGAAATTGCAGAGTGTGTGTGTGTGTGTGTGTGTGTTTAGAAAGGGAAATGTCGATTCTGTATTTGCAATATCCAAACAGTTTGCCATTCATCTTTCCACCATAGTTTGAGTAATATTGCTCTGGATCATAAACGTGCTATTTTAGCAGATTAAAGAAACTAGCCTTACTTGGTTGCTAAAACTGACCCTGACCCGGTCTGAGAACGTTATCATCGGCAATATCACAAACCTGGTTACATTTGACATGTGTTGTGAGCAGTGGAGGAGTGGAAACAGTGACCCAAAAGGAAACAGTGACCTAAAAAGCCAGGGAGCTGTAGACCGGTGAGCCTGATGTCAGTGGTGGGTAAGTTGTTGGAGGGGATTCTGAGGGACAGGATTTACATACATGCTTATGCCAGAAACGTCGATTCTCCTGCTCCTTGGATGCTGCCTGACCTGCTGTGTTTTTTCCAGCAACACATTTTTCAGCTCATGCATTTGGGAAGGCAAGGGCTGATCGGGGTAATCAACGTGGCTTTCTGCATGGGAAATCATGTCTCATTAATTTGATTGAGTTTTATGAAGAGGTGACAAAGAAGATTGATGAAGGCAGTTTGGTAGAAATTGTCTACATGGACCTCAGTAAGGTGTTCACAACATTCCGATTGGTAGACAGATGAGTAAGGTTCGGTCACACGAGATACAGAGGAAGCTCATCACAATTGGCTTGAATGAAGAGGGGTATTTTTCAGACTGGAGGTTTGTGAGCAGTCGTGTGCTGTAAGAATCAGTACTGACTTCACTGCATTTCATCATTTCTGTCAAGGATTTAGATGCGAATATAGGGGCCATAGTTAGTTAGGTTACAGATTACATCAGAAAGGTGGTGTCGTAGATTGTCTCACAGTACAACGACACCACAATTAGATGGAACAAAGAGGCATGGATGGACAGATGAAGTTTAATTTAGATAAATACGAAGTTTTGCATTTTGGGAAGGCAAATCAGGGCAGAAATTATACACTTAATTGTAAGGTCCTGGGGCGTGTTGTTAATCAAAGGGTCATCGGGTTGTAGGTACATAGTTCCTTGAAAGTGGAGTCGCAGGTAGACAGAGTGGTGCAGAACAAATTTGGCACATTTGTCTTAATCAGTCAGAGCATTGATTATAGGAGGTGTTGCATCTGAACAGGAAGTTGGTGAGGCCACTTTAAGAATACTGCATGCAACTCGGTTTGAGCTTCAGGGAGAGGTGGATTAGGTTGAGGTGTTTCCCCTTGGAGTGTCAGAGGTCGAAGGGTGACTTTATAGAGGTTGATAGAATCATCAGAGGCATGGATATTCTGAACAGCCATGTTTTGCAACCCAGGAGAGGGAAGTCCAGAACAAGAGGGCAGAGGTTGAAAGGGAAAGGGCAAATAATTTAGAATGGACCTGAAGGTAAATGTTTCACACAGAGAGTGGTGCGTGAACAGAAAGTGCTATCAGAGGAAGTGGTGAAGGTGGCTAAAATCGCACATTTAAAATGTATCTGAAAGAGGACGGATATTGGCCAAATGCTGGCAAATGGGACTAGGTCAGATTTGATATCTGATCAGAGTGAACAGATTGGACTAACGGGTCTGTTTCGATTCTGCATGACTGTCAGATTCTATAAGAGGGATGGCGAAATATTCTAAAAGGACCTTTCAAGTGGGAATTCTCTTCACTGGAAGTTTATCGTGCCTCTATGTTCACATGGATTGAAAGCTGTTTAGTTATATATTTGACAGGAAGTGAGTCACGGGTAATAGTATACAGACAGGAAAGTGGGGCTGAGTCCACAATCTTAGTGCCTGGTGAAGAAGGCTCAAAGTATCTAATGTCCGACTCCTGCTTCTCAGTCCCATGTTTCTGTATTCCATCCAGCCCCGCATACCTGCTAGACAGGAGAGGTTGGAGGCCACTTACTCCTACAATCTGTTGCACAGAAACAGAGGAGAAAATTCAGCCTCTCAAGACTGTCACACACGCTTTGAAGTGATTTGGGAAATGCAATTGGAAAATCCAGGCACAGGTATGAAAGTGTCCCCTCATCTCTCTTTACAGAGCTTCCCCTATCTGCAACTTGTGCTCCATTTGTTGGTCATGTTTCGACTCAGATTCACTAAGAATACAGCCCCTATACCTCACCCAGAGATGGCTCACAAATTCCTCTGGCCTCCCTGACAGCAATATTCCAGAACAGACATCCATGAAAATAACACCCACTAACTCTCCAATGACAGAATGTGAGAACATCAGAAATAGGGGCATGTTGTTCACGCCCCAACCCTGCCTTGCCCTTCACTAAGATCGTGACTGATCTGCTCTTGGTCTCAAATCATCTTTCAAACCCAATTCCTCATAGCCCACACCTCTCTGTCAGGTCAATATCCATCTACCTCCTCTTCAAATACTTTCAGAAATCTTGCTCCCCGAACACTCTTGAGAAGGGATATCCTGACATTCAATCCCACCTGTTTGAAGAAAACACTTGCTGCTCCAATACCATGGCTTATTGATATGAACAAAAGAGGTTGAGACAAGGGATCAGGTAAAAGTGACAGATCCTGATATCAAGGCAATGGTTGACTTCTGTTGATATCAAGGAGCTTAACAAAACTGAACTTAATGGGAATCGGAGTAAACTCTCCAGTGTTTGGAGTCAAACGTGGCACAAAGGAAGATGTTCATCATCTCAGTCCTGGGTCACCTCTGTGCGAGATCCTCAGCGTAGTTTCCTCTTCACAAACAGCTTCAAAAACATCAATGGCTCCCCTCCCCACCCTCCCCACCATAAGATCAGAAGTGGGGATGGTCGCTCAAGATTCCACAATGTTCAGAACATTTTGTCCCCCGTCAGCTCCTGAACTAGTCTGTGTCGTGTGCAGCAAGACCCAGACTCCATTGAGACTTGTGCTGTTAAAGTGTCAGTAACATTCATCTACCAGCACTGCCTGACACTGCACATTGCCACAGTAAAACAAGAGTTCATTCAGTACCTCACGCTGGTTTCACAGCAATATGAGGAAGCCATTCAGCCCATTGACACGATTGGAGAAGAACAGGGACAGCCCACTCAGTGCCTCCAGCCTATTACTCAGGAAGAGAGGGAGTCTAGTGTGATGGACCACACCAGAGCCCCTCGAAAATATTTGAAGCGGTAGCCTAGACTCTGTTTTTTTTTTGCTTTAAAGGAAATGTGAAGTGTCTGTCCCAGATGCAATGTGACAGGTCAAACTACTCGGTGTGAAGCTAAACACTATTTATTGAAACTTGAAAGATAAAATGAAAGCAAAGAAAGAGGAATTTAGAAAAACGTAATTCTATTAGACAAGTTAACAGAACAACAAATCTATGAACTATGACTAATGAACTGTTCCAATATAGGAAAATCCCATAAACACAGCCCCTGGCAGAAAGGGAAATTCAGACACAGATTGTCGCAAACATTTCTCTAATCCAGGACTTAAAAACAGCACCAAGAGAAAATTCAGAGAGTAGCACCCAGGAGATAGTCACTGAAGCTTCCAACTCTGTGGAGACCCCAACAGTTTCTGATACTACTTGGAAACCAAAACCCAGAGATCGTAACCTGTGAGAGCTGGCCACACCCATTTAGGCTGCATTAAAATAAACCCAAGGCCTCCTTAGCTGTTTACTCAGTGGTCTTAACTAACCAGTTTGGTAACGATCATTCAATCTCTCTCTGAAAAGAAACCAGGACAAAATAACCTCTCAAAGCCTGCAGCATCATCACATTTGTCAGTACATCGAGCTGTCAAACAGGAACCAGGGGTAACCCAATCAGGCCCTTGGTCCTGTCCAATCGGAAGAGGAAGAAGCCATTCAGACCCTTGAGTCTCTTACACAGGAACAGGAGGAGGCCATTCAGCCCCTAAAGCCACTTCCACAGCAACAGGATGAGGCCATTCAGTTCCTTCAGTCTCTTACACAGGAACAGAAGGAGGCCATTCAGCCCCTAAAGTCACTTATACAGGAACAGGAGGAGGCCATTCAGCACCTTGAGACACTTACACAGGAACAGTACGAGGCTATTCCCCCCCTCAACGCACTTCTAAAGGGACAGAATGAGGTAATTGATGCTGATTCCTGATGAATGACTTCTGCCCAAAACGTGGATTCTCTTGCTTCTCGGAGCTGCCTGACCACCTGTGCTTTTCCAGCAATCTACTCTCTACTACAATCTCCAGCATCGGCAGTCCTCACTGTCTCCAGATTGATGCTCGAAGATGACGAACGAGTGGGGCAGAGGCTGCACAGACAGACTGCTCCACGTTGTTCCTCGTGGCTCCGTTGCTCATGATAAACACGTGGGACTTGAACGTGGTTTTCTAGTATTGAGGAGGGAAGCCATATATCTTGTGTGAAGTCTCAAGAGGGCACCTTCCATCTCTGAGAAGCCAGCCTGGTGTTCTCTATGTAGGGCGGAAGCTGGTGGGAATGGCTACCAGTTTCAGATGGAAGGAATTGTGGCTGCTGTTGGGGATTGTGAATAACATGACGTTCAGTACAGGGTTCACACGCCGACTGCACAATAACATGGGGAGAGTTAATTTAGGCATATAAACTATTAGGAAAGTCATGTTATACTGATGAATGGACTCTCTAAGTTCACATAATGCTGATCTTGCTCATGTTGATCTTGTCGATTGCTTGTCTTGTGCAGTATAACCTGTATGCCTTACTCTGTCCAAGTCTATTTCCACCCTATGATCTGTCTGGCCATGCTTACTATGATCTGCCTCCTCTGCTCATAAATAAAGTGTTTCCCTGTACTGAGGTACACGTGACAATAAATCACACCAATCAATCCTGAGTAAAGAATGGAATTTCTCACCCTATCAATGTGTCTTTTGGAAATACACCTGCTACACCTCATGTTTCAGCATCACCATTTCTTCGTATTTCACAGCTCTGCAGATTAAACTCTCAGGTTCTTCACTCTACCCTCATGATACCGCCATCTGCATCTGTGGGAAGGATACCATTCCTTACAAAGAAGATCAAATCTGTACAGAGTGCCCCAAATGCTCTCTCAGCAAGGCTCTACAACAGCAGGGAGATGGCTTTACTTCGGTACTCGAATCATCTTACAATGAAGGACAGCATACCATTGAATGCACCCATTACTTACACAGGGTTTGATTTGGAGCGGTCAGCATAGACTTGTGAGTGGGAGATCATGCTTCTCAAATTTGTTACAGTTCTTTGATGAAGTGACCAGGAAGATTGACGAGGACAGAGCAGTACACGTAGTCTCTATGGATTTCCGTAAGGCTTTGGATAAGGTTCCACATGGCAGGCTGCTCTGGAAGATTACATCACGTGGAATGCTCGGGGAACTGGCCAATTGGATACACAGTTGGGTTGATAGTCGGAAGCAGAGAGTTTCGTAGAAGGATGATGGTCAGACTGAAGGCTGTGTCCATTGCTGTTTGTTATCTATGATTTAGTTGAGAATATGCAACGCATGATTAGTAAGTTTGCAGATGATACTAAAATAAGTGGTGGCATGATCAGTGAGGAAGTTTATCAGAAATTGCAGCAGGACCTGAATCAGGTGGGGAAGTGGGCCGAGAAATGGCAAATGGAATTTAATATAGATGTGTGAGGTCTTGCATTTTGGGAACTCAAATCAAGGTAGGAGTTTCACGGTGAAGGGGAGGGTCTTAAGAGGTGCAGGGGCAGAGAGACATTGGTTTTCACAGGCACAGTTCTCTCATAGTAGAGTCACAGGTTGACAGGGCAGTTAAGCAGGCTTTTGGCACATTGGCCTTCATTAAGCAGGACATTGTGTATAGAAGTTGGGAATTTATGTTGCAGTTACACAGGACTTCGGTAAGGCCGCACTTGGAGTATTGTATTCACTTTTTGTAACCTTGTTATCGGGAGGATGTTATTAAATTAGAAAGAGTGCAGAAGAAATTTACAAAGACGTTGCCAAGACCAAATGGTCTGAGTTATAGGGAGAGGTTGGACAAGCTAGGACCTTTTCTTTAGAGTGTAGGAGAATGAGGGAGTCCTTATAGAGCTGTATAAAATCACGAGGGGTATGGATAGGGTTAATGCTCTCAGTCTTTTTCCAAGGTGTACAGAATCGAGGATTAGAGGGGATCAGTTTAAGGTTAGAGGGGAAGGAATAAAAGGGAACCAAAATGGCCACTTCTTTACACAGAGGGCTGGTACATGGATGAGCTGCCAGCAGACGTGGTTGGTGGTGGGGCGGGGGGGGGGGGGGGTGTACATTAACAACATTTCAATGCATTTGGAAAATATGTCGATAGGAAAGGACTGGAAGGATATGGGCCAACTGCAGGGAAATGGGGCTAACGTGGATGGACATTTACAAGGTGGACTCGAACCCCTCTGTTAATTAAAACCAAACACCCAGAAAAGCTCGCCTCACCCCTCGTAATCTTTTAAAATATGAGCGAGCCCGAGTGTCCTTGGAGAAGGAGAACGCGGTGTACACCAACACCCTGGAGTTGTGACTGGCCAATCGAGTGTTTCCTTCCCTTTGGAGACTGGATCATTTTGTGACTGTGACTGTGACTGTGAACACGTGCAAGGACTCTCCCTGTTGCGAAAAAAAAATGTGCGACACAGGTCTCCTATATTCCACTATTTAAACAAAAATTATCAAGTTAGTTTCTTAACTTTAATAGTGAACACTAAACAACAACTATTCACAAATACAAGCCCCCCTTTTCTTAGCTACTTATTATCTGACCCCAACTCTGTAAAAATATGCTGTTCCAACAACCCACATATGAAACATTAAAATCTCCAGACCATACAGTCTCTATCTTCCCCGCTGTGTTCACTCTTCCAGCTGCTGATCTCCCTGGGTCTTATTTTTTATTGCAAGTAGGTTTACATGAACATTTGTCTTTGACAGAGAGTGTTTGAGATGGCCAGTTAGCACTGCTGCTCTACAGCAGTTACTCTGCTGTTGGATGGCAGTAGCTCTCCCTCCAGTGTTCAAAATGCTGGGTTTGTTTACTCCCAATGATATAGTAATTCTCATACTTTGGTTGCTTACCAGGTGTCCAAACAGTAATATTCAAATTCTTTTGGCTTCTGGTATCTTGAGCGTTATTTAAACTCTTGTGTTGCATTTGAATTGCTGTCAAAACAGCAACCAAAACTCAGGTATCCATTTCTCAGCTAATGGTGACATGTCGAACCGTTTGACCGTCAGCTGGCATCTGTGGCATTAATTTCTATTCGGCAAAAATCGTTCTGTTTGAATGTACCCTACATGTTTTTGGCTTCATAACATCTTCCCGCTTCAGAAAATAAAATAAACCAGCAGAATGAAAAGATGGTTACATTTCTTTTCCTCTAATTCGTAATCCCGATTTTATGAATTGCAAAAGTATTAATCTCAGTTATATCATTCATATTAATTCTGCACACCATTATAACACTGGAATAAGGTAAATCATATCGATACATTTTCCTTTAAATCCGTGAAAACCCATCTGCTATCACATTGTAGGAGCCACAGCATGTACAATTTGTAAGCTTAAAGTCGGTGTGATAAGATTCCAATGAAATAGTCTCATGTTCTGCTGTTTAACTATTCCAAAAAAATGTGAGAGATTTGTCATTGTCCACAACCATCTCCGACAATTTGTTTGTCATATACACATTAAAATATTGTCAGGCCAGTGTGAAACTTAATCATTCTTGTTCAATAATGGAGATTTTGTATTTTTTTTTCTGGTGGATATTGAGTTTTTTCGACAAGTAGACAAATAGCCATTCAATTCCATCATCCTCTTTCTGTATCAATACATATCTGGCCCCTATCTCCCGAGCATCAAACACAATTTTCAAAGGGTTTCAGAATATTTGGTGTAGCTAAAACTGGTGCGGTGATTAATCCTGCTTTAAAATTCTCAAATGCCTCCTGGCATTGTTCTGTCCACCACAATTCTGTGTTCTTCTTTAATAAATCCATCAGTGGTGCCTATACGCTGCTGAAGTTTGGGACAAACTTCTGATAGAATCCACTCAATTCCAAAAATCGAAGCACCTCTTTCTTCGAGAATGGTCGTGGAAATTCCTCAAAGCCCTTCGTCTTTGTGTTCCATGGGGTCAACCTTCCATGTCCAATGTAATGTCCCAAGAACGTCCCCTCTGCCTTCGCGAATTCTGTTTCCTTTCAGGTCATTACCTCGTTTGCTTCTTGTAATCGTTCAACGTGGTCTGCTAACTGTAACATGTGAGCTTTCAATCACTTGCTAATGATCACTACATCATACAGATAAACTGCACAATTTGTTCATTTGGCCACAGCTCTGTTCCTGAGTCTTAAATGTGGCTGCTGCGTTATTCATCCATATGAAATACTCGATAAAGATTTTTGTCATCTCCAGCATCTTTACTAGATAGCTTAACTGACTCCACATTTTTTTTATTTGAAAGGGGCCACGAAACTTGGCTTTGAAGGGATTTCTTACCACTGGTGGCAATACTAATACGTCATCCCCACGGGAAACCTTCAAAGTTTCAGAGTTTTTACCTGCCACCTGCTTCACTCTATGCTGTGCTCTTCAGATACTATTTAGCAAACTCACCGACTCCATCTACTTTCTCCTTCACCGTACACACAGAATCCAAGTGTGAGATTTCCGACTTCGGTCCTGTCAATTTATATTTAATTAATTTCAAAGGACCTCTCACTTCACAAATGAATATTATCTCAGAGGAAGTCAACTGAGTAGATTTATTTGGGGTATCTCTAATGGAAAACAATATAATTGGACACCTTTCTTCCAATCATTCGTGTAATCATAACAGTACGCTATTAATATGTGTCTGATGCTAACCTTCCAAGGCTCCCTGGGATTCAGGATCCGACGCACTTGATTTAAACTGCTGCATGCTGAACCTATCCATGACTTCCTTAAAAAGCTGAGCAGTAAAATGAGATCCTTGGTCTGACTGAATCTTACTGCCTAGCCCACAGCGAGTAAAGAAAGCTACTTACCCCTCCACCTCCTTTTTTATCTTAACATTCCGTAATGGAATTGCCTCTGGAAATCTGGTAGACATATTCACTATTGTCAGCAAATATAGTTTTCCATTTCTATTTTAGGAAGGGGAGCTACACAATTAAACATAACCCACGTGAAATGTTCTTCGAATGCAGTAATTGGCAAGAAAGGTGCTGGTTTTATTACTGCCTGTTACTTATATACCATTTGCTTTTATATCATGTACAAAAGAAAACCACGTCCTTGTGCATTCCAGGCCACTAGAAATGCTTCTGTACCTTAGCTTGAGTCTTCTGCACACCTAGGTGACCGCTTGTTTATGTGCTAGCCATAACACTGTATGCTACAGGTAACACAATGTGGTGCACTTCGGCCCATTTCCCTTCTGCACTGACCTATTGGGTTCTCCATTTTAATTTTAGGATTCTATCCTTAAGTTAGTAACATTTGACAATATATTCTGATTCCTTTTCTGTGTGTGTGCATGTGTATGTGTGTGTCTATATGTGTTGTAAGTCCATTAGCCTTTGAGGACTAAACCCCTCTGCCTGATCCTCTGACTGTTCAGGTTTTTTTCTGCACCGTTACATCAAACAGGGAGTCAGTTCACTGCACATCAACTCATTTGTCTTTTTCGTTCGTTTTTCCTTCCTGCTGTAACTTACAATGGTGAAACTTGGGGCGTCACGGTGGTACAGTGGCACAGTGGTTAGCCCTGCTGCTTCACAGCGCCAGAGACCCAGGTTCAGTTCCTGCCTCAGGCAACTAACTGACTGACTGACTGTGTGGAATTTGCACGTTCTCCCCGTGT
This sequence comes from Chiloscyllium punctatum, assembly GCF_047496795.1. Classification (NCBI taxonomy): domain Eukaryota; kingdom Metazoa; phylum Chordata; class Chondrichthyes; order Orectolobiformes; family Hemiscylliidae; genus Chiloscyllium; species Chiloscyllium punctatum. Next base: position 29,455,227 of record NC_092772.1, read on the forward strand.
CTGCGTGGGTTTTCTCCGAGTGCTCCGGTTTCCTCCCACTGTCCAAAGATGTGCAGGTCAGGTAAATTGTCCACGATAAATTGCCTGTAGTGTTAGGCAAGGGGTAAATGTAGGAGTATGGGTGGGTTGCGCTTCGGCGGGGCGGTGTGGACTTGTTGGGCCGAAGGGCCTGTTTCCACACTGTAAGTAATCTAATCTAATGATAGTGGGATCTTGTTACTACACACTCTGGAAAGATTCCTCGGTATTTTTCTTATAACATCTCAATTCCCTCGTCTTCTGTTGACTTCTCCACCACAAGGGGTGCCTATCCCACCTCGCCTCCTGCGAAATCGTTCCCAAGACCAAACTGTATTCCTGGAAATGACACTCTGTTATTCACTGTCACTGTTACTTACCCAACCTTGATTTGGCACTGCATCCTGATGTTACACAAGGGAATGCTTAATTTCTGTCAACATTCTACAAATTAACACGCTCTTGATTAACATGCCAGAAAGAGTGAAAATACTTTCATCTCTTACTATTAGAGGGTGAGAGAAAGTGAGGGCTGCAGATGCTGGAGATGAGAGTTGAAAAGTGTGGGGCGAGGAAAGCATAGCCAACCAGGCAGCATCCGAGGGGCAGGGGCGTTGACTTTTCAGGCATAAATCCTTCATTAGGAAAGTGGGGGGCAAGGGAGGGGGAAGGAGGTTGAGAAATAAATAGGAGGGTGGGGGTGGAGCTGGGTGGAAGGGAGTTTGGAAGGCGATAGGTCGATGCAGGTGGGGTGTGATGGTGATAGGTCGGACAGGAGGGAGTTAGGACTCCTCTCGGTGGTAGGACAGCTGGAACCCTCAAACTGTACAGCATCAACGTTGACTTCACCAAATTCCAAATCTCCCCTCCACCAACCTCTCCCAGATCCAACCATTCAATCTAGCACTGCCCTCTTGGACGGCCGTAACTGGCCATCTTCCTTCCCACCTATTGACTCCACGCTCCTTTCCGACATATGACTATCACTCCTACCTATATCTTCTTATTGCCTTCCCAGTGACCCTTCCACCAGCCCAACTACTACCCCCGTATTTATCTTTCAGCCCCCTTGTCCCCCCACCACATTCCTGACGATGGGTTTCTGCCTGATATTCGATTGTTCTGCTGTTTGGATGCTGCCTGACCTGTTGTGCTTTTCCGGAGCCTCACTTCTCATCTATTAGAGACTCAGCAGATCCCATATCTCACAAAATTATAACTTCTTGTCCTTCTCCCCCTGTTCTTTCTGAGTAAACTTTATCCACAGAGGCGAATTCTTTCAGAGATCAGGTACTGCCTCCATACCCAGCCCTTGCCGAGGCTGTGCACTCTCCTGCAGCTCCTCGGCTCTACTTGGAGTCCCCTTTACCAGTTTCACTAATGCCACTGGGCTTAGCCTCTTCTACCACATCTTTCCCCAAAGTGCCTACATTCAACGCCCAGCACATGTGTGTCCCAGTTTACTGCAGTGAAACCACCTTTTCCCAGTGCCCTTCTTAAACCATCGGCACTGTCATTTTATGTGTTCCACTCCCTTATCGTGAGAACACCTGAGGCCTTTCACCACCTTTCAACCCCCTTGGGCTTCTTCCTTCAGCTGTGGTAAAGTATTGTGTGCTACTGTTCGCTTTGTAATGTGTGATCGTCCCTTCTCCCAATTTCTATCCCTCACAAAGTGAAAATCCTGCCAGAAGCTAAATATCAACTCATGCACCAGTGCATATTTACTTGCTATTTCTGCTACACTTCTCACTTCTTGAACTTTCGGTACATTCACATGAATTCTTACTATCTCTGGAATTGAGTCTTTTAACTTCTCCAGCTAATTTATCTCCCTAAAGCCTCACAGGTCTTATCCATTTTTAAGGCCAGCACCCAACTGTCAAAATGACTGTGGTCAATTCTTTCAAGCTCAATATAAGTCTGACCTGGTTCCGTCTCTATTTTTCTGAACTTCTCTCTTTATGTTTCTAGTACCAATTCATAACCAATCAAAATAGCCAATTTGACATCTTGATAATCTCTTAACCCCTCATCTGACAGCGCTGCACATATCTTACCAGCTGTGCCCACCAGCTTAGTCTGAACTAGCATTACCCACAACTTCATTGGACACGTCATCTGCCTTGCCATGTTTTCAAATGAAATTTAAAAAGTTTTGACATTTTTCTCACCGAAATATGGCAAGTTATTAGCATAGTTTTATACATCCCTATGTTCTCCCATTATCTCCATCCTGTTAATTTAACTTCCTGATCAAATTCCCAACTTCTGAATTTCAAATCCTCTCGTTCTTTCGTTTTCCTCTCTTTCTCTTTCTTTTCTCTCTGTTTCCTTTCCTTCATTTATCTTCTATCTCCAGTTGCCACATTTGCAATTTAAGGTTTTACTAACTCTACTGCAGATACATCAAAGTGCTTGACCAACTCCATTAAAATTTCAGCTTCCCTTTTCTCCCTGGTTAAACCCAATTCCAACCTATTTGCTAATGGAACCTTATCAAAAGCCTTACCGAATACCATAGAGACTACGTGTACTGCTCTGTCCTCGTCAACCTTCCTGGTCACTTCATCAACGAACTCTAACAAATTTGAGAAGCATGATCTCCCACTCACAAGTCTATGCTGACCGCTCCGAATCAAACCCTGTGTAAGTAATGGGTGCAGTCAATGGTATGCTGTCCTTCATTGTAAGATGATTCGAGTACCGAAGTAAAGCCATCTTCCTGCTGTTGTAGAGCCTGGCTGAGAGAGCATTTGGGGCACTCTGTACAGATTTGATCTTCTTTGTAAGGAATGGTATCCTTCCCACAGATGCAGATGGCGGTTTCATGAGGGTAGAGTGAAGAACCTGAGAGTTTAATCTGCAGAGCTGTGAAATACGAAGAAATGGTGATGCTGAAACATGAGGTGTAGCAGGTGTATTTCCAAAAGACACATTGATAGGGTGAGAAATTCCATTCTTTACTCAGGATTGATTGGTGTGATTTATTGTCACGTGTACCTCAGTACAGGGAAACACTTTATTTATGAGCAGAGGAGGCAGGTCATAGTAAGCATGGCCAGACAGATCATAGGGTGGAAATAGACTTGGACAGAGTAAGGCATACAGGTTATACTGCACAAGACAAGCAATCGACAAGATCAACATGAGCAAGATCAGCATTATGTGAACTTAGAGAGTCCATTCATCAGTATAACATGACTTTCCTAATAGTTTATATGCCTAAATTAACTCTCCCCATGTTATTGTGCAGTCGGCGTGTGAACCCTGTACTGAACGTCATGTTATTCACAATCCCCAACAGCAGCCACAATACCTTCCATCTGAAACTGGTAGCCATTCCCACCAGCTTCCGCCCTACATAGAGAACACCAGGCTGGCTTCTCAGAGATGGAAGGTGCCCTCTTGAGACTTCACACAAGATATATGGCTTCCCTCCTCAATACTAGAAAACCACGTTCAAGTCCCACGTGTTTATCATGAGCAACGAAGCCACGAGGAACAACGTGGAGCAGTCTGTCTGTGCAGCCTCTGCCCCACTCGTTCATCATCTTCGAGCATCAATCTGGAGACAGTGAGGACTGCCGATGCTGGAGATTGTAGTAGAGAGTAGATTGCTGGAAAAGCACAGGTGGTCAGGCAGCTCCGAGAAGCAAGAGAATCCACGTTTTGGGCAGAAGTCATTCATCAGGAATCAGCATCAATTACCTCATTCTGTCCCTTTAGAAGTGCGTTGAGGGGGGGAATAGCCTCGTACTGTTCCTGTGTAAGTGTCTCAAGGTGCTGAATGGCCTCCTCCTGTTCCTGTATAAGTGACTTTAGGGGCTGAATGGCCTCCTTCTGTTCCTGTGTAAGAGACTGAAGGAACTGAATGGCCTCATCCTGTTGCTGTGGAAGTGGCTTTAGGGGCTGAATGGCCTCCTCCTGTTCCTGTGTAAGAGACTCAAGGGTCTGACTGGCTTCTTCCTCTTCTGATTGGACAGGACCAAGGGCCTGATTGGGTTACCCCTGGTTCCTGTTTGACAGCTCGATGTACTGACAAATGTGATGATGCTGCAGGCTTTGAGAGGTTATTTTGTCCTGGTTTCTTTTCAGAGAGAGATTGAATGATCGTTACCAAACTGGTTAGTTAAGACCACTGAGTAAACAGCTGGGGAGGCCTTGGGTTTATTTTAATGAGGCCTAATTGGGTGTGGCCAGCTCTCACAGGTTACGATCTCTGGGTTTTGGTTTCCAAGTAGTATCAGAAACTGTTGGGGTCTCCACAGAGTTGGAAGCTTCAGTGACTATCTCCTGGGTGCTACTCTCTGAATTTTCTCTTGGTGCTGTTTTTAAGTCCTGGATTAGAGAAATGTTTGCGACAATCTGTGTCTGAATTTCCCTTTCTGCCAGGGGCTGTGTTTATGGGATTTTCCTATATTGGAACAGTTCATTAGTCATAGTTCATAGATTTGTTGTTCTGTTAACTTGTCTAATAGAATTACGTTTTTCTAAATTCCTCTTTCTTTGCTTTCATTTTATCTTTCGAGTTTCAATAAATAGTGTTTAGCTTCACACCGAGTAGTTTGACCTGTCACATTGCATCTGGGACAGACACTTCACATTTCCTTTAAAGCAAAAAAAAAACAGAGTCTAGGCTACCGCTTCAAATATTTTCGAGGGGCTCTGGTGTGGTCCATCACACTAGACTCCCTCTCTTCCTGAGTAATAGGCTGGAGGCACTGAGTGGGCTATCCCTGTTCTTCTCCAATCGTTTCAATGGGCTGAATGGCTTCCTCATATTACTGTGAAACCAGCGTGAGGTACTGAATGAACTCTTGTTTTACTGTGGCAATGTGCAGTGACAGACAGTGCTAGTAGATGAATGTTACTGACACTTTAACAGCACAAGTCTCAATGGAGTCTGGGTCTTGCTGCACACGACACAGACTAGTTCAGGAGCTGACGGGGGACAAAATGTTCTGAACATTGTGAAATCTTGAGCGACCATCCCCACTTCTGATCTTATGGTGGGGAGGATGGGGAGTGGAGCCAGTGATGAATCAGCTGAAGCTGTTTGTGAAGAGGAAACTACGCTGAGGATCTCGCACAGAGGTGACCCAGGACTGAGATGATGAACAACTTATTTTGTGCCACGTTTGACTCCAAACACTGGAGAGTTTACTCCGATTCCCATTAAGTTCAGTTTTGTTAAGCTCATTGATGTCAACAGAAGTCAACCATTGCCTTGATATCAGGATCTGTCACTTTTACCTGATCCCTTGTCTCAACCTCTTTTGTTCATATCAATAAGCCATGGTATTGGAGCAGCAAGTGTTTTCTTCAAACAGGTGGGATTGAATGTCAGGATATCCCTTCTCAAGAGTGTTCGGGGAGCAAGATTTCTGAAAGTATTTGAAGAGGAGGTAGATGGATATTGACCTGACAGAGAGGTGTGGTCTATGAGGAATTGGGTTTGAAAGATGATTTGAGACCAAGAGCAGATCAGTCACGATCTTAGTGAAGGGCAAGGCAGGCTTGGGGCGTGAACAACATGCCCCTGTTTCTGATGTTCTCACATTATGTTATTGGAGAGTTGTTGGGTGTTATTTTCATGGATGTCTGTCATGGAATGTTGCAGGCAGGGAGGCCAGAGGAATTTGTGAGCCATCTCTGGGTGAGGTATAGGGGCTGTATTCTTAGTGAATCTGAGTCGAAACATGACCAACAAGTGGAGCACAAGTTGCAGATAGGGGAAGCTCTGTAAAGAGAGATGAAGGGACACTTTCATACCTGTGCCTGGATTTTCCAATTGCATTTCCCAAATCACTTCAAAGCGTGTGTGACAGTCTTGAGAGGCTGAATTTTCTCCTCTGTTTCTGTGCAACAGATTGTAGGAGTAAGTGGCCTCCAACCTCTCCTGTCTAGCAGGTATGCGGGGCTGGATGGAATACAGAAACATGGGACTGAGAAGCAGGAGTCGGACATTAGATACTTTGAGCCTTCTTCACCAGGCACTAAGATTGTGGACTCAGCCCCACTTTCCTGTCTGTATACTATTACCCGTGACTCACTTCCTGTCAAATATATAACTAAACAGCTTTCAATCCATGTGAACATAGAGGCACGATAAACTTCCAGTGAAGAGAATTCCCACTTGAAAGGTCCTTTTAGAATATTTCGCCATCCCTCTTATAGAATCTGACAGTCATGCAGAATCGAAACAGACCCGTTAGTCCAATCTGTTCACTCTGATCAGATATCAAATCTGACCTAGTCCCATTTGCCAGCATTTGGCCAATATCCCTCCTCTTTCAGATACATTTTAAATGTGCGATTTTAGCCACCTTCACCACTTCCTCGGACAGCACTTTCTGTACACGCACCACTCTCTGTTTGAAACATTTACCTTCAGGTCCATTCTAAATTATTTGCCCTTTCCCTTTCAACCTATGCCCTCTTGTTCTGGACTCCCCTCTCCTGGGTTGCAGAACATGGCTGTTCAGAATATCCATGCCTCTGATGATTCTATCAACCTCTATAAAGTCACCCTTCGACCTCTGACACTCCAGGGGGAAACACCTCAACCTAATCCACCTCTCCCTGAAGCTCAAACCGAGTTGCATGCAGTATTCTTAAAGTGGCCTCACCAACTTCCTGTTCAGATGCAACACCTCCTATAATCAATGCTCTGACTGATTAAGACAAATGTGCCAAATTTGTTCTGCACCACTCTGTCTACCTGCGACTCCACTTTCAAGGAACTATGTGCCTACAGCCCGATGACCCTTTGATTAACAACACGCCCCAGGACCTTACAATTAAGTGTATAATTTCTGCCCTGATTTGCCTTCCCAAAATGCAAAACTTCGTATTTATCTAAATTTATCTATATCGTCACTCCTTGTCCCTTTGTCCCATCTAATTGTGGTGTCGTTGTACTCTGAGACAATCTACGACACCACCTTTCTGATGTAATCTGTAACCTAACTAACTATGGCCCCTATATTCGCATCTAAATCCTTGACAGAAATGATGAAATGCAGTGAAGTCAGTACTGATTCTTACAGCACACGACTGCTCACAAACCTCCAGTCTGAAAAATACCCCTCTTCATTCAAGCCAATTGTGATGAGCTTCCTCTGTATCTCGTGTGACCGAACCTTACTCATCTGCCTACCAATCGGAATGTTGTGAACACCTTACTGAGGTCCATGTAGACAATTTCTACCAAACTGCCTTCATCAATCTTCTTTGTCACCTCTTCATAAAACTCAATCAAATTAATGAGACATGATTTCCCATGCAGAAAGCCACGTTGACTACCCCGATCAACCTTTGCCTTCCCAAATGCATGAGCTGAAAAATGTGTTGCTGGAAAAAATACAGCAGGTCAACAGCATCCAAGGAGCAGGAGAATCGACGTTTCGGGCATAAGCATGTATGTAAATCCTGTCCCTCAGAATCCCCTCCAACAACTTACCCACCACTGACATCAGGCTCACCGGTCTCTAGTTCCCTGGCTTTTTGGGTCACTGTTTCCTTTTCTGGTCCCACTCCTCCACTGCTCACAACACATGTCAAATGTAACCAGGTTTGTGATATGGCCGATGATATCGGTCTCAGACCGGGTCAGGGTCAGTTTTAGCAACCAAGTAAGGCTAGTTTCTTTAATCTGCTAAAATAGCACGTTTATGATCCAGAGCAATATTACTCAAACTATGGTGGAAAGATGAATGGCAAACTGTTTGGATATTGCAAATACAGAATCGACATTTCCCTTTCTAAACACACACACACACAGACACACACACACACACACACACACACACACACTCTCTGCAATTTCAAGTTGAACACATTTTGTCCATATATTCTAATAACTCATGACAAAAGGAAAAATTGAGGGTTTGTTCAAAATGTTATTCTGCTTCTGAAGATATTCTACTCACACAAGCTGCTAGCAATGGGATTTCATCCTGGAACAGTTGGATTTGGCTGATTTCCCTTTGCATTCGGCAGTGAAGAGATTCCAATGAATTCTGGCCAGGGATCGCCCAAGGGTAACACAGTGTCTCAGTGGTTAGCATCGATGCCTCACAGCACCAGGGACTTGCGTTCAATTCCAGACACGGGTTGCATATTCTCCCCTTCTAATGGTTGCTCCAGTTTCCTTCCACAGTCCAAAGTTGTGCTGGTTATATGGATTGGTCATAATAATTTGTCCGAAGTTTTCAGCGGTTTCTAGGTTAGATGCATTGGTCGGGGTAAATGGAAGGGATTGAGCATGGGAAGGTTGGTATGGACTTTTTGGGCCGAAGGGCCTGTTTGCACATTGTCGGGATTCAATAAAAATAGGAATGGTAACGATGACTGCAGATTTTTTGTTTTAGCTCCCACACATTGTTGTGATGACGAACAATGAAGGAGAGAGAGAGGCTGTTCCTTCTCAAAACTGGTTACATTTTCTCCCTCTCTGAGCTGAATCACACAGTAATGTCATCCTCTCCCCAACTGGACCATGTGAGGTCTCCTTGTACATTGCCCAAACTATGTCTCCATCACATTCTCTGTTCCATGTAGGTGCATCATTGCTGCTGTCATACACAGTGACATATCCTGAGCAGAAAATGGCCTTGGTCTATGTCAAGATATGTTTATATGTCGCTGCGTCATTAAAAAATAAAATGTTTAATGTATTCAGAATATTGTGTTAAAATGAATGCATTTTTCAACAAATAGAGAAATTGCTGGAAAACCTCGGCAGGTCTGTCAGCATCCAGATGCCTTTTCCATGCTGTATTTGTACCAGCCTCCACCACTTCCTGTGGCAGCTCATTCCACATGCACACGTCAAAACCTTTTTCCTCTCAATTTCAACCAATGCCCTCGAGTTTTGGACGCCCCTAACCTGGGGAAAAACCCTGACTACTCACCCTATCCATGACCATTTTGATTTTATAAACCTTTACTGCTGCGAAATGTGACTCCAACCAACAAGAATGGCTGTGCTTCAAATCATCCTGGGCCTAAATTCTGAAATGCAATACTGACACCTCTTCCTTCTCCATCAGGTCACAATTCTAAATCCATTTTAATCAGTTTGTTCAGGTGTGTTATGAAACACTTCTGTGGGATTTGCACCCAGACCTTTGTGCCCGGAGGTAGGGACACTAGCACCACTCGGCAATACCCATAAAGCTGTAACATTATTCTCCTGTGTGTTTGTTCATTAGCCTGTTCTGACATGCTGGGACATACATCGACAACAGGCAGGACTTGAATCCAGACCTTCTAGTCTAGAGCTTGGAACACCACCACGCACGTTCAGGAATCAAATGCAGACCTCTGGCTCAGAGGCAGGGACATTACCCACGACACTACCATATCAAGATTTTGGGTGATATTTTAGTGTCCACATTCAGCTCGGTGTGGATTTATTATAATCAGGTTACCATTACTGAATTACACAAAACACTTTGTATTGTTAAACAAAGGCAAAATATTTGACTCAACTCTAGGATGTTGAGTATATGTGATTCGTGGTGCTGGAAGAGCACAGCAGATCAAGCAGCATCCGGGAAGCAGTAAAATCGACGTTTCAGGCAAGAGCCCTTCCTGATGAAGGGTTTTTGCCCGAAACGTCGATTTTACTGCCTCTCGGATGCTGCCTGAACCACTGTGCTCTTCCAGCACCACGAATCCAGAATCTGGTTTCTCGAATCTACAGTCATTGTTTTTACTTTGTTGAGTGTACGTGCTGTGTCATCGAAGGTAACTGTGAACAGCTTTAATCGCTGTTATCTGGCGTCTGCAATATTAGGGAAAGAAATCCTGCAGACACACTCTGCACAATGAAGGGTCTCGAATAGATTTTCATTACTGAACACCAGAGAAGGAAAAAGGCCAAAATTTCTGGCCCCAAAACACCGATCAGTATTACCCAACTCTCACGTCTGACTGCCTTCTTCCTAAAACCATGAAATGATACCAGGCGCTGATTACTGTCCAGCCTCTCCTCCTCACTGACTGTGTCTGCAATCTGTCCCTCCTCCCCATAACCAAACAAGGCAAACCAAGCTCAGGGTCTTTGTGAAAATCAAGGCCGGAGTGTGCAGGCATCCTGGAGAGGGGGAGGGAATTTAAAATTAAACGGGGAAGGTGAGGTGGCAGTAATATCACTCACTGGGCTGAGGAGTGTCAGATGGAGTTTAGTTTGGATTAATGCGAGGTATTGGATTTGGTAAATCAAACAAGAGCAGGACCTATACAATTAAAGGTGGGCCTTTGTCAGTGTTGTAGAACAGAGACCTAGACGGTCAGCATCCCCATTGCGTGAGGGGGGGGGGTGGGTAAAAACCCTATCAAGTGTCATTGGCACTTTGGATTTTGTTTCGTTCTTTTTGATGTTTTTAGCTTTGGAAAGTTTTGAGAGCTTGTTAGTTGCAGTAGTTTTAGTTTGTACAGATTTAAGGCTCGATGAGGCTTTTGCCATTAATGCTCAGCGATGTGTAATTCGATATGAAATTCTATAGAGTCCAAATGTTGCTGCAGTGTGTTATGGATAATGATGTGCTTAAATGGTGTACCTGGAACATTAAGGGGGGGGGCATCTGCCAGTTAAGAGGAAAAATATACTTTCTCGTCTTAAAAAAGAGAGAATTGTCCTATTGCAGGAGATGCACCTTGATGACAAGGAACATTTGATGTTACAGCAGGGCGGGTTTGGTCGGGTTTATATCACGTCTTTTAATAGTAAGAGTGGGGGAAAAGTCATAATGGATAGGAAGAATCTTCCATTTAAATTACTAGATTGTATTAACACCCATGGAAGGATCATCATCCTCAAAGTCTTGAACTACGGGGATTAATACAGTATTTTAAATGTTTGTTGCCACCCGGTGCACCCTCTTAAAATCCTGGTAGATGCATTTTCCAAATTCAATTATCTTGCATCATGGCACATTATTGTAGAAGGAGATTTTGACTGTCTTATGGCCCCACGATGGACAGAATGTCCAAAGGTCCCTCAATACCCTCGTTATAATGTCAGCAAGTTATGGATGTGTGTCTCGAACTAGAGCTGGTGGATGTCTGGAGGCAGATCTACCTCACAAGTGGGGATTTTATTTTCTTCTTTAACCTACAGAAATGGCACAAGAGGGTTGATCTCTTCCCCATCCCTGCAACAATCTGAGATTCGATGGCATCCTGCACAATTGGGAATATTACCCCAACATACCTGGCCCAGAAGTGGGATAAAAGTCACATAAAATTATGTTGTATGCAGATGGTCTTATGTTTTTGTCAAATCCTGCAATTTCGGCAACTCACATGATGCAATGCAATAATTCGCTTGTCGCCTTTTCGGGCTTTAAGATTAATTTTACAACGTTGGAGGCCATGTCTATGGGAGGTCTTGGGGAAATAACTGAATGAGGGCAAATCCTGGTTTCCTTTTACATGGTCACGTGGGTGGGGGGGCGAGGTTCTCTGTTTCAGTATATTCATTACATCCGTCTTTGATCATTTATTGAACGTGAACTATGTCCATTTGTTTGACAAGATTAAACAAGACCTTCAAAGATGGGAGGCACTTCCAATTTCTTGGCGAGGTCGGATAGCTCTTATTAAAGAATGTCCTTCCTCATTTACTATACTCCGTGGGAATGCTTCCTTTGATATTTCCCCCATAGGTATTTAGGTGACATAATGGCTGGTTTAGCTCTTTTATTTGGCAGCATAAGCGACTCTTTCTCAAGCTAACCAAATTGCAACTACTCCACAGATTGTGGGGAGTAGGTCGCCCAGATAAAATTCTATCACTTAATCTCTTTTTTATCCTATGTTAGTGCCTGGTCTGCTGAGGACTCGGCGTCAATACTGTGAGATATTGAATCCGATGAGATAAAGTGAACCTTCTTAGCTAAATTGGTCTGTTCTTCTTAGCTAAATTGACAACATTTATGAAGTATTGTCAGAACCCAATAATTATCAATATTGTTAAAGCATGAATGACAATGCGTCAGATCGAGGCCAATACAGCCAAAACCATGTTTCTTACCCCTGTAATTGGTATACTGGGTTGTCATCCAGGGTTAATGGATTCCAGGTTTAAACTGTGGGCAGGAAGGGCTGTAACTTGCTTGAGTGATTTAGAATTAGTAGAATCCCTACAGTGTGGATACAAGCCCTTGGGCCCTGCAAGTCCACTTCGACCTTCTGAAGAGTAACCCACCCAGACCCATTCCCCTACCATCCTATATTTACCCTGACTAATGCCCAAACCTACACATCTCTGAACACTATGGGTGATTTATCAATGACCAATTCATCTAAACTGCACATCCTTGTACTGTGGGAGGAAACCCACACAGACACGGCGATAATGTTAACTCCGCACAGCCAGTCACCCAAGGCCAGGACCAAAGCCGAGACCCTGGCGCTGTGAGGCAGCAATGCTCACCACTGAGCCACCACGTGTTATTTGATGGAGAAACAATTATATCATTTGATCAAATAACTCGTACGTATGGATTACCTAGTAGAGACCTCTTCTGTATTTTTATCCATATCAGAGATTTGATTTAAAAAAAGCACACTTTTACCACACTCTTACAGATCCGATAGAGAGACGTGGTCGCTTATTGCTTAGAATACACGCTCTGTCAGTACCCTTTATCATTAGTTGGAGAGTGTCCACTCAGACGAGACTGTACAGCTTTGTAATGTATGCGAGAGATTTGGGGGTTCAGGCCATTTCGGAGACATATTTGTGAAAAAGCCCGAAGGATTTTGATTTGTAATAGGACCCATACCATGCAGTTGAAAATTCTTTGTAGGGTGTATCTGACCCCAAATTGTATCTCAAAATGCAAAGTGGGATGATCTTTAACATGTACTAAATGCAGTATGACTACAGGCACTCTTACTCATTGCTTGTGGTCCTGCTGCAGACTTCATCTATATTGGAGCACTGTGTTAGCTGTGGTAGAGTGGGTAATGGGGACTGAATTGGAGATGGACCTGGTTTCGCTTTTCCTGGGCCTGCCCACGGTACTTTCCACAGATGCACATGGGGAAAAAAAAAATAAACCTTACATTCCGTAATTTCCGTGCTAGGAAAAATATTCTGTTGTGTTGGATGTCTGAACTCCCAGAGAGGAAGAATTATGAACATAAAAATGGTTATCAGATAATGCTCTTGATGAACGAGAGTTGTCCTTTTGTTATGCTGAGCTGTATTATTTATTCATTATTTATTGTTTAGTTTTGTTTTTTTCTTCTGTCTGTGTAGTGTTTTAAGTTGTTTTGTGTGTATATGCAATTGGATGTAATTTTTTTCAGTTATTTGAGTTGTGTTGTTATTGGTTTATTATAATATTAAAAATCTCTTTTTACATTTTTAAAAAAAATTAAAATGCTAACATTGATAGAATACAGTCCCAAAAACTCTCATTAGAGAGCCCACCCATGGTGGTTTATCCTGAGGATCACCACATCTCGGGTGATGGGGTGAGGCTGAGAGAGTGTCCGCTTCATGGTAATCTCTGTCAATGTGAGGAACTGAACCTGCGCTGTTGCCCTGCCTCTACATCACAAACCAGCCATCCATCCAACTGAGTGGGAGACTGTGTAACTGTTACAGACAGAAACAGTCACAGACAAAGGGTAAGAGAAACATTCATAACAAGGAAAGTGTTACAGTTAAGATAACGGTCAAGATAACGCCTGAGGGTAAAACTGTTCTCTGCTCGAAATTATATTTGTAACAAGACGTGTTTAGAAGTTGTTTTTGGTTTAATATCATTAAGGTGAGCCAAGTGACTCTTCTGTGTTACACACTGGGACACTGCCATTTTCCTGAAACTGGGAAATAATTGGAACATTATCTGGAACATTCTATAATCGGCATTCTCCTGAATATTCTATGACTGTGTGGGAGGGATTGCAAAGGAGAGAGAGAGAGAGAGAGAGAAGGTGTTGCATACAGTAGTGAGAGTGGGGGATCATGAGCATTGTTCAGGGATCGGTGCCATAACAGATATACAGTGATTGTGAGGGAGCAGACAGCATACAGTGACCCTTATCCTGACAGAGCAGAGAAGGTTATTGATGCTTGTCCTGTATTGCTGGACATTTCTTCAGACCTCAAATACTGCACTGAATTTGGTAGTGAGCCCAGACCATGCTCGGTGAGTCTGTTGGTGTGGCACCCTCTGGGATGGAAACCCCCTCTGTACTCGCCCATCCAATACGCCCACCGTGCTCCGTCAACAAACCATGGTGTAATTGCCCCTTATCTACCAATCTGCCATTTCCCTGCCTTTGCTCTGTATCCATCTAATCCTTTCCTATTGTAGGGGGTAGTGTAATTTTTAAACGGTTAGCTGCCTTTTAGTCTTTTCTACCTCATAGTAAACACAAGCAGACACTCGAAACTGTTGCCGGACCTCCCCCACGTTTATATGAATGAAACAGTTGTAACAGCTTTCCTCGATAGTTTAGAGGCCGCCCTTAACCACAGTTGTACAACATCATCCATATAAGGGAAGAATGGGAAGCTCAAACACTGATTGGCCAAGTGAATGATAAAAGAATCGCAGGCACCAGAACCCAAAAAAGGAAAACAGTGCGGAATCCGAGCACTCGTTGGTCAAGGCAGCAGTAGTAAACCCAGCCCACATATACATATATATAATGTGTGGAGATTACTATGCTTGTGTGTGTGTACCTTTGGGAACAGCACCCGACTTTGCAGAGTTGAATGAAAAGTTTTGGACTGACTCCTCCGTATCTTTGTTCCTGGGAAGGGAAATAAAAAAGTGCCGTAGATGGGGCTGGATAGCCACCTATCTCGCACAATTGGGGGCTCGTCCGGATGAAATAATTATTGCCGGGGGGGGCAGTCTCTTCGGCTCACGGATCAAGCCTGATTACAACAAAGACGCGTCTAGTATATATTTATACTTCTCACTGATCGGCTTGGTCCGTTGGCCGTCGGCCAAGAGACGATGTGACCCGGCTCATTTAAAAATAATTTTGAATCCTGGAAAAGGAACACACGGACGAGTGCTGGGACGACCGGTTCGTGACTATACACGGGGGTACACACATTTAAAAAGGCCAGACAACTCCGTGCACGGATCAAGGTAAGAGATTCTTTTGTTCTTCCTTGTTGGCCGCGTGGTTTTGATGGTCATCTGTGAAAACGCTTTGGGCGTTTAAGACCAGGACTGAAGATAAACCACGGGAAATTGTGGTTTTGACGGTCATCTGTGAAAACGCTTTGGGCGTTTAAGACCAGGACCGAAGATAAACCATGGGAAATCAGACTTCTAGATTTACTAAGGAAAAGTCAGGGAAGACTGCAAATGGGAAAGAAATACCCCCCGATAGTCCATTAGGTCGGAAGTTAAGTCTATGGACGGACAGCAGTAGAACGAAGGACTTAAAGAAAGAGACCATGATAAAATATTGTTGTTTTATATGGACCAAAGAACCTATCCGCACCCCCTCGGTAGTTTGGCCCGAGTATGGGTCTGATGAAGACTGGGTGTGTCAAATCCTAAATGTATATGTTAACAGAAAACAACCGTTTGACCCAGAGGAGAGCAAATATGCCGCCGCCTGGATGGCGGGAGACGGCGAGAGTCCCACGCGTCTCTATCCTCTGACTCCCCAAACAGACCCGAGGAAGCCCCAGAAGTCTTGGGACATCCTCACCGACGGTTTGCCACCGTCTTCCCCGCCCCCGTATATACCACTCGCGCACGACCAGGCGTCCAGCGCGGACCTCCCTCCTGCGATGGATAATTCCGAGTCCCAGCAGGCTACGACCAGTGAGGAAGGGACTGCTGGGGGGGCACAGGAGGGGGCACAGAACTCACCCCAGGCACTAGGAAATCAGTCCGACTCGAGATGCGGAGAGGTCGAGAAGAGGGATTGAGAGCTGGGAGGAGTGATAATATTGAACAGCTGAACCCCTTACGAGAGGTGCCGTTTGGGAACGAACGGACCGGGTTTGTAGTACAACCTTTAAATTCTGGGGATATCCGGCATCTCCGTAATGAACTACCCCGTCTACTGGACGACCCCGTCAGTGTGGGAATACAACTGGACCAATTTCTGGGGCCCAGTATATACACATGGGCTGAACTGCAGGCCATGATGAGAATACTATTTAATTACGATGAAATTGTTATGATCCGGAATAGTGCAATGGCCATTTGGGATAGGGAGCATCAGGACGGCCCTCAGCGTGGAGAGCAGAAGTACCCCTTAGAGGACCCCCGGTGGGATCATAACGACGCGGGGGGAAGGGCCAATATGACAGACCTCAGAAGCCTTATAATCAGGGGGATCCAAACCTGCGTGCCCAAACAGCGGAATTTAGCAAAAGCATTTGAAGTTGGACAGAAAAAGGATGAATCCCCGAGTGAGTTTTTAGACCGTTTGCGGGAGTCCATGCGAAAGTATTCAGGTTTAGACCCCGATGGGGAAATAGGCAAGAGCATGCTTAAGGTGCACTTTGTGACTAAGTCATGGCCTGACATTCAGAAGAAATTACAGAAAGTGGAGGATTGGGCTGAAAAGGATGTTGCAGAATTATTACGGGAAGCACAGAAGGTGTACGTTCAGAGGGATGTAATAAGGGAGAAACATAAGACAAAAATGATGGTGGCAGCCGTACGGGAAGCTTGTAAGTCCACCGGAATGGGGGAGGGAGATTATGGGGTGGAAAGAGGAACGTCGAAGAAAAGTTGGAGAGGGAGAGAAGCGAGACGGGGCAGAAGTGAGAGAGGAGGATCTTATGGAATTGAGCGCCCTCAGAAGGCTGGATGTTACCATTGCGGGAAACTGGGACACTTCAAAAGGGATTGTCCCGAGTTTAAAAGGGAAAGAGAAGGGATGTATGAAATGGAGTGTGAACAAATGGATTAGGGAAGTCAGGGGAGGATCGGAACACGGGCCTACCAAGAACCCCTGGTAAATTTACGGGTGGGCCCATTTAGACAAGATGTTACCTTCTTAGTTGACACAGGCGCTGGCAGGTCCTCAATTCCCCTCCATCCAAGGGGGGTTGGCTTCCAAGCTAAAACATTAAACATTTCAGGAGTTAAGGGTGTGGTTTTTAATGCGAAAATATTCGAACCACAACCCTTGCGGCTGGAGGAGGAGGAACTCCAGGTGGAACTCCTTTACCTCCCCCATCTTCCCTATGGGTTGTTGGGACGGGATTTGATAGTCCGTTTCGGATTGCGAATAGAAGTGGGAGAAGAGGAAGAATTAGCCGTTACCATGTCATACCTTAGTGAGTCCCGATTGACAGAGATAGACCCTAGGGTTTGGGTCGCCAAAGGGAACCGGGGGGGACTCGCAATTCGACCTGTGGAGGTAAAATTAAAGCCCCAGAGCCCCGACGTCAGAGTGCGCCAATACCCCATCTCTTGGGAAGGGAGGCAGGGCCTGAAGACAGTTATGGAAGACCTAATAAAAGATGGATTGGTAGAGCCCTGTAAGTCACGATACAATTCCCCAATCCTGCCGGTCCGGAAGTCGGATGGGAGCTACCGAATGGTCCAAGACCTAAGGGAGGTAAATAAAATTGTCCAAGTACGGCACCCTGTGGTACCGAACCCATACACTATTCTGGGGCGAATCCCCCCGGACCACGGCTGGTTTAGTGTTATAGACTTAAAGGATGCCTTCTGGGCGTGTCCCCTGGACAAGGACAGTAGGTATCTTTTTGCTTTTGAATGGGAGGATCCTGATACTGGCAGAAAACAACAGTACAGGTGGACCGTACTCCCCCAAGGATTCACTGAGTCCCCGACTCTGTTCGGGCAGATTCTGGAACAATTATTGGAGGGACTAACCTTGTCCCCGTCCCTTAAGCTTATACAATATGTGGACGATCTCCTTTTATCCGGACCGGCGTAGGAGGACGTCCTACTTGGGACTAATGCCCTGTTAAATTACCTAGCTGAGAAGGGGTTAAGAGTGAGTCAGAAGAAGCTCCAATATGTCGAGAAAGAGGTTAAGTACCTGGGACACTTGATAAGCCAGGGACAGAAACGAATAAGTCCGGAAAGAGTGCGGGCAATAATCGAACTAGGCCTCCCAACGACCAAGAGGGAGTTGCGGAAGTTCTTGGGACTCTTAGGCTATTGTCGGTTATGGATAGACGACTATGCCCCCCTTACTAAAGACTTGTACCTAAAACTCATTGAGGAGGCACCCAACAGAATAAAATGGGAGGAGGAGGAGAAAAAGTTAATTGAAATCCTAAAAGGAAAATTGATGGCCGCACCTGTTTTAAGCTTGCCGGATTTTAGTAAGACATTTCGCCTCTTTGTGAACTCCAGAAAGGGAACCGCTCTTGGAGTATTGACCCAGGACTGGGGGGGTAAAAGGAAGCCCGTGGCTTTCCTGTCAAAAATTCTGGATCCAGTCTCCCGAGGGTGGCCGGAGTGTGTCCAAGCGGTGGCAGCCACGGCAAAGCTGGTAGAGGAAAGCAGGAAGTTGACTTTCGGAGCCCCCTTGACAGTCACTACTCCCCACCAGGTTCGAACTATCCTGAATCAGAAGGCCGGGAGGTGGCTGACTGACTCGAGAATTCTGAAATATGAAGCCATATTGTTAGACCGAGAAGACCTCCGAATAGAAGTCGGGGGCTGCCAGAACCCGGCGGACTTTCTTTGGAAAGGGGAAGGGGAGGAGGAACTGGAACACTGCTGTTCAGACATAATAGAGTACCAGAGTAAAGTGAGGGAAGATCTGAGGGATACCCCCTTACATGCAGGTAGGCGGTGGTACATTGATGGGTCCTCTCGAGTGATAGATGGGAAGAGACACAACGGTTATGCAGTCATTAGTGAGACTGTTTGGGAATTAGTGGAAAGTGGACGGCTACCGAATGCCTGGTCCGCACAAACGTGCGAATTGTACGCCTTGCACCGAGTTCTGAGGAATTTAAAGGGAATAGCCGGGACAATCTACACTGACTCTAAGTATGCCTTTGGGGTAGTACACACCTTTGGGAAGATCTGGAAAGAAAGGGGAATGATAAATAGTAGAGGAAAGGAGTTGGTCCACGAGGAACTAGTAGCCATGATCTTGGAGGATTTGTTGCTGCCACAAGAGATTGCTGTAGTACATGTGAAAGGACACCAGAAAGACGATAAAATAGAGACCCTGGGGAATCAATTGGCAGATGAACAGGCAAAATTGGCTGGGATGGGGAAGGATGTAATAAACTGCCTGGTAAGGATTCCACAGATATCCGAAATTACCGAAGTGCCCACGTTTACTGACAAAGAAGAAACTCTTCTCGCGTCTCTGGGGGGTACAAAGGATAGGGAAGGCAAGTGGACCTTACCCGATGGCCGCCAGCTACTAAATCGACCGTTGACGCGGGACATTATTGCCCGTTTACACCAAGGGGGTCACTGGGGCGCCCAGGCACTGTGTGATGCCTTCCTGCGCCGATATGCTCACCCTGGTCTGTACACGGTAGCCAAGCAGGTCACAGGAGATTGCATAACATGTCGAAAGATTAACAAAAGGGGGCTGCGGCAGCATGCAAGACAAGGGGGTAGGAGTCCGGCCTATAGGCCGTTTGAGTATGTTCAGGTAGATTACACTGAGCTCCCCCCCACAGGTCGCCTGAAGTATCTATTAGTAGTGGTAGATCACCTGACAGGATGGGTGGAAGCTTTCCCCACTACCACGGCAACGGCAACTCAGGTTAGCAAGATTCTACTCGAGCAAATCATCCCACGATTTGGGCTACCCCGCGCTATTGACTCTGACCAGGGGAGCCACTTCACCTCGACCGTCCTCCAGAATGTAGTGCAAGCAATGGGGATTGACTGGGATTTGCACACTCCCTGGCATCCCTCCTCCTCGGGCAAGGTCGAAAGAATGAACCAGACCATCAAAAAGCAGCTAACCAAGCTCACTAGTGAAATCGGCCTGCCTTGGACCAAATGCCTACCCCTTGCCCTGTTGCAAATTCGCACCCAGCCAAGGCGGGATTTGGGCGTCTCCCCTTTCGAAATGTTATTTGGCCTCCCGTTCCATGAGCCGAAGGGGGAACCTCCTGTATTTGAGTCTCGGGATATGTTTGTGCAAAAATATGTGGTGGCTCTGGGGTCTGCTCTATCTCGTTTACGCCAACAGGGACTTTTGGCACAGACGCCGCCCCTCGAGTTTGCGGTGCACACCGTCAAGCCGGGTCAGTGGGTCCTGATTAAAAGCTGGAAGCAACGTACCCTCGAACCAACTTGGGACGGTCCCTTCCTGGTACTTTTGACGACCGAAACGGCTGTCCGTACGGCCGAAAAGGGCTGGACACATTACACTCGAGTCAAGGGACCAGTGCCACAACCGACGGAGGACGAACGAACCTCTCTGACAAAGGCATCTAAGGAACAGAGACTCTGAGAACGAACTAATCGGACTTTGGCGAGTCTAAAGGAACTGTGCCCTCGGGCTACGGGTGTCGCGACAAAATGCGGTCAATCGTATTGTTAACTTGCTATGCCATTGTCCTTGGGCTGGGTCATAGTGTGCGTGTTACCCAATTTGGCCTCCGGATGAAACAAATAGAGGACCGTCAGTGGTTCACCATCTCCGTGCTTGCCAACCAATCAACACAGACACTTAGCTTAGACCTATGTGAGTTGGTGCCCTGTAGGACTAAAAGTCAACTGAATCAAACTAAGCAGAATCTAGAGAGAGAAAGGGGATTCCAGGGTCAGACGTTAGTATTACAATTGCATGGTAGGGAAGGCCTAAGTAGGCCTCCAGCCCCCGGGGTCCAGGCTATGGTGTCAGTTGTCCGTGATCCCATCACCCCTGGACGAGATTGTGGGCATAATCGGTGCAATCCGCTTTATCTGACCATAAAGAACTTGGAAAAGAACGAGGCGAGACTTAATAGAACAATACTGGGTATTAGAGTTGGGGGCCAGGCAGGATGGGGGGGGAATGCAGCTGTGCTGCACGTACATCACGGTCATTGAAGCTGAGTCTGGGGGCTCATCCACCACTGATAAGCAGGAAAAGATTAGAATAATTGAGACGACGGATTTGGAAAAGACCTTTGAAATAGAAACGGGATACGGGGAGGCGAATGCCTGGATGGAATGGGTCAAATATACTGTGAGGAGCATGAAAAAGAGTGATTGCTACGCATGCACGAGTGCCCGCCCTAACCCTCAGGTGGTCCCATTCCCGCTGGGATGGGAGAAACACCCACGAGCCATGGACTGCATGATAAGGCTGTACCAGGACCGAGAGGCCTGGAA
Organism: Chiloscyllium punctatum; assembly: GCF_047496795.1. Lineage (NCBI taxonomy): Eukaryota > Metazoa > Chordata > Chondrichthyes > Orectolobiformes > Hemiscylliidae > Chiloscyllium > Chiloscyllium punctatum. Next base: position 29,476,541 of record NC_092772.1, read on the forward strand.
CGACCCCACTTGTCGACCCTTGAGTTTGAAGTTTCCCCCCGTCAGGTCTGAGGGGGCGCCCCGCCCGCCATCATTCTCAGGGGTAACGGGTACGCACCAGGCCTGCGTCTCTCGGACGGGAATACAGTGGGATGACGATGTGGGGACATTTGACAAGTGCAGTGGATCAATCCGGCTGGTCAATGAAACTACTGGGGGCGGGAATTACTCCCACATTCATGTGCCTAGGGCAGACCTCTGGTGGTACTGTGGTGGGAGGGTTCTGCGACCGACCCTGCCCCAAAAATGGACGGGCACTTGTGCGATCGTTCAATTGGCCATCCCATTCACCCTGGCATTCGAAAAACAAGAGCGACCCCGTTCTAGTGGAAGAACTGAGAGAGCTTTGGAGACCTCTTTCGATGATAACATATATTTAGATGCCATAGGGGTCCCCAGGGGTGTTCCTGACGAATACAAGGCTAGGAACCAGATAGCGGCGGGTTTTGAGTCGTCACTGTTCTGGTGGGTGACCATCAATAAGAATGTGGATTGGATTAATTATATTTACTACAATCAGCAGAGGTTCATTAATTATACCCGGGATGCAGTGAAAGGAATAGCAGAACAACTGGACGCCACTAGTAGGATGGCGTGGGAAAATAGGTTGGCCTTAGACATGATGTTGGCAGAGAAGGGGGGTGTTTGTGTCATGATAGGCACTCAGTGCTGCACTTTCATCCCCAACAACACAGCCCCTGATGGGTCCATCACCCGTGCCCTGGATGGACTCACCACATTGGCGGACGAACTGGCCGAAAACTCGGGCATCGACTCTGGCCTCACGGACTGGTTGGAAGCTTGGTTCGGTAAATGGACGGGGGTGGTCGTCCCCTTTCTTGTCTCATGTATAGTGGTGGCAGGGGTACTCACTGCCCTTGGGTGTTGCGTTATTCCCTGTGTCCGGGGATTAACTCAACGACTGATCGAAACCGCCCTTACTAAGAAGGATGTTCCCTATGGGCAGGTTGAACGAATAAATCTCGAGATGGAACAACGTGAATCCCTCTTGGGCGGGGGTAGTATTAGAGAAGGGCAGTTTGATGAACAAGCTCGGGAGTTATTAAATGCCCTGGAGAAGAAACTTACGGTTGAAAAATTACAGGCCGTAAGAAAAGACACGGGGGATTTGTAGGGGGTAGTGTAATTTTTGAACGGTTAGCTGCCTTTTAGTCTTTTCTACCTCATAGTAAACACAAGCAGACACTCGAAACTGTTGCCGGACCTCCCCCACGTTTATATGAATGAAACAGTTGTAACAGCTTTCCTCGATAGTTGAGAGGCCGCCCTTAACCACAGTTGTACAACATCATCCATATAAGGGAAGAATGGGAAGCTCAAACACTGATTGGCCAAGTGAATGATAAAAGAATCGCAGGCACCAGAACCCAAAAAAGGAAAACAGTGCGGAATCCGAGCACTCGTTGGTCAAGGCAGCAGTAGTAAACCCAGCCCACATATACATGTATATAATGTGTGGAGATTACTATGCTTGTGTGTGTGTACCTTTGGGAACAGCACCCGACTTTGCAAAGTTGAAGGAAAAGTTTTGGACTGACTCCTCCGTGTCTTTGTTCCTGGGAAGGGAAATAAAAAAGTGCCGTAGATGGGGCTGGATAGCCACCTATCTCGCACACTATCTGTGCATTTGTCCAAATACCTTTTCAATATTGTTAGTGTGCCCACTTCAACCACTTCCACTGGCAGCTCAGTCTAATTTGCCAGTTCACCTTGGATACCATGCGATCTAACCTTCTAGAGCGGCCTACTATGTGCAACCTTGTCAAAGGCCTTATTGAAATCTATATAGAATATGCATACATCCCTGCTCTCATCGACCTTCCTGGTCACTTCCTCAAAAATCTCTAACAAAATTTGTAAGGTATGATCCGCTAGGCACAAAGCCATGCTGACGGCTCCAAGTCAAACTGTGTCTTTCCAAATGCATGCACATCTTATCTCTCAGAACCTTCTCAAGTGGTTTACCGAAAACAGGTGTGAAGCTTACTGGTCTATATTTCCGAGGCTTTTTTTGCAGCCCTTCTTGAATAAGGGAACAACATTTTCTACCGCCCAGTCTTCCAGGATCTTGGTCCCTGAGCTTTTTTCTCTCGCCTCTTACAGTGTTCTCAGATATATCTGATCAGGACCAAGAGATTTGTCTGACTTTGTGCATTCTAATATGTCCGACAGCAACTCTACTGTGATATGAACAGTACCAAGATATGACAACTAACCTCCTAAAGGTCAAAGGTCTTCATGTCTTTCTTCATGATAAACACAGAGGGGAAATTGAGGACTTCACCCATCTCTTTAGGTTTTACGCATGCATGCCGGTTTTGGATTTTAAAGCATCCTATTCTCTCTCTAGTTGCTCTTTATCTTTACTATACTGCATTTGGATTCACTCTACTCTTCTCAGCCAAGACTACCTCATACCCCCTTATGGCCTTGCTGATATCCTTCTTCAGTAAACTCCTCTATCCCCTGTATATACCTCCAGGGATTCCCTTGATATGAGCTGCCTGAACATGAGCCACGCCTCCTTTTTCTGGTCAAAGCCTCAATATCCCTTGACATCCAGTGTACTCTCATCCAGTCTCACATAACCTTCACCCTCACAGGAAAATGGAAACCTTGAACTCAAGCTATCTCACGTTTAAAGCCCTCCCACTTGCCCGAGATCCTTTTACATGGAATCAAACTACTCCAATCATCCCCTGCAATCTCCTGTCTAACTCCAACAACATACGCCTTGCCCCAGTTTAGAACTTGAATCTGTGGACCAATTTTGTTCCTACCATAACTATTTTAAAATTAATACAACTCTGATCACTTTTCCCAAAATGCTCCCCCACTTTATCTCCTTCACCTATCCTGCCCTATTTCCCAACAGTAGGTCGTGTTTGTCCCTTCCCGAGTACGATACTCTATATATTGATTGTGGCAACTTCGCTGAACACACTTAACAAATTACGTTCCACCTAAGTTATTAACCATCTGGAAGCCCCAGTCTATGTTAGGAAAATTGAAATCACCTATTATAACAACCCTATTGTTCCTGCAAGTCTCCCTAGTCCCCCTGCATATTTGTTCCTCTAATTCACATTGTTGATTATAGTGCAACCACTATAACATTACCATCCCCCTCTAACTACTTTGCACCATTCACGAAACCTCATTGCATATTATCTCAGGTATTTCAACTTTAAATACTGGTGTGATACTCGCCTGAAACGGAACTATTGGTATTTAAAATGTTTCCATTTACATCTCTACATCGCAGTGATTTTCACATCCATGGCATCCTTTGTCAAAGTACAGTGGAGATATGGAGCTGTAAATGGATGGGAGCTGCACATCCTGTCACATTCAGCATTGGTTGCATGTATCCCCACACTGGGCAGTGATCTAACAATGTGTTACCAAACAATGCAACAGCCTGTGTTTATATATGAATGAACCAGTGCGGTCTGCACAGCTCCCCACGCTGGACATATAGCCCAGGATTATAGATCCAGCATTGGTGTGGGCTGCACAGAGTTCCATTCTGGACATTGCTGGGTTGTATTCTGCAGTACGCTCGCCATATCAACACAGTGCTCCATCCTGAAAGTATAATGGACGGGCTGGTTCTGTGAGTTGGATTGAGAATGTGAGAGAACTAAACATCTGGCTATACCTTTATTTTATGTTTTCATTCTTGTTATTGGACCCTTCAAATCCAGACTCATCCGGTTGGACCCGACCCTCTGGATGAGTCATGGTGACTGTTGTTGCAGCATCTGGGTATGCAACATGACCAACAAATGGAGCAGAGGCTGCAGAGAGGGGAGTCTCCGTAAAATGGAATGAGGGAATCACAATCAGATAAGTCGTGGTCTAAGTGAATGGTGGGGCAGGATTGTGTGGACCACGAAAGCAACTTATTCATCTATTTATGTTTGTTCCAAACAAACTCCCCTTCTCTCCCAGTGTCCCATACAGGTGGGGAGTGAGTTACCTCCTCCTGTTCCTGCGTAACAGGATCCTCGGGCCTCTCTAGACTCTAGATTTCCTGTGTCCAAATTTCGAGCAGTTGAATGACTCCCTCCTGTTCCTGTGTCCCAATCTCAACCAGTTGAGTGACTGTCTACTGTTCCTGTGTCCCAGTCTCGAGCAGTTGAATGACTCTCCCCTGTTCCTGTGTTCCAGTCTCGAGCAGTTGAGTGACTGCCTCCTGTTCCTGTGTCCCAGTTTCGAGCAGTTGAGTGACTCCCTCCTGTCCCTGTGTCCCAGTATCGAGCAGTTGAATGACTCCCTCCTGTTCCTGTGTTCCAGTCTCGAGCAGTTGAGTGACTGCCTCCTAATCGAAGTTTTAGACAATAGAGAATAGACAATAGATGCAGGAGTAGGCCATTCTGCCCTTCGAGCCTGCACCGCCATTCAATATGATCATGGCTGATCATTCCTAATCAGTATCCTGTTCCAGCCTTATCTCCATACCCCTTGACTCCACTATCTTTAAGAGCTGTATCCAATTCTTTCGTAAATGAATCCAGAGACTGGGCCTCCACTGCCCTCTGGGGCAGAGCATTCCACACAGCCACCACTCTCTGGGTGAAGTAGTTTCTCCTCATCTCTGTCCTAAATGGTCTACCTCGTATTTTTAAGTTGTGTCCTCTGGTTCGGCACTCCCCCATCAACGGAAATATGTTCCCTCCTGCCAGAGTGTCCAGTCCTTTCATAATCCTATACGTTTCAATCAGATCCCCTCTCAGTCTTCTAAACTCAAGGGTATACAAGCCCAGTCGCTTCAGTCTTTCCGTGTAAGGCAATCCTGCCATTCCAGGAATTGACCTCGTGAACCTACGCTGCACGCCCTCAATAGCCAGAATGTCTTTCCTCAAATTTGGAGACCAGAACTGTACACAGTACTCCAGGTGTGGTCTCAGCAGGGCCCTGTTCAGCTGCAGAAGCACCTCTTTGCTTCTATACTCAATCCCTCTTGTTATGAAGGCCAACATGCTATTAGCCTTCTTCACGACCTGCTGTACCTGCATGCTTGCCTTCATTGACTGGTGGACAAGAACACCCAGATCTCTCTGAACAGCCCCTTTACCTAATTTGATACCATTGAGGTAGTAATCTGCCTTCCTGTTCTTGCCACCAAAGTGGATAACCAGACATTTATCCACATTAAACTGCATCTGCCATGCATCTGCCCACTCACCTAACTTGTCCAGGTCACCCTGTAATCCCCTAACATCCTCATCACATTTCACCCTACCACCTAGCTTTGTGTCATCAGCAAATTTGCTAATGTTATTGCTGATACCATCTTCTATATCATTTACATATATTGTAAAAAGCTGCGGTCCCAGCACGGATCCCTGCGGTACCCCACTGGTCACTGCCTGCCATTCCGAAATGGAGCCGTTAATCACTACCCTTTGTTTCCTTTTAGCCAACCAATTCTCTATCCAATCTAGTACTTTGCCCCCAATCCCGTGCGCCCTAATTTTACTCACTAACCTCTTGTGTGGGACTTCATCAAAAGCTTTCTGAAAGCCCAGGTACACTACATCCACTGGATCTCCCTCGTCCATCTTCCGAGTTACATCCTCAAAAAATTCAAGAAGATTAGACAGGCATGATTTCCCCTTCATAAATCCATGCTGACTCTGTCCTATCCTGTTACTATTATCCAGATGTGCCGTAATTTCATCCTTTATAATAGACTCCAGCATCTTTCCCACCACTGAGGTCAGACTAACTGGTCTATAATTTCCTGCTTTCTCCCGCCCACCCTTCTTAAAAAGTGGCACAACATTAGCCGCCCTCCAATCCTCAGGAACCGACCCCGATTCTATTGAACTCTGGAAAATAATCACCAGCGCATCCACGATTTCCCGAGCCACCTCCTTCAGTACCCTGGGATGCAGGCCATCAGGTCCCGGAGACTTATCAACCTTCAGACCTAACAGTCTCTCCAACACCAAATCCTCGCAAATAGAAATTCCCTTAGGTTCAGGTCCTTCAGCCACTGTTACCTCAGGGAGATTGCTTGTGTCTTCCCCAGTGAACACAGATCTGAAGTACCCATTTAATTCCTCTGCCATTTCTTTGTTCCCAGTAATATATTCCCCTGCTTCTGTCTTTAAGGGCCCAATTTTTGTCCTAACCATTTTTTTGCCTTGGACATACCTAAAAAAGCTTTTACTATCCTCCTTTATATTCTTGGCCAGTTTACCTTCGTTCCTCATTTTTTCTCTGCGTATTTCCTTCTTACTAATCCTCTGTTGTTCTTTAAAAGCTTCCCAGTCCTCCGTTTTCCCGCTTATCTTCGCTAAGTTATACTTTTTCTCTTTTAACCTCATATGTTTCTTTACTTCCCTTGTCAGCCACGGCCGCCCATGTCTCCTCCTGGGATCTTTCTTCCTTTTAGGAATGAACTGATCCTGCATCTTCTGCATTATACACAGAAATATCCGCCATTGTTCCTCCACGGTCTTCCCTGTTAAGGTATTGAACCATTGAACTTTGGCCAGTTGCTCCCTCATAGCTCCATATTTCCCTTTATTCAACTGAAATATTGTCACTTCAGATTATACCCACTCCCTATCAAATTGCAGATTGAAGCTTATTGTATTATGGTCACTACTTCCCAATGGCTCCTTCACTTCGAGGTCACTGACCAATTCTGGTTCATTACACAATACCAGATCCAGAATCGCCTTATCCCTGGTCGGCTCCAGCACCAGCTGCTCTAAAAATCCATCTCTGAGGCACTCCACAAAGTCTCTTTCTTGAGGCCCGATACCATCCTGATTCTCCCAGTCTACCTGCAGGTTAAAATCCCCCATAACAACTGTAGTAACATCTTTGCGACAAGCCAATTTCAGCTCCTGATTCAACTTACCTCCAACATCCAACATCGAGTGTCACAGTGTGTCTAGGTGAGTGCCAGAGAGAGTCACAGCGCATCTAAGAGAGTCTCAGAGAGAGTCAGCGAGTGTAACAGTGAAAGTAGATGTCCTCCTCCAGCTCCTGAGTAACAGGCTCCAGTAGCTCTGTGCTCACCTGCTGCTCCTGTGGAATGGAGGTGAGGGACTGAATGGCCTCTTCACATTCTTTACAGCTTCTCTTGACTAAAAGCCTTTCTCCTGTTTCTGTAAAACACCATCAAATTTTAAATGATTTATTTTTGTATTTTACTGTCAGTAATTGAGCAAACCAGCTGACTTACAGAATTCAGAAGCTGAATAGCCTCCTCCTGTTCCCGTGTTAAACTCTCAAGAGTCAATAGACTCTCAGAGATGTACAGCACAGCAAAAATCCTTCGGTCTGGTTATCTATACCAACCAAATATCCTAAATTAATCTCGTCTCCCTTGCCAGCACTTGGCCCATCTCTCTCTAAACACGTTCCATGCATGTATCCATCCAAATGCCTTTTAGAAGGTGTAACTGTGTCTGCTTCCACCACCTCTTTTGGCTGTTCAATCCATATCAGCAACAGACTCTGTGTGAAAATGTTGTCCCTCACATCCCTTTTTAAATCTTTCTCCTCTCACCTTAAGCCTTCATATTCCTTATTTGGAATTGTCTATCCTGGGAAAATACATTGACTGTTTACTTTTTCTATGCCCGTCCTGATTTTATACATTTCTTTAAGGTCCACCCTCAGCCTCAACACTTGAAAATACTCCCAGCCTATTCAAACTCTCCCTGTAACTCCAACCCTCCAACACCTGCAACATTCTTTTAAATCTCTTCTGCACCCTTTCAAGTTTGACAACATCTCGACGACAGCAGGGTGACCAGAAGTAAAGGCAATATTACACAATAGGCCAAACCAATGTCCTGTACAGATGCAACATGTCATGCAAACGCATAGACTCAAAGCACGCACCAATAAAGGGAAGATCACCGAGTGCCTTCTTCATTGCGCTGTCTACCTGTGACGGCAATTTCAAGGAACGGAGAAACTGCACCAGAAGGTGCCTCACAGGGCAGCGATCGGGGTTTAATTCCATCCTTGAATGACTGGCCATGTGGAGTTTGCACATCCTCCCCGTGTCTGTGTGAGTTTCCTCCGGATGCTATGTTTCCCTCCGACAGTATAATGATATACAGATAAGGGTAGGTTGGCCATCCTTAATTGTGCATAGTACACTTGGATGTGAGGGCAAGGTGCATTAGCCATGGGAAATGCAGGCTGAGAGGGATAGGGTAGGGGTTTGTCCAGTGGGATACTGTTTAGAGGGACGGTGTGGCCTTGATGGGCCGAAAATCCTGTTTCCTAACTGTAGGCATTCCATAATTTCTATGGAGTTCTCCTTGATTGGAAACTTTCGACAGGATCCGACCTGTATGCCTGGCCCTGATTTTTCTTGCCAAAATGCAACACCTCGCATTTATCTAAAATAAAATCCATCTGACACTCCTCAGCTCACCCAGTTAAGTTCCCATTATATTCTGAGAGATCATTTTTCACTGTCGACTACACCACCAAATTTGGAATTATCTACAAACTTACTGACAATACTTCATATACTCAAGTGCAAATGATTTGTAAAGTAACAAAAGACAATGGACCCACTATTGATCTTTGCGAGCAGCGCCACTGGTCACATGTCTCCAAGTTTAATGAACAAATGCCAACTGTCACACACTGTCTCCGATATTCAAGAAAAGTTTTGACCTAAATTGTGAGTTCTCCCTGGATCCCAGCCAGCCTAACCTTGCTAATCAGTCTACCATGTAGAACATTTTGGTTTTCTTACTGAATTCCATGAAGACAACATCCACTGTCCTGCCTTCATCAATCATCATCTTCAATTCCTCAAAAAATTCCATTGAGTCAGTTAGACGTGATCTCCAATGTACAAAGCCCTCTTCAGTCCTTGTCTTTCCAAATGCATATACATCGTTTACCTCAAAATCCCCTCCAACAATTTAGTCACCGTTGACGTCAGGCTCACCGATCTATAGTTACCTGGGTTTTCCTTAATTTCTGAAATAATGACACTATGTTATCAACCTCCAGTCTTTTCCCACCTCACCTGTGGAAATCAATCTTACAGATATATCAGCAAAACGCTGAGCAAATTCTTTCCGAGCTTCCCATAATATTCTGGAATACAACTGATCAGGTCCTCGGGATTTGTTCACCTTTATATGTTTTAAAATGTCCAACATCTCCTTATAATATAGATACTTTTCAAGATATCACTATGTATTTCTTCATTCTCTCGCTCTTGTAACCTCTTCTACATTAAATACTAGGAAAAATACTTGTTTAGTATCCCTTCCATCTCCTATGGTTCCACACATATGTAGCCTTACTGATCTTTAAGGTGCCCTATTCTCTCTCTAGTTAATATTTTGCAATTAAAGGATGTGTAGAGTTGCTTCAATGCCTCGTTAACCCTATTTCTAAAGCCATCTCATGTCCACATTTTTCTGGCCAATTTCCCTGTTGACGATACACTTATTGCCCTTATACACCTCTCGGGATTCACTTAAACACAGCTCTGTTTACCTGACATATGCCTCCTTCCTTACCTTGACCAGAGCATCAATATATCTAGCCATCCAGCACTCCCTGCACCCACCAGCCTTGCCCCTCTCACTAATAGGAACACGTTGGCTCTGGACTCTCTGAAACCAAGTTTTGATGGCCTTGCATTTTCCAACCATCCCTTTACCTGTGAATAGGGTATTCCAATCAGCCTTTCACAGGGCTCACCTAATACTTTCAAAATTGGCCTTGTTCAAAGTTAGAACTTTAATGTTTACATCAGGTCTTTCCTATTCCACAACTAGTTTAAAACTAAAATTTATGTGTAACAGACTTGAATGTTAAATAAACATTTCCTGCCCCTTTGTGACAGGTTCGAGAGGTTGAATAGTCTCCTCCTGTCCCTCTGTAATAGACTGGAGAGGCTGAATGACCTCCTCCTGTCCCTCTATAATATACTGGACAGGCTGAATGGCCTCCTCTTCTCCCTCTGAAATGGACTCAAGAGGCTTCATGGCCTCCTCCTGTCCCTGTGTAACAGATCTGAGACATTAAATAACATAGCAACCCATGGATTATGATCAGCTGGTAAACTGTATCTAATGGAGATCTATTCCTTCTCAGTTACAGAAACATAAACAACACTATTTACTCCAGGTGCCCTCTCAGTAACACTTCATAAAGCTGCAGCGAATGATTCTTTCGGCAAAATGTGCCATTATTCCAGCTTTCCACCTTTTCAAGTAGTAACAGGCTTATATGGGCTGAATGGCCTTCTCCTATCCCTCTGTAACAGGCCCATAGGGACAGAATTGCGTCGGCCTGTTCCTGAGCAGCAGTCTCAATAATCTCAAGGTTATGAAAGGATTTGACAACAGGGAATTAAAACCAGGAGTGGCCGCACACTGGTCAATAATTACTGTACTTTGTGTTCAGGTATCGAGAAACTTGCCCACCCGAATTATTTTTATGCAGTCGATCTGTTATTTTATAACTGCCTCCTTTCATAAACAGAGTGGAACATATATAGACGACTGCAGTGTCCTGTTAATACTCTCATATACAAGTTAATTAAAAGATTTAAAAGATTTAAAGATTTATGATCCATCGCTCAGCAACCCTCATCCATTCCATCCAAAACCAGTATATGAAAAGTGATGTGTTGAACAGGTTAACTGAGCCTATTTGTTCAGTAAGTGTGATTAATGCCAATCTCCATGGATTCTAATTATCCCAGTGGAGGGTATCCATCTTTTAATGATAAATGGGCTCCTTTCAATGTGTCAACCCATAACATGAGCGGGAGCATCACCAACAGCACTGACAGGGAACAGCGGATCCAGAGAGAGGGGGAGGAGAGATCAGAATCTGAGAACATTAGACTGGAATGTTCCAACAATGGATCAGAATCTGAGAACATTAAACTGGAATATTCCAACAATGGATCAGAATCTGAGAACATTAAGCTGGAATGTGCCAACAATGGATCAGAATCTGGGAACATTAGGCTGGAATGTGCAAATAATGGATCAGAATCTGGGAACATTAGACTGGAATATTCAAACAATATACAGGAGCTTATCCGATTATGTTTGGTATCTTTCTTCATTTTATTGGATGTCATTATCGTCGCAGATCTTATATGCTCTTTTCATTATTCAATATTTTTATTATCCCTTCCTGGCTATCGTTGGTGTTCCTGGTGAGTATCACTGTCCAGACTTTGTTTTTTATAAACCAGTTATGACTGTATTATTGTTATTTCATATAGTCTACACATCTTGTCACTATTATTGTTCCTGTTGAATCTCTCCATCCAGATATTCACTCTACAGACCACTACTAAGTACATTAATGAAGGTGTTCAATTCCTGCCTCCCTCTCTGCTCTGGCAGTGTTACTCATGGGTCTCTATGTTGATCTATTCAGTTTCAGGGGAGAACCACAACGCATCGTATCATTGACTTTGCTATTAACAGCAGGGAGGTCACTCTCTACTCTTCTGGTTACAAACTCCACTTCCTTCCACTGTTTCCATCCAAGTCTTGCCAATAGCAGCAGCTGAAGCAGCCAAGTCACAATTGTGGGACATCTCTTTGACTATGACCTGATTCTTGACACCATTCCCTGACCATTTCTAACTTGAAATACTCACCACCCCAGAATATATCTCACTGGTTTATTCCATCTGCTGTTTGTACCTTGAGCAATGAAGTACAGGCTTAATGAAGCCAATAATCTGCTGCTGACGCTCCTGGCTTCAGACCTGCCGAAACAAATCTGATTAGACCTCACACCAAACTCCCATCGATCTTTCATTCATGTGCACGCCGATGTATATTGCTGTTGTGTCTGGCAATGACTTTATTTTAACATTCTCAAACACTTTATCTTTTCTGTCCATGAAACTTCTCTCGTTTTGTCTCTGTTGATTAATAAAAAGCCTGCCAGTTGTTCATATTTATAATAGTTTCCTCCATGTGCGTTCCTTCTCAAACAATGAGTTTCACATTCAAACACACACACACACACACACACACACACACACACACACACACACACACACACACACACACACACACACACACACACACACCTCTTCCCATTGTAGGCAATAATCTGATGTGAGTATAGTTTGCATATTATAGTAAAGTTTGCATTACTCTCATGCTGGGCAGACAGTGCAGTTTACTGAGCAACACACTAGCATGGTCTGCACAGCTCTCCATGCTGGGCTGTCATCTTGTCCCAGTTTATGTTGTTTGTGGTGCTCTGTGAAGCAGATTTAGAACTTGATGTAACAAACCATTCCAGCTGATCTGACAATGCCTTTATTCAATGTTCTCATTCTTGTCATTTTACCCACGAAGATCTCACTTCGATAGTTAGTCCCACTGCCCTGTCTTTTTCCACATATTTCCACAACATCTTTTCAGTTAATTAACTGACTGTTTCTGTCTTTAAAGTGAATCTCTCTGTCCCTCTGTATCTTTCCTTGGCCTTGGGTTTTGGCTCCCTAGTGTATCCAGTGTTGGTATTGTGTCACTCAGAAATACTGAAATGGTGTATCAAGCTGTTGTTCACTTCCCGTGTGATGGTCGATGGACAGGCATGTTTCAAAAGTTATGAGATACATCCTTGCAACTTGGTCTGGACCTGTGGGTGACCCTCTCAGGTGACCTTGCGATCAGTAACACGAGGAAGCCCACTGAGTGAAGGACAAGGCATATAAATGGCCTGACAATGCTGTCACTTTTTTAAATAAAGTGTTAGTTTCTCTTTTTTAGTAAGAGGTCTTAAAGGCCAAACTGTCGACTGAAAACAGCTGAAGTAAATAACTTACGGGGCTTTTAGCGTTTTTAATAAATAGTAGTAACAATGGCCAGCTCGCATAGATCAGGCTTTCTAGTTTGTTTTTTCTTGTAGCTGTAACAATCACCGGGTGCTTGGGGTCCCAGAGGGGTTGGAAGTTTTAGTAAATTATCCCGAGCTGCTACTCTCTCTAAAGCCTCACTTGATGGTGTTTCCTCCTGGATTGGAGAACTGTATGCAAGAATGCATGTCTGAATGTTCCTTTTTGCCAAGTGGTGTGTTTAGGTGATGTTAGTAGATTGAACAGTTCATTTGTAGAACGCACTCTATCCATTATTCAGTTAAGTTTTCCAATAGTTAAGTTATTCTAAATTCCTCTTTATTTTGTATGGATTTCCATTAGAGGATAATGAGGAGGTAGCAACACTATGGTAGCCGAAGGCCTGATCAGGATCTGTTTAAATACATCCAGGCATTATCTAAATTTGATGAGAATGATGGGGGAGCCTTTTTAATTTCATTTCAGAAAGTGGCAAAACAAGTGCAGCGGCCAGTGAACATGTGGATTCAGTTTATCCAAACAAAGCTGATCGGTATTTGCATCCCTATCGGAGGAGGTGAAGAAAGCCATCTGAAGTGCAAATGAGCTTGTGCCAGAAGCCGACAGTGTTTCAGGAATCTAAAATAGTGTCCCTGGTTAAACGCACGTTGTGTTTGAAAGAATCAAACAAAGTAATTTTGAAAGTTGGGGAAGGGTATTAAAAACAGCACAAACCTATGACACTCTGAGAGAGACTCTAATTTTGGAGAAGTTCAACAATTCACTTCCTGCAGTCGGGAGAACTCGTGTGGAAGGGCAGAGAGTTACAATGGCAAGCTTAGAAATGGCTGATGATGATGACTGAGTTCAGAAATCAAAGTTTGGTTTCTGTGAGGGATTGAGAAGAATGGGTGAGATCTTCTTAAAACATATCCCTGTGAGAGTAAGGTTTACTGGCATAGGCCAGGAGTAGCAGAGAAAGGGGTTACAGCATTAAGGGTACAGAAGCATGTAATTCTTTTATGCTGAGACATGAGGAGCTATGTCATTCAGAAGGACTATTGGAGAGATGAGAAGTGCTCCGTTATGTAACGTGTGGTTGGAGCGTCCAGTGGAAACATCAACAGATTTATTCCACAATCGGGAAGGAGGCCTTGAGCTTGGTGTTGGCGTTACAACATTTCAGCATTTAAATTGCGAATAACATACATGAGACAAATCTTTATCACTGATCGTGACCCCTTAAAGTTTGTGGAGAAGTTTAGGGAGAAAACATTATTGAGTTTATTATTGCTGCCATTCAACTTGAAATTATAAACTTGACAGGGCGAGAAAAAGTAAGTTTTGACACGTTGTGGAGACTTGGACGAAGAAAGATAAAATGCATTCTGTGGTATGAGTAAAATGACTGAAATCGAAACGAGCTGTGAACATTTGTATGCTCAGAGTCAATGTAATATATATTCATTCCAGTCTACCAATAGAGGAAGATTAGGAGGTCTAAAATGAATCCACCTTTGTATATGGATGGATTATTTTATTAAAGATGGAGTTGTGAGGATACTATCACTGTAAAAAGGTTATTTTCTGTTGTGGTTCTGTTCGCCGAGCTGGGAATTTGTCCTGCAATCGTTTTGTTCACTGTCTAGGTGACATCCTCAGTGCTTGGGAGCCTCCTGTGAAGCGGTTCTGTGCTGTTTCCACCGGCATTTATAGTGGCCTGTCTCTGCCACTTCCGGTTGTCAGTTCCAGCTGTCCTCTGTAGTGGCCAGTCTATTGGGTCCCAGTCGATGTGTTCGTTGATAGAGTCTGTGGATGAGTGCCATGCCTCTAGGAATTCCCTGACTGTTCTCTGTTTGGCTTGCCCTATAATGGTAGTATTGTCCCAGTCGAATTCATGTTGCTTCTCATCTGTGTGTGTGGCTAGTAAGCATAGCTGGTCATGTCGTTTCGTGGTTATTTGGTGTTCATGGATACGGATCGTTAGCTGTCTTCCTGTTTGTCCTATGTAATGTTTTGTGCAGTCCTTGCATGGGATTTTGTACACTACTTTGGTTTTGCTTATGTTGGGTATCGGGTCCTTCGTTCTGGTGAGATATTGTCTGAGAGTGGCTGTTGGTTTGTGTGCTGTTATGAGTCCTAGTGGTCGCAGTAGTCTGGCTGTCAGTTCGGAAATGCTACTGATGTATGGTAGTGTGGCTAGTCCTTTGGGTTGCAGCATGTACTCGTTCCGTTGTCTTTCCCTTAGGCATCTGTTGATGAAATTGCAAGAGTATCTGTTTTTGTCGAATACCTTGTATCGGTGTTCCTCTTCCTCGTTTTGCAGTTCTGGTGTGCTGCAGTGTGTTGTGACCCTTTTGAATAGTGTCTTGATGCAACTTCGTTTGTGTGTGTTGGGGTGGTTGCTTTCATAGTTTAGGACTTGGTCTGTGTGTCTGGCTTTCCTGTAAGCCTTTGTGCTAACTCTCCGTTCGGTGTTCTCTGTACCATCACATCTTGGAATGGGAGTTGGTTGTCCTTTTCTTCCTCTCTAGTGAATTGGATTCCTGTATGTGTAGCGTTGATGATCTGGTGTGTGTTCTCTCTTTCTGTGTTTTTAATTATTACAAAGGTGTCATCCACATATCTGACACAGAGTGTGGGTTGAATTTGCGATAAGGCTGTTTGTTCTTACTTTTGCATTACCGCTTCTGCTATGAATCCAGAGATCAGTGAGCCCATGGGTGTTCCGTTGATTTGTTCGTACATCTGGTTGTTGAATGTGAAGTGTGTTGTGAGGCACAAGTCCAGTAGTTTAAGCATGCCGTCTTTGTTGATAGATTCAACGTCCTGTTGTCTGTTATGTCTGTCGAGCAGGGTTGGCTATTGTTTCTCTGGCTAGGGTTTTGTCGATAGAGGTGAAGAGTGCCGTTACATCGAATGAGACCATAGTTTCTTCCTTGTCTATGTGTCTATTTCTGATAGAACATAGAACATAGAACATAGAACAATACAGCACAGAACAGGCCCTTCGGCCCACGATGTTGTGCCGAACTTCTAACCTAGATTAAGCACCCATCCATGTACCTATCCAAATGCCGCTTAAAGGTCGCCAATGATTCTGACTCTACCACTCCCACGGGCAGCGCATTCCATGCGCCCACCACTCTCTGGGTAAAGAACCCACCCCTGACATCTCCCCTATACCTTCCACCCTTCACCTTAAATTTATGTCCCCTTGTAACACTCTGTTGTACAAGAATTCCTGTGTTGATTGTATGGATTGTCTGGATGCGCTGATCAGGTGTTTCAGTTTCTGCTGCAGTTATTGAGCCAGTTTGTGTGATGGTGTCCCTGGTAGTGATACTATGGGTCTGAGTGGGATGTCTGATTTGTGCACTTTGGGTAGTCCATAGAATCTGGGGGTGTTGATGCTTTCAGGTTTCATTCTTTGTCGGTCAGACCTGGTTATCTGTCCGTTTTTTTGTCGATTCCTGAGTGTGTTGTTTATCCTAATGGTGAGCTGTGGGGTGGGGTCAAACTCCCTCTTTTGGTAGGTGTTGATATCTGCAAGTAGTTGTTGTACTTTTTGGATGTACTCTGCTTTGTCCAGGATGACCGTCATTCTGCCTTTGTCTGCTGGTAGTATGATTATGTTCTTATCGTTTCTTAGAGATTTTAGTGCTTCCCTCTCCTTGGTGTTGAGGTTATGTGTTTGTCTTTTTCTTGTTATCAGATGTACGATACTTTGTCTCACTGTTTGTTGTGTCTCTTCTGTAAGTCCATTGTTCCTGAGTGTGCATTATCGTGCTGCTAGGAAGTCTTCTGTCTTGGCGTCCCTGTGGTTGTAGTTGAGCCCATTAGCTAGTTTTGTTCTTTCCTTGTGTGTGAGCTGTCTGTGGAAGGGGTTTTTAACCGAGGTGTGTGTTGTGGTGTCCTCTTCGTTGTGTGTTAGTTTGACCATTTTTTCTTTTAGTGATTTTTTTTTGCGGTGTGTTGTCCTGTTCTGTCCTATGGTGACGGCCTGATCTATGGTCTGGGTCCATTCCTGATTGGTGGTTTTTGAAATTAACGGTTTATAGCGCGCAATTTCTTGTCTGTATTTGTGTAGTCTGCTGTGAGCGTCTGTAATCATTACCTGGATCATCCTGAATCCGTTCTGCCTGGCTGTGTCCCTGGCTTGTGGATATGCCGCAACCCAAAGGACTAGCCACACTACCATACATCAAGAACATTTCGGAACTGACAGCCAGACTACTGCGACCACTAGGACTCATAACAGCACACAAACCAACAGCCACTCTCAGACAATATCTCACCAGAACGAAGGACCCGATACCCAACATGAGCAAAACCAATGTAGTGTACAAAATCCCATGCAAGGACTGCACAAAACACGACATTGGACAAACAGGAAGACAGCTAACGATCCGTATCGATGAACACCAACTAGCCACGAAACGACACGACCAGCTATCCTCGGTAGCCACAAACACAGAGGAGAAGCAACATGAATTCGACTGGGACAACACTACCATTATATGGCAAGCCAAACAAAGCACAGCCAGGGAATTCCTAGAGGCATGGCACTCATCCACAGACTCTATCAACAAACACATCGACCTGGACCCAATATACCGGCCACTATAGCGGACAGCTGGAACTGACAACCGGAAGCGGCAGAGACAGGCCACTATAAATGCCGGAGGAAAGATCACAGAAGCGCTTCACAGTAAGCTCCCAAGCACTGAGAATGTCACCTAGACAGGGGACGAAACGTCTTCAACACAAATTCCCAGCTCGGTGAACAGAACCACAACAACGAGCACCTGAGATACAAATCTTCACCCAAACATTGAGATTACCTTATCTTGTTTTTTTTTGGCGAGAGGTTTTAAAGGCAGAGGTGCAGAACTGCTGTCTGTAAACAGTTTAAGTAAATAACTGAGAAAGCATTTAGATTTTATTAAAACATTGGTAACAATTGAAGGGCAGTGCCCAGCTCTCCCAGACCAGGTTTTCCTCGTTTTGTTTTTAGCTGCAGCATTCAGAAGCTGCTGGGGATCCCTAAAGGGTTGGGAGTTTCAATACATGATCCCCAGCTGCTTTTCTCTCTGAGATCTCTGTTGATGTTGATTTCTCCTGGATCGGAAAACTGCATCTAAGGATCTGTATTTGAATATATCTTTGTGCCAAGCGGTGTATACCAAGAAGGTACGGTATCTATTGTTTAGAACATAGAACATAGAACATAGAACATAGAACAATACAGCACAGAACAGGCCCTTCGGCCCACGATGTTGTGCCGAACTTCTATCCTAGATTAAGCACCCATCCATGTACCTATCCAAATGCCGCTTAAAGGTCGCCAATGAATCTGACTCTACCACTCCCTCGGGCAGCGCATTCCATGCCCCCACCACTCTCTGGGTAAGGAACCCACCCCTGACATCTCCCCTATACCTTCCACACTTCACCTTAAATTTATGTCCCCTTGTAACACTCTGTTGTACCCGGGGAACAGTTTGTGTAACTGTTCCAACATATAAGCCATCCCGAAATGTTCTTTTCTTTGATTGTATTTTAACTAAAGCATTTAAATAGATTATGTTTTGCTTAACGTCGAGTGGTTTGACCAGTCACAACATATCTGGAAAGCACACTTCACATCAATATTCAAAATAAGGAAAGGCTTGGGTCTAAGCAGCCTTCTTAAAATATTTTGCGGGAATCTGGTCTGGTCCACAACACTTATAGACGAGGGGTTTCTAACTGACTCCTGTTACTGAAAAGTTAGTGCAGCAGCTGGGGATGGTTTGCTGGAGGTTGTGCTGTGAACTTCCTCAGACATTCAGGGAGACCTGAGGATTTGGTGACCCAACTTTGGATGGAGCCTGGGGACTGTAGTTACAGCATCTGGGTCACATGAACAACAAATGGAGCAGAGGCTGCAGAGAGGGGAAGCTTTGAAACCACGGAGTGAGTGTGTGTGGGGAAAGGGATCTGCTGTGTCCACCCCGGATTTTCCAGGTACAGCTTCCCAAGCTCCACTTAACCCAGTAGCAGAGTGTGAGGGGACCCTGACTGAACAAGGAGCTGGTCACAGAGCGGTGTCACCTTCTTTAACACGTCCTGCAGCTTCACACCAGGGGGAGGATGGTGCTGCCAGCGGCTGTTAGGGTCACAGTTTCATTCAGCTTCTATGTTCTGGAACTTTTCAAACAGGACTGTGTGACATATCCATCATCTCCCAGTATGTTGCCATCAATGTAACCATTCAGTAACGGAGGATATATATGGTGGATGAGGTAAATACATTGTTTCACCCTCAGCAGGGAACTGCCGGGTGTATCCAGTATAGTGGGATTCCCGATGGTGTACATGGCGTCTGCGGAGTAGCCGTGTCAATGGGGAGAGGTAGAGGAACTGAAGGAGCACTCTCTGCATTAATCTTGTAGTGTGCCCATCACAGTACATCACGTTGGTGAATACCCCTGTCCTCACTGCAGCCACAGCCTCTTCATTCACAAGCAGGCAGCCATTCCCATCGTCTTCAGATCTCCATGTAGAAAGGAATGAATGTATCTTGGATAAAGGCCATCCCCTTGATACACGTTTGATAACAGCATCCCCCATCACCAACCAAACACTTCAAAACATTCCATGTGTACGGAGAGCAATGGGGTCACTTGGAGCATCAAGGAGCAGACGATCAGGGATGGAGCAAAACCTCCCATGTCTGAACGGGTCTGAGTGAACCCCCAGTACACAGTATCATTAATTCCTGTAATCCCTCTCCATTTCAGTAACATACTGCCTTCCATTATTCCTGTAAATGAAATGACAGATTATATCATGTTATATTCCACGTGCCAAATTATTCGCCATTGCCTTTACCTCTCTGTATCTATCTGTAGACCCTCCACCCTCTCTTGATAATTTAATCTCTTGCTTATCACAGCAACATGACCAAACTCAGTATCTCCATATCTGTTCCATCCTCCTGATCATTGATATAGATTGTAAATAGTTGAGGACCCAGCACTGGTCACTGTGTGACTCCACTGGTGACGTTCTGTCAAACTGATTTAGACTGATTTATCCGGAGTGCCTGCTTCCTGTTTGATACATAATCCTCCCCCATTACTGTGTAACACAGTCGTAAAGCTGAATATGAACAAGGAGCATTAGTCAAGAATCCAACCCTTCGAATCTGCTCTGCCATGGAATACAATCATGGCTGATGTCATCGCGGCCTCTGTTCCACTTTCCTGCCCTCTCTCAATCCTCAAACTGTAGTCTCTTATTATCGATTGCGCCACATGAAAAAATATCCACTCCACAGCTACCCTTTCAATTACCTTTAGCATTTTACAGACCTCAATGAGCTCTCCTTTCATTCTTATAAACTCGACAGTATAGGCCTAAACTGCTCAATTTCTCTTCATAAGACAAACAATTCAAATATGGAATCATTCTAATGAAGGTCTTCTGAATTGCCTCTTATGGAAATACCTCATTCTGCAGGACACCCAAACTGTACTCCAGTTACAGCCTCACTAATGCCTTGCATAGCTACAGCAACACTCCCTACCTTTCTACTCTATCCTTTTCCAAATAAACGCTGAAATTATGCTTGCATTTCTCATTACTTGAAGTACCCGCAGGCAGGTTTTCTGTGGTATACAAGCAGGCATCCAGATCCCTGTGCACTTAAGCACTTTGAAGTTTCTCTCCATTTAGATAATAATTTGCTTTTTTATTAGGCTGGCCAACTTGAATAACCCCATATTTATCCACTTTAATTTTCATTGCCAAATGTTTGCCCATTCACCCAACCTATTCATATAGTTTTTAAATCTCTTGCATCATCATTCCGAAGTAATTTCCCACCAATGTTAGTGTCATCTGAAAATGTAGCGAGAGCATTTTCTATCCCGTCAACCGAGTAATGATGTCGATCACAAATGGTTGAACCATGAGAACTGAAATCTATGGCACCCAACAAATTGCATTTTCCAATAGAAAATGACACAGTTTATTCATCTGACTGCATTTTGTTGGTTAACCAATCCTCCATCCAAGCCAATAAATTACTCCTAAACTGATGCTGTCTGACCTTACCACTCACTCTTTGGAGAAGGGACGTATCTGAATCCTTCACGAAGACCAGATATATTCCATCTCCAGCATTCCCACTATCCACCTTGTTTGTCACATCTTTAAATAACTCAAGAAAACACTTCAATCATGATTTATCCTTTGTAAAACCATGTTGACTCCGATGAATTGTGGTTTTACGTTTGCAAATGTCCTCAACAATGGATTCTAATAATTTGCTTTAAATTACAATACTTTATTGTTCCATTTTACTCCCTAATGTATTCAGTTATTATAAATTCTTCCCTTTTGAAAACTTTTACGTTTTCTTTGAATTCCTGTTTGATGGGCAAAAAGGTTTTAATAGATGTGCTCCAATTGCTGTATAAGCGGTATGTGTGGCTGACTGGACTCATCATCCTGCTGGTGTACAAAATCGATGGGATGAAGTCTTTCTGGTGTTCCCATGTTGTCATCTCCAAGGCCAGAATGACCACCTCCTGTTGATGAGTTAGAGGGGTGGGGGATTATGGAATCTTCCCGTTACTGTGTAACATTTTGAGGGGCTGATGGGTCTTCTCATGTTTCTCCATAATCGGTGGAGATACTGAACGGTCTCCTCATGTATCCCAGAGATGGGACGAAGGGAGCGATTGGTCTTCTCTTGTTCCCACACAACAGACACGTGTCTGAATTACCTCCTCCTTTCTCATGAAATAAGTTTCAGATAGTTTTTTATCCTAACACATTTCCCTTGCAACAGACTCGGTGGGTCTGAATGGCCTCCTGTTATCCCAGTGTAACAATCTCCAGTCACTGTGTGACCACTTCCAGTTCCTATGTTACGGACTTGAGGAGGCTGAATGGACTGATCCTATTGCTGTGTAACAGGATACTGGTGCAGCATGGCCTACTCTGGGTCCAGTGTTATAGATTCGAGGGGCTGATTGGCCTCGAATACACATCAGGCTCCAGGGGCTGAACAGTGTCGTCCTATTCTGGTGTAACAGGCTCGAAGGCCTGAATATCCTACTGTTGTTCCTGTGTAACAGGCTGGAGAACGGAATGGATTCCCCCACTATCTGTGTAATTCTCTTCAGTTGTTGACTCCTTCCTGTCATCTATGTTGAAATAAGATCATCCTTTATTTTTGTAAGCTCCAATGGCTATTGGATCAACCTGATCATCCTTTCGTTATAGGCTATCACCTTCCTTGCAGGAATAAGGTGAGGGAACCATCTCTGAGCTGCTTCCAATATCACAACATCCTTTCTTCATTGAAGAGATTAAATCTGTACACACTACTCCAGATGTGATCTCACTAAGATCCTGTACAGCAGCAGTAATGCTTTACCAGCCTGTTGTAAGGTTCCCACCCAGGTTAGAGCAGTCTCAGCTCTCTGGGGGAAATACAGAGCATTTATGAACGATCATTGTCCTTCTCTACTCCATCAGCATCACGGGAGATCTGGAGAAAATGTCACAATGATGCTTAAGAAGATCATAAATGATGTGGTGAGATGATCTCGACCATTAATCTCCCCAAATCCCACATCGCTCAGATTCTCCAGAACCTAGTAAGGTGGAGTGCAAAAACAGCAAGGAGAAGGAAACATTGATGGGAGTTATATATCAAAGTGAAAGCTGCAATACAAATGCTGGACATGTTATAAAACAGGAAATGAGATATACACATTTGTGGGTACTGCAGTAATAACGTACTGTTTACATTATATCGAAACTGTGTTAACCCAACTGAATGCTAATGGTGGGAAAAATGGATTTCATGAGCATGTGTAAGATGGTGGCATTAACATTTTGTCGAGCGCTGAGCTAGAGATCAGGTTATTTAGAAATTGGTGTTGGATGATCAAAAGAACTAATCGAAAACTGTGCTGTAAAGGACCTTTTGGGAACAGTGACAACAATGCATTGGTTTTCTTTTATGCTGTTTGAGTACTCGGTAGTTTTTGTTTTATTTGAAGTAACTGTCATAAATCTGAATCATACAAGCCCTGAAGGTGTGAGGAGAAATTGGGGACTGCAGATGCTGGAGATCAGAGTCGAAGAGTGTGGTGCTGGAAGATCTGAGTCGAAGAGTGTGGTGCTGGAAGATCAGAGTCGAAGAGTGTGGTGCTGGAAAAGCGCAGTCAGGCAGCGTACTAGAAGCAGGAGAATTGACGTTCTGGGCATAAGCCCTTCATCAGGAATGAGGCTTATGATGAAGGGGGCTGAGAGATAAATGAGAAGGCGGTGTGGCAGGAGGGAGGTAGCTAGGAATGCGATAGGTAGATGAAGGTGGGGTTGAAAGTGATAGGTGATGAAGGGAGACAGAACGCCTCATCTACTACATACATTAAAGTCAGTGTGGTCTTCTCTACATTGGTAAGACAGGTGGATCATTTCAGAGAACATATCTGGGATAGCCACATTGACCAACTCCACCGCCTTGTGGCTGAACACTTTAACTCCTCTTTCCACTCTGCCAAGGACGTGAGAGTCCTGGGCCTGCTCCATCGTCAAACCCTAACCACCCGAACCATGGATGTAGAAAGGTTCTTCTTCTACCTTGGGACCCTCCAACCACAGGGGATTAATGTAGGTTTCACCAGTTTCTCCATTTACCCGAACTCCACCTTATCGCAGTCCAATCTTCCAACTCAGCATCCTCCCCCCTTTTGAACGTTCCTATGTGTTCATCTTCCTTCCGATCAATCTGGTCCACCCGCCTCTCTGACCTAACCCTTTCAGCCTCACCTTCAACTATCTATTAGATCACAGGAATCAGCTTCGAAAAATGTCAAGTACTGTAGTAAACCAATGGATTCGGAGAAATATAGGACCCAGCAACGGATGACGAAGAAAAGAAAAGCAAACAGCGAAAAAGCATACAAACAAAAGAAAAATATAAAGACTGCGAAAAAAAAACGTACATCAGTGTATGAAACAAAAGTAAAAACAAGGTCAAATATGGAACAGTGGGTGTGCGGACAGAATAATTTATTGAAGACAACAGAGAAATCACAGGGAAAAGAAACAGTTTCTTTGTGTCTATCTTCAAGGCAGAATATCCAGAAATTCTCCCAGAAATACCAATTGACCATGGGACTTGTGTAAGTTAAGTCTAAGATTATTCTTATCAGTGTTTAGGTCATATTTTAAAAGAAAGCTGGATTGAGTATTTATAAATCTGACAGATCAGATGTACTTCATACAGGAATTTCAGAGGAAGCAGCAATTGACGTATTGATTGCATCGTAGATTATCACGTTGTATTCCAATACATTCCCGAAAGATATTTAGCCAATCTGGATAAGGCAAAGGTTACAAATATTATCCAACAGTTTCAGAAAGGATGAAGATGGAGAGTGGTGAACTACAGATCAGTAACTTGTCATCCGCGGTCGGGTGTCTGTTGGGCTCGATTATAAAGAACGTGTTTCTGGAAATATAGAAGGTCATGGGAAAACTGGAGAGGATGATAATGCATCGATGAAACGAAAACCATAAGTGGCAAACATTTTCTGGAATGGTTTGAATATGATTCTTGTGGACGTCGGCAATGAGGAGATAATGGATAACGTATCGTTGGATATTCAAGAGGATTTTTTTTTTAAGAACTCTCCCACTAACATCATAAGAAAAGTTAAAGTGAAAGGAATTGGGAAGAATTGGGCGGCACGGTGGCACAGTGCTTAGCACTGCTACCTCACAGCGCCAGAGACACGGGTTCAACTCCCACCTCAGGTGACTGACTGTGTGGAGTTTGCACATTCTCCACGTGTCTGCGTGGGTTTCCTCTGGGTGTTCCGGTTTCCTCCCACAGTCCAAAGATGTGCAGGTCAGGTGAATTGGCCATGCTAAATTGCCCGTAGTGTTAGGTAAGATGTAAATGTAGGGGTATGGTTGGGTTGCGCTTCGGCGGGTCGGTGTGGACTTGTTGGGCCGAAGGGCCTGTTTCCACACTGTAATGTAATCTGAACACAAGCAAATAGGAAACGAAAAATTAGGTTTACATTCATGTGAATGTAATTGAAATATAGAAGATGCCATGCGCCAGCTGCACAGAGTGTTGCTGAGACTAAATTGAGAGTATTGTGTACCATTTGGAGTCCCAATCTAAGACAGAATATACTACAGACGAACTGCAAAAGGTATTCTCCAGATTAATCCCTAAAATGGCAAGATTGTCTGATGTG
The DNA here is from genome assembly GCF_047496795.1 of Chiloscyllium punctatum. Lineage (NCBI taxonomy): Eukaryota > Metazoa > Chordata > Chondrichthyes > Orectolobiformes > Hemiscylliidae > Chiloscyllium > Chiloscyllium punctatum. Next base: position 29,501,714 of record NC_092772.1, read on the forward strand.
GAAACTCAGCCTGTGATCTCGAGTTTCAAAAGATGAGAGGTGATTTTAGTGAAACTTAGAAACATAGAGGGGAGAGAACAACCGAGGGACATGGAGAAGTGCAAGCAGGAGAGATGAGGGAGAATACCATGACATTCTACAAGGACATGTAGAACAGAATAATCAGCAAACAGTTAGTGTCCATTAGAAACCAAAGGGGCAATCAGTGTGTCAACCCGGAAAACATTGATAGATTGTTACATGTAAACATCACAGCCATTTTACTTGGGAGAAGGAGGATGCAGGTACAGAATTCGAGAGGATGGACTGGAAAGCTCTTGAAAAAAAAAAGATTGATGTAAAATACGAGCGGGGGTTTGAGGCTTTGTCTGGTATAAAATTGGACCAATCTGCAGGTCTGGATACTGTTGGAGTCAAGGGAGGAAAGGCTCTGACTGGAAATTTTAATTAGAATCTGACAATAGGGGAGGTGCTAGAGGACTGGAGAACAGCTATTATGATTGCACTTCACAGTAAGGGTGGTAGAGATAGACCAGAAAACTATAGACCAGCGAGTATTAAATCACTGTTCGGGAAACTACTGGAGAAAATAGAGAAGGAGAAAATTGAACTCCAATCAGAATGGCAAGGTTTGATCAGGGATAATCATCATGACTTTATCAGAGTGAAGTCACACTAATGGAGTTGATTCAATTAGTTTGAGGAGGTCGCTTATTTAGTTTTGATGCAATGCCTTTGACAAAGTTCCGCACGGGAAACTGAAAAAAAAGTATATTCTCACAGTATCAACGATAACTTGAAACGTTACAGTGAAAATTGTCTTAGTGTCAGGAGGCAGAGGGTGGTGGGAGAAGGCTGTTTGTGTGATTGGAGACCAGTGTCCCCTGGTGTACCACAGAGATCAGCGTTGCTTCCTTTATTGTTGGTAGCATTCATAAATGGTATAGATGTGAATCTGGAGGCGGGGGGTGGGGGGGGTGGGTGGAGGGGTGTGGGTTGTGATAAGTAAGTTTGTGTTTGACACAAAGATTGGCCGGGTGGTTGGCAGTGAGGAGGAAGTTCTGATTTTACACGAAAATACAAGTGGAATGATCAGATGGGCAGATCAATGGTAGATGGAATGTGATCCTGATAAATATGAGGTGATGTACTTTGGAAGGAGGAACCAGACATGGGGTGTACACAATGATTGGCAGAACACGAGGGAGCTCACAGGGTGTTTCTCCACACATCCCTGAATGTGACTGAACAGGGTAATGGACTAGTTAAGAATTGAACCTTGGGTGGAGCGTTTATTAATTAGGGAGTAGATTATAAGTGCTATACAGGGCTTGGTTTAATCCATGATGGAGTACTGTATGTCGTTCTGGGAGCCTCATTACAGGAAGGATGTGATTGTATTGGAGTGGTTGCAGAGGAGATTCACCAGGATGTTCCCTGGGATGGAGCATATCAACTATGGAGAGAGGCTGGATAAGCTCGGGTTGTTTACTTTGGACAGAGAGGCTGAGGGGGATGTGATTCAGAAGGATAAGGTAACGAGGGGCATCGACAGGGTGGACAGACAGCAACTGTTCCTTTTAGACAAAGGGTCAAGAACAAGGGAGCACACTTTTAAAGTGAAGGGTTTGAGGTTCAGAGAGGATTTAAAGATTACATTTTTTTCACCCAGAGCGTGTTGAGGTCTGGAATGTACTTCCTGAGAGGGGAGTTACCACGGCTAACCTCTCAACCGTTAAAAGTACTTGGTCAAGCACTTGGAAGTGTCATAACATTCCAGGCTATGTGCGTGGTGTTGGAAAGTGGGACTAATATAGATCGTGCTGTATTTCTGTTGGTACAGAGACTATGCTCCTGTGCGTGTATGATGTGGAGCTGAGCAGCTTAAGAGTTGATGGGTTTCTGAAGATAATATTCACAAAGGTTATAAGAGTGAACTGTTATAGCTTGTCAAATTATGTCAATGTGAGAAGTATGAAAAAACAGTGCAGGTTCCTTCCAGTTTGAAACCAGAGAATGGAGAATGGGAAACAGGGAAATGGCAAAACTATGAATCCACTACTTCAGTTCTGTCTTCACACAACTTTCTGACAATATCAGGAAAAGCAAGTCCGGTATGTAAAATGAAATAGTACATGGAACATAGAACATAGTAAGTAAATGGCTTCGGAGAAATTATTGGGACTGAAAATAATGGGTATAGACAACACTCACATAGAGTTATGAAATGGGAATTATGTTTCAGAAACTGACTGGGAGACAAATGAAAGAGAAGCAATGGATATAGAACACGTGGATTTTTAGAAATGTTTTGGTAAAGCTCCAAGTCCAGTTTACAAAATCAAATCTTAGTGGATTGGGGCTAAGGTATGGCCATGTGTCTAGAATGGGACAGCTGGCAGGAAACAGTGAATAAAAATAAACAGACTTGTGAAGCAACAGCCCAACATTGTATTTAAGGTATGAATCTGTGATTAAGACTGTGTCCCTGACAGCCCATCACCTTCCCTGGATATCTTCTGTCTCACCAGCAGGACAGACACAACAGAAATGGCGGCACAGTGGGATACAGTTAGAGGGGAATTGCTCTGGGAGTCCTCAACAGTGTCTCTGTATCCCATGATGACTCATGGTGTTAGTTTACACATGGGAAAGGCAACCTCCTGCTGATTACCATGTAGCAGCCTCTCCCAACTGATGGGTCAATACTCATCTATGCTGATCAACACTTGGAGGAAGCTCTGAGGGTGGCAAGGGCACAAAACGTACTCTGGGTGAGGGATTTCAATGTCCACCATCAAGAGTAGCTCAGCTGCAGCTTTACTGATTGAGCCGGCCGGGTCCTAAAGAATATAACTGATATACTGGGTCGATGGCAGGTGGTGAAGGAACTCACAAGAGGGAAAAGCCATATTTGACCACAGCCTTACTAATCTGCCAGTTGCACAAGTATCTGTCCATGACAGTATCGGGTAAGAGTGACCACTGCATCGTCATTGTGGAGATAAAGTCACACCTTCACATTGAGAATAACCTCCATAATTCTGGGTGGCACTATCACCGTGCTAAATAGAACAGACTTCAAACCAATCTAGCAGCTCAAATCTGGGTTTCCATAACGTGTTGTGGGGCATCAATAGCAGCAGAACTGTACTCCAGCACAACCTCATGGCCTGGCATATCCCCCTCACAACAATTACCATCAAGACAGAGGATCAACCTTGATTCAATGGAGTGTGCAGGAGGGCAGGAGCAGCACCGGGCATACCTGAAAATGAGGTGTCTGCCTGATGAAGCCACCAACCAGGACTACTTGTGCACCAAACAGCACAAGCCGTAAGTGACAGACAGGCTAAGTGATTCCACAAGCAATGGTTTAGGTCTCTGCAGTCCTTCCACTTCTAGTTGAAAATAGTTATGGACAATTAAACAAGTCATCGGAGGAGGAGATCCCACAAGTATCTCCATCCTGAATGATGGAAGAGCCCAGGACTTCAGTGCATAAGATAACGTTTATGCATTCACAACAATCTTCAGTCAGAAATGCTGAGTGGATGATCCATCTCGGCCTCCTCCAGTGGTCCTCAGCAATTCAGTTACCAGTCATCAGCCAATTTGGTTCAGTCCACGCGATATCCAGATTCAGTTGGAGACACTGGATACTCCAGAGGGTAATACCCTGACAACATTCTGGCAATAGTACTGAAAAGTTGTGCTCCAGGCCTTGTCAATGCCCTGGCTAAGCTGTTCCAATACAGTTACAACAATGACATTTCCCTGTTTAGGTCAAAAATTACCCCAAGTATCTCCTGTGCATAAAAAGCTGAACAAATCCAATCCGGCCAATTACCACCCCATCAGTCTACTCACAATCAGCAGTAAGGTGGTGGAAGGTGTCAGTGATTTCACGCAGCACCTGCTCAGCAATAACGTGGTCAATGACGCCTAGTTTGGGCTCCACCAGGGCCACTCAGCTCCTGATCTCATTACCTTCATTCAAACATGGACAAAAGAGCTGAATTCCAGAGGTAGGGTGAGAGTGACAGCCCTTTAAATCAAGGCTGCCTTCTCCCAAGTTTGGCATCAAGGGGCCTTAGCAACACTGGAATCAATGGGTATCAGGGGCAAACTCCCCGCTGGTTAGAATCATACCTGACACGGAGGAAGATGGGCATGGTTGATAAAGGCCAGACAATCAAGCTCCAGGACAAGTCTGTAGGTGTCCCTGGGGCAGTGGCCTAGGCCCAAACATCTTCATAGCTTTTTCATCAATGACCTTGCCTCTATCCTAAGGTCAGAAGTGGGAATGGTCGCCAATGATTGCACCATGTTCAGCAACATTTGTGGTTCTTCAGATACGGAAGCAGGCCATGTCCAAATGCGACAAGACATCGACAGTATCCAGGCTGACAAATAGCAAGTAATATTCAGGCCACACAAATTCCAGACCGTGACCATCACCAATAAAATTCAATCTAACACTGCCCCTTGTCATTCAATGGTGTTACTGTCACTGAATCCACAGTGGACTGCAGCGGTTCAACAAGGCAGCTCACCGCCACCTTTTCAAGGGCAACGAGGGATAGGCAATAAATGCTGGCCCAGCCAGTCACACCCAGATTCACGAAATAAATATTATTTTTAAAAAATAACAGAGGAAGGTTGCTGGGATATCACAGAGATCGGTGCTCAGGTCCCAGTTGTTCACAATACCCATTAAACATTTGGTTAAAGGAATGAAATACAATATATCCCAACCTGCTGACGGAACTAAAGGATGTTGGATTGTGAGTGGGTAAGGAGGTTGTAAAAAGCTTCAAGGTGACTAAGACAAGTGGAGTGAATGGGCAAATACGTGGCGGATGGACAGCAAGGTCGGCAGAGGTGACAGTGTGCCCTTTGCTGGGAACAATAGACTGGCAGCCTATCGTTTGAAAAGGGATTGTTTGAAACATGTTGATCTACAAAGGGACGAATGCTCCTGCTTGTTGTTTCCTTCTGCGCAGCCTCTGAGGTCCCTGCAGCGCAGTGAGGTCTGAAACCAGACGTAAATACTGGGAATGGCATTGGCACGCTTCCCAGTGTACATAGTCTCACCAAGTGGGGAGCTGTAACATTACAAATAATCGAGATCTCCCTGCAGACCAGTCACTGAAAGCAATATTGCCGGAGCAGAAAGCAGTTAGGAAGGTAAATTGGGTGTTGACCTTCATTTCAGGGGGATTTGAATCCAGGAGTAAGGGTGTCTTACTGCAGCTGTACAGGGCCTTTTTGAGACCCCATCTCGAACATTGTGCAATATTGTGTGCAGGTTTGGTCTCTGTACCTAACAAAGGGCAACCCTGACATTGAGGGAGAGCAGCGAAAGATGAGCAGACCGATTTCTAGGATGACAGGCTTGCTGTGGGAGCAGAGTTTGGGGGCGACTGGGCCTGTATTCCATGGGGTTTAGGTAAATGTGTGAGGATCTCAGTGAGATATATAAAACACTGACAGGGTGAGACAGAATGGAAGCAGGGATGATAATTCCCCAGGCTGTGATGTCTAAAACAAGTGGCCGCAGTATTAGGTACAGACAGGCTATTCTGCACTGAGATGACAATAAATGTCTGCTCTCAGAGACTGGAGAACCTGGGGAATGCGCTCGCACATGGAAACCAAGACACTGAATATAAATACGGATTTAGAGACAGGAAAGGGATGGTGGGAGAGCAGGAGTACGGTGTGGAAATAAAGGGCGAGGTATCATTGTATTGAATTGGGAGCAAACTCGATGGACCAAAGGGACGACTGCACTTCCTATTTTATAGCTTTCCAAGGTTACTCACATTAACGGATATATTAATTGTGTGGGATAAGTGCATTGTGGAGATGTTTGAACATGAACGACAATGAGGAAGACTCAATGTGTTGTATGGCCTACTCCATTCCCGATATTTCTGTGCAGTCTGTGGGAAAGCTCTGTAAATGTTGTCACAAGCTCTCAGATGTTAGGAAGGAGGTTTCTGCAGGTTCAAAGGAACTGTGTTCCCTTTCCCTTTTTCCGATACTGAGGCTGGGGCCGGGTGTTCTGTTCGGGTTTATCATTTAAGACCTTGGAGCAGTTTGATACAATAGAGTGTCTTGCTTGGCCGATTCAGAGATCATTGAAAAGTTTTATCCCATGTCTATGTGTCTGTAGTCATAGATAATCATAGATAATCATAGATAGCAAACAGCAATGGACCCAGCCTCCAGTCTGACAGACATCCTTCCACTAAACACTCTGCTTCCTACCATCAAGCCAACTGTGTATCCAATTGGCCAGTTCCCCCAGCATTCCACGCGATGTAACCTTCCTGAGCAGCCTACCATGTGGAAGCTTATCAAATGCCTTACTGAAATCCATAGAGACTACGTCTACCACTCTGTCCTTGTCAAACTTCCTGGTCACTTCATCAAAGAACTCTAACAAAGTTGGGAAGCATGATCTCCCACTCACAAGTCTATGCTGACTGCTCCGAATCAAACCCTGTGTAAGTAATGGGTGCAGTCAATGGTATGCTGTGCTTCATTGTAAGATGATTCGAGTTCATAAGTAAAGCCATCTTCCTGCTGTTGTAGAGCCTTGCTGAGAGAGCATTAGGAGCACACTACACAAATGTGATCTCCTTTGTAAAATGGGTGATGGTAATATGAGGATAGAGTGAAGAAGCTGAGTGTTTAATCTGTGGAGCTGTGAGAGACGAAGAAATTGTGATGCTGAAACACGAGGAGTGGCAGCGATCACTTATTTGCAAAAGAGACATTGACAGGGAGAGAAATTCCATACTTTACCCAGGATTGATTGGTGTGATTTATTGTCACGTGTACCTCAGTACAGGGAAACACTATGTTTATGAGCAGTGGAGGAAGATCATAGTAAGCATGGCCAGACAGATCATAAGGTGGAAATAGACTTGGACAGACTAAGGCACACAGGTTACACTGAACAGGACATGCACTAGACAAGGTCAATATGAACAAGATCACCATTATTTGAACTTAGTGAGTCAATTCATCAGTCTAACGTGACTTTCCTAATAGTTTATATGCCTAAATTAACTCTCCCCATATTATTGTGCAGTCGGTGAGTGAACCCTGTACTGAACGTCAGGTTGCTCACAATCCCCAACAGCAGCCACAATACCTTCCATCTGAAACAGGGAGCCATTCCCACCAGCTTCCGGCCGACACAGAGAAGGCATCTCAGAGATGAAAGATGCCTTCATGAGACTTCACACAAGATATATGGCTTTCCTCCTCACCACTAGAAAACCACGTTAAAGTCCCACGTGTGTATCATGAGCAACGGAGCCAGGAGGAACAATGTGGAGCAGTCTGTCTGTGCAGCCTCTCCTCCACTTGTTCATCATGTTAGAGCATCATTCTGGAGACAGTAAGGACTGCCGATGCTGGAGATCAGAGTAGAGCCTCGATTGCTGGAAAAGCACAGCAGGTCAGGCAGCATCTGAGGAGATGGAGAATGAATGTTTCGGCATAAGCCATTCATCAGGAATCAGCATCAATTACCTCATTCTGACCCTGTGTAAGTACGTTGAGGGGGGAATGGCCTCTTCTGTTCCTGTGAAAGTGACTCAAGGAGCTGAATGGCCTCATCCCATTGCTGTGTAAGTGACCCAAGGATCTGAATGGTTTCTTCCTCGTCCGATTGGACAGGGTCAAGGGCCGGATTGGGTTACCCCTGGTTCTTTTTGAAAGCTCGATGTACTGACAAGTGTGATTATGCTGTAGCTTTAAGAGGTTATTTTGTCCGGGTTTCTTTTAAGAGAGAGATTGAACGATCGTTACAAAGCTGGCTAGTTAAGACCACTCGAGTAAACAACGAGGGAGGCTTTGTGTTTATTTTAATGCAGTCTGAGTGGGTATGGCCAGCTCTCACAGATTAGGATCTCTGGGTTTTGGTTTCTCAGCAACATCAGAAACTATTGGGGTCTCCACAGAGTTGGAAGCTTCAGTGAATGCCTCCTGCTACTTCCCCTGAGTTTTCTCTTGGTCCTGTTTTTAATTCCTGGATTAGAGAATTATTTGTGACAAGCTGTGTCTGAATATTCCTTTCTGCGGAGGGCTGTGTTTATGTGATTTTCCTGTATTGGAACCGTTCATTAGTAATAGTTACTAGGTATATTATTCTGTTAACTTGTCCAGTAGAATTAAGTTATTCTACATTCCTCTTTCTTTGGTTTCATTTTATATTTCGTGTTTCAATAAATGGTGTTTTGCTTCACACCAAGTACTTTGACCAGTCACATTGCATCTAGAACAGACACTTTACATTTCCATTAAAATAAAAAAAAGAGTCTACGCTACAGCCTTCAAATATTTTCGAGGGGCTCTGGTGTGGTCCATCACACTAGACTCCTTCTCGTCCTGAGTAATAGGCTGGAGGCACTGAATGGGCTGTCCCTGTTCTTCTCCAATAGTGTCAATGGGCTGAATGGCTTCCTCATATTCCTGTGAAACCAGCGTGAGGTACTGAATGAACTCTTGTTTTACTGTGGCAATGTGCAGTGACAGACAGTGCTAGTAGATGAATGTTACCGACACTTTAACAGCACAAGTCTCAATGGAGTCTGGGTCTTGTTGCACACGGACACAGACTAGTTCAGGAGCTGACGGGGGACAAAATGTTCTGAACATTGTGGAATGTTCGGTGACCATCCCCACTTCTGATCTTATGTTGGTGAGGGTGGGGATGGGAGACATTGATGAAGCAGCTGAAGCTGTTTGTGAAAAGGAGGCTCCCCTGAGGATGTCCCACAGAGCTGACACAGGACTGAGAAGGTGAACATCTTCTCTTGTGCCATGTTTGACTCCAAACACTGGAGAGTTTACTCTGATTCCCATTAAGTTCAGTTTTGTTAAGCTCCTTGATGTCAACAGAAGGCAACCACTGCCTTGATATCAGGGTCGTCACTTTTACCTGATCCCTTGTCTCAACCTCTTTTGTTCATATCAATAAGCCATGATATAGGAGCAGCAAGTGTTTTCTTCAAACAGGTGGGATTGAATGTCAGGATTTCACTTCTCAAGAGTGTTCGGGGAGCAAGATTTTGGAAAGTATTTGAAGAGGAGGTGGATGGATATTGACCTGACAGAGAGGTGAGGGCTATGAGGAATTGGGTTTGAAAGATGATTTGAGACCAAGAGCAGATCAGCCACAATCTTAGTGAAGGGCAAGGCAGGCTTGGGGAGTGAACGACGTGCCCCTGTTTCTGATGTTCTCCCATTCTGTTATTGGAAAGTTAGTGGGTGTTATTTTCATGAATGTTATGTTTTTGAATATTGCAGTCAGGGAGACCAGATGATTTTGTGAGCCATCTCTGGGTGAGGTATATGGGCTGTATTCACAGTGAATCTTGGTCTACAACATGACCAACAACTGAAGCACAAGTTGCAGATAGGGGAAGCTCTATAAAGAGAGATGAGGGGACACTTTCATACCCGTGCCTGGATTTTCCAATTACATTTCCCAAATCATTTCAAAGCATATGTGACAGTCTTGAGAGGCTGAATGGTCTCCTCTGTTTCTGTGCACCAGGTCATAGGAGTAAGTGACCTCCAACTGTTCCTGTCTAGCAGGTATGAGGGGCTGAATGGAACACAGGAAAATGGGACTGAGGAGTCATTAGATATTTTGACCCTTCTCCACCAGGAAGTAAGATTGTGGCTGATCAGGTTGTGGACTCAGCCCCTCTTTCCTGTCTGTATCCCAATATCCGTGACTCACTTCTCTGTCAAATATTTTGTAATGCAGCTTTCAATCAATGTAAACATAGAGGCACAATAAACTTCCAGTGAAGAGAATTCCCACTTGAAAGGTCCTTTCAGAATTTTTCATCATCCCTTTTATAGAATCAGAGAGTCATGCAGAATGGAAACAGACCCGTTAGTCCAATCTGTTCACTCCGATCAGATATCAAATCTGATCCAGTCCCATTTGCCAGCATTTGGTAAATATCTCTCCTCTTTCAGATACATTTTAAATGTGCGATTGTAACCGCCTTCACCACTTCCTCTGACAGCACTTTCTGTACACACACCACTCTCTGTGTGAAACATTTACCTTCAGGTCCCTTCTAAATCATTCGTACTGTCCCCTCCAACCTATGCTCTCTTGTTCTGGACTCCCCTATCCTGGAGAGCAGAATGTGGCTGTTCAGAATATCCATGCCTCTGATGGTTTTATAAACCTCTATAATGTCACCCTTCAGCCTCTGCCACTCCAGGGGGAAACGCCTCAACCTAATCAACCTCTTCCTAAAACTCAAACTTCCAGTCCTGGAATATCTGTGTCGAAATCATTTCTGCAGAAAACCGAGTTGTACGCATTATTCTTAAAGTGGCCGCACCAACGTCCTGTACAGATGTAATATGCCACCACAACTCCTATACTCAATGCTCTAACTGATTAAGGCAAATGTGCCAAATGTGTTCTGCACCACTCTGTCTACCTGCAACTCCACTTTCAAGGAACAATGTACCTGCAGTCCTATGTCCCTTTGTTTCACAACACGCCCCAGGACCTGACCATAAAGTATATAATGTTTGCCCTGATTTGCCTTCCCAAAATGCAAAGCTTCATATTTATCTAAATTAAACTTCATCTGTTACTCCTTGTCCCTTTGACCCATCTAATTGCGGTCTTGTTGTACTCTGAGATAATCTACTACACCACATTTCTGATGTCATCTGTATACTTACTAACTATTGCCCCTATATTCACATCTAAATCTTTACAGAAATGATGAAATGTAGTGAACTCAGTACTGATTCTTACAGCACACTGCTGCTCACAAGCCTCCAGGCTGAAAAATATCCCTCTTCCTTCAAGCCAATTGTGACGAGTTTCTTCTGTATCTTATGTGACTGAAACTTACTAATATGTCTACCAATCAGAATGAAATACTAGCTATGATGATAGGCTGAGTATGTTAGGTTTATTTTCACTAGATAAAAGGAGATTGAGGGGCGGACCTGATAAAGGTTTGCAAAATCATGAAGAGCACAGACAGGGTGGACAGAAACAAGCTTTTTCCCAGGTTGAAGGATTCAATAACGAGAGGTCATGCAGAAAGCCACGTTGTCTACCCCGATCAGCCCTTGCCTTCCCAAATGTATGTAAATCGTGTACCTCAGAAACCCCTCCAACAACTTACCCACCACTGACATCAGGCTCACCGGTCTACAGTTCCCCGGCTTTTTGGGTCACTGTTTCCTTTTCTAGTCCCACACCACCACTGCTCACAACACATGTGAAATGTAACCAGGTTGGTGATATGGCCGATCATATCGGTCTCAGACTGGGTCAGGGTCAGTTTTAGGAACAAGTCAGGCTAGTTTCGTTAATCTGCTAAAACAACACTTTTATGATCTAGAGCAATGTTACTCAAACTATGATGGAAAGATGAATGGCAAACTGTGTGGGTATTGCAATAATATAATCAATATTTCCCTTTCTAAAAATGCTGACACACACACACACACACGCGCACACACACACACACACTCTGTAAATTTAACTTGAAAGAACTTGGTCCAAATATTATTGGAACTCATGACAAAGGATAAATTGTGAGATTGTCCAAAACGTTATTCTGCTTCAGAAGATATTGTACTCACACAAGCTGCTAGCAATGGGATTTCATCCTGGGAGAGTTTGGATTTGGCTGAATTCCCTTTGCTTTAGGCAGTGAGTAGATTCCAGTGAATTCTGGTTAGGGATCATCAAAAGCGTAGCACGGTGGTTAGCACTGCTCCCTCACAGCACCAGGGACTTGGGTTCGATTCCAGCCTTGGGTGACTGTCTGTGTGGAGTTTGCACATTCTCCCCTTGTCTGTGCGAGCTTCAAATGGGTGATCCAGTTTCGTACCTCAAACTGTGGAAGTTCGTTGGATTGGTCATGCTAAATTGTCCGTAGTGTTCAGGGATTTCTAGGTTATGTGCAATAGTCAGGGGTAAATATAGGGAAATGGGTTGGGAAGGTTGGTCTGGACTTGTTGGGTCGAAGGGCCTGTTTCCACACTGCAGGGATTCCATAAAAATAAGAAAGGTAACGATGACTTGTAGAGGATTTTTTTAGCTCACACACATTGCTGTGATGAGGAACAATGAAGGAGAGAGAGTGCAACAGGCCATTCCTTCTCGGGCAGATTACATTTTCTCCCTCTCTGAGTTGAATCACACAGTAATGTCATCCTGTCCCAAACTGGACCATGTGAGGTCTCCTTGTACATTGTCCAAACTATGTCTCCATCACATTCCCTGTTCCATGTACGTGCATCATTGCTGCTGTCATACACAGAGCCATACCCTGAGCAGAAAATGGTCTTGGTCAATTTGAAGATATGTTTATATGTCCCTGCGTCATTAGAAAATAAAACTGTTTAATTTATACAGAATACCTGTGTTAAACTGAATGCATTTTTAAAAGAAATACAGAAATTGCTGGAAAAGTTCGCCAGGTCTCTCAGTACCCAGATGCTGTATTTGTACCATCCTCCACCACTTCCTCTGGCAGCTCATTCCATACGCACACCACCCTCTGTATGAAATGGTGCCCTTTAGGACTCCTCAAAGCCTTGCCCCTCTCACTTTCCACCAATGCCCTCTAGTTTTGAATGCCCCTAACCTGGGGAAAAACCCCTGACTACTCACCTTATCCATGACCATTCTGCTTTTACAAGCCGCTACTGTGGCGAAATGTGACCCCAATCAACACGAATGGCTGTACTTTCAGTCATCCTGGGCCTAAATTCTGAAATTCAATACTGACACCTCTTCCTTCTCCATCAAGTCACAATTCTAAATCCATTTTAATCAGTTTGTTCTTTAATCACTATTATCTGTAGCCTGCAATATTAGGGAAAGAAATCCTGCACTCACACTCTGCCCAAAGAAGGGTCTCAAATGGATATTTATTACTGAACACCAGAGACATAGGAAGAGCTTAATTTCTGACACCAAAACACTGATCACTCTTATCCAACTCTCACGTGCGGCCGCTGATTACTGTCCAGCCTCTCCTCCCCACTGACTGTGTCAGCAATCTGTCTGTCCTCCCCCTAACCACACAAGGCTACCCAAACTCAGGGTCTTTGTGAAAATCAAGGCCGGAGTGTGCAGGCCTCGTGGAGAGGGGGGTGGGTATTTTAAAATTGAAGGGGGAGGGTGAGGTGACAGTAATATCACACACTGGGCTGAGGGGTGGCTGGTGGAGTTTAGTTTGGATTAACGCGAGGTCTTGGATTTGGTAAATCAAACAACAGCAGGACCTATAAAATTAAAAGCAGGGACTTTGTCAGTGTTGTAGAACAGAGACCTAGGCGGTCAGATATAATTCGTTAAAATTTGCATCTCGTACAGAAAGTGTCTTCATTGGTCAGACCTTTGAGTATCGGAATTGGGATGGCATGTTGAGGACATTCGTGAGAACTCTTCTGGTATACTGTGTCCAGTCTGGTCATCCTGCCCGCTCATTCCATAGGCACACCACCCTCTGGGTGAAAAAGCTGCCCCTTAGGTCACTTTAATATTTCCCCTCTCACCTTAAACCTATACCCTCTAGTTTTGGTCTCCCCTAACCTTAGAAAACACCTTGACTATTCACTTTGATATTATTGACCTTGATATTATTAAGCTGGAGAGGGTTGAGAACAGATGAAACTGGATGTTGTTGGGAATGCAGGGAGTGAGCGATAAGGAGAGGCTGGGTATGCTGGGACTTTTTTCACTGGAGAGGATGAGATAAGGGGTAACTTTACAGAGGTTTATAAAATATTGAGGGGTACAGAGAAGCTGAAGGGCTGATGTCTTTTCCCTAGAGTTGAGGATTCAAAACTGAGGGATATTTTAAGGTGTGAGGAAAATAATTTAGAAAAGTCATGAGAAGTAATTATTTTAGACAGAAGCTGGCTTGTGTGTGGAATGAACTTCCAGAGGAAGTAGTGATAGCAGGGACAGTTACAACGTTTAAAGGACGTTTAGATCAGTCCATGGATAAGACATCTGTTTGGATGGTGCTGTGAGCAGCTGCCCTCTCCCTCCCCATCTCTGAATGAATCCCTGTTGGTTTTCACCCTCTGCCAATGTCTGCGCAGTGGCGTGTGGAGGTTTGGAGGGTGGCATTGCATCACTTTAAGCACCACAGAGACTGGCAGACCTGCCCCACACAGAGATACACAGATACACACACGGAGATGGTTAGTGCACGGCGTGAAGCTCATAGGTAATTTAAATTAAACATAGCAGTATTGGGAATATTGCAGTATTTCACTTGCTCACATTCGTGTGTGTGGGGCAGGATTTCAGTTGTTTCATGGGGACTGTGACACTATAACAATCTCAATGTTTGTAGGTGGCACCGAACCTGGAAGAACTCTGAAGTCTATGGAGGACAGTGTGGAACTCTGACAGGACAGTGACACGTTGATGTCGTGTTCAGGTGTAAGACAGATGGGGATCAGTGCAGAGCAGTGTGAGGTGATACACTTTGGTAGGAAAGACAATGAAAGACAGTTTAAAACAGCCTGTACCGTTATAAAAGGGTTGCAGGAGCAGAGGGAGCTGGGTGTATATGAGCACAGCTTGTTGAAGATGTCGGCAGGTGCGGAGAGCAGTAAATCTCACAGATTAGTTTCAGTATCTGAGCTGTTTACAGGGGGAGGTGTGGGAGGGAGTCTCCGTGCTCCTTTCCTGGGAGGTGGTGGTGACGATGTGTTGTGAGCCCACCCTCCTGCCCACCGAGACCGTGGGGATTCCATTTGTACCAGCTCGACACAAAAGGGAGATGGCATCAGGGCCACGGCTTCTAAGTTGTGCCGGGGGGAAACGGAGCTGCCAGTGGGTTTAAAGTGAGAATTGCCCTTCACTGAACATTGCTCCTGACTCGGTCGGTGGGACGTGGATGTTTCAGAATCTCCACACGAGACGTCCCGGTCCTCTCAGGCTCCTACCAGGGTCCACCCCACATGGGGGGAGGGTGTGAGGGAACGGATATCGGGTACTCCACCACATGGCTTGGCCCTCCCTGTCCTATTCCAGGGTGTTTCTCCTGAAATAGGACAAAGGGAGGGAATGAGTGAGGGTGGGAGTGGGTGGTCCTGCTGTTAGTGTTAGTGTAGATGGAGAGGGAGTCATGGTGAGGTGTCCGGAGGGAGTTAGTCCACAGTGTTCTATCCATGCCGTGTTATTAGTGTAGGGGTGAAGTGGAGGGAGGCGGAGAGAGAGAGGGAGAGAGAGAGAGACACAGAAATACAGAGAGAGAGAGAGAGAAGGTACTGCATGCGACAGTGAGAGTGGCGGAGCATGAGCCTTGTTCAGGGGTCGGTGCTATAACAGATATACAGTGAGTGTGAGGGAGCAGAGAGAATATGGTGAATGTTACCTGACAGAGTGGGGAAGGTTATTGATGCTTCTCCTGATTTGCTGGGCATTTCTTCAGACCCCAGATACTGCACTGAGCTGGGTGGGGAGCTCAGACAATACTCTGTGGGTCTGGTGGTTTCGCCCCCTCTGGGAAGAGAATGGTCCCCCACTGTACTAGCCCATCCACCAGGACCTCCGTGCCCCTGTTGACAAACCGTAGTGTAATTGTCCCTTATCTGCCATGCTCGGGGTAAACTGGGTGATGGTGTGTACTCCATTTACAAAGCTGTAGAACAAATGCTCATCCAAAACTCTCCATCAGCTGACCTCACACAAATATCCCTTTTTCCCATCTTTCCTGGGAAGACAGGCTCATGTTACAGGATGTTATCGAAGTGGCTCCATTTCAGCATTCTGAAACCTGGGAACACATCCTTCCATGACACTGTCTCTCAGTCTCCCCCTCTCTGTCTATACCCCAAACCCCTCCCATGTGGTGATATCTAAACTGATTCCCCCGCCATCTCTCTCTGGCACTGATGTTCACACCCACAGCACCCCTTTGACAGGGCACAAAGGAGACATGGAGCTGTAAATGGGTGAAGCTGTACATCCTGTCAGTTCCAGCACGGGCTGCAAGTTTCCCCACACTGGGCAGGGATCTAACACAGTGTTACTGAGCATTGCACTGGGGCAGGGTACACAGTCCTACATGCTGGGAGGGTAACTGCTCCTGGGTTACAGATCAATGCACTGGGGTGGTGTACACAGTCCTACATGCTGGGAGGGTAACTGCTCCTGGGTTACAGATCAATGTACTGGGGTGGGGTACACAGTCCTACATGCTGGGAGGGTAACTGCTCCTGGGTTACAGATCAATGTACTGGGGTGGGGTACACAGTCCTACATGCTGGGAGGGTAACAGCTCCTGGGTTACAGATCAATGCACTGGGGTGGTGTACACAGTCCTACATGCTGGGAGGGTAACTGCTCCTGGTTTACAGATCAATGCACTGGGGTGGGGTACACAGTCCTACATGCTGGGAGGGTAACTGCTCCTGGGTTACAGATCAATGTACTGGGGTGGGGTACACAGTCCTACATGCTGGGAGGGTAACTGCTCCTGGGTTACAGATCAATGTACTGGGGTGGTGTACACAGTCCTACATGCTGGGAGGGTAACTGCTCCTGGGTTACAGATCAATGCACTGCGGTGGTGTACACAGTCCTACATGCTGGGAGGGTAACTGCCCCTGGGTTACAGATCAATGCACTGCGGTGGTGTACACAGTCCTACATGCTGGGAGGGTAACTGCTCCTGGTTTACGGATCAATGCACTGGGGTGGGGTACACAGTCCTACATGCTGGGAGGGTAACTGCTCCTGGTTTACAGATCAATGCACTGGGGTGGGGTACACAGTTCTACATGCTGGGAGGGTAACTGCTCCTGGTTTACAGATCAATGTACTGGGGTGGTGTACACAGTCCTACATGCTGGGAGGGTAAATGCTCCTGGGTCACAGATCAATGCACTGGGGTGCTGTACACAGTCCGACTCACTTGGAGGGTAACTGCTCCAGGTCGGCAAATTAATTCACGGCTGATCACTGCACAGTTCCGTGTGCTGGTCAGTCATTCGGGTTGAGGTTTATACATACTGCAATGATGTGGTCTGTGCAGCTCCCCACGCTGGATGGATATTTGTTTCAGGATCACACATTAGTGCCCTGCTGTGGTCTGCACAGCTCCCCGTCCTGGACAGAAATCTAGTCCGGGTTTATAGATCAATGCACTGCTGTGGTCTGCAAAGCTCTCGGTCCTGAACAGATATCTAGTCTGGGTTTATAGATCAATGCACTGCTGTGGTCTGCACAGCTCCCCGTCCTGGACAGATATCTGGTCTGGGTTTATAGATCAATGCACTGCTGTGGTCTGCACAGCTCCCCGTCCTGGACAGATATCTAGTCCGGGGTTATAGATCAATGCACTGTTGTGGTCTGCACAGCTCTCAGTGCTGTACAGATATCTAGTCCGGGGTTATAGATCAATGCACTGCTGTGGTCTGCACAACTCCCGGTGCTGGGCAGATATGTATTCCGGGGTTATATATCAATGCCCTGATCTGATCTGCGCAGTGTTCCACTCTGGACAGATTGCTGGATTGTATTGACCAGTGTAATGGATGAATCTGAACAGATTGCTGGGTTGTACTGAGCAGTACACTGGCCTGGTCTGTACAGTGTTCCCCGGTGAACAGATATCTCCCTCTGGGTGTATGGTGTCTGGGCTGGTTCTGGGAGGTGGATTGAGAATGTGGTATATCTCACCATTTCAGCTGATCTGGCAATGCCTTTAGTTCCCATTCCTGTGATTGGACCCTCCGTCTCTCACCCTATTAATGTTACAGTGTGTCCAGGTACAGTATATCATGTTGGTGGGGTGGGGAGGGGGGAAAGGTCATGGACAGGTCAAGGGGTTCCCTGGAATATTCTGTCCCCAACATTCAATAACTGACATTCTCCGGAACGTTCTGTCCCTGACATTGTTTGTGAACGGCCGGACGTCAGTGAATTGAACAAACGATAAGATCCCGAGGGAAGAGATCCCGTTCCAGGGAGAAGGAGACACTGTTCCGAAGTTCCCTCAGGCAGTTAAAGGGGTGAATACGTTTTCCCTGCGTTTACATTTCATCACAACACACGATCGACCACAATTTAGACCAAAATACAGAAATTCCCAAACTCCGTTTGTCTTCAGGAAACTGGGAGAGAATCCTTCAGGACAGCAACGTTCCCACCCTCCGTATTAGGAACTGGGAAGGAGTGACCTGTGTCTGCTCTCGAGTGATCGAGTGTGTGGGAATGTTCTAGAAACCATCTGTCCTTATGGATGTGTCTCTGTGTGTTGGGGAAGGGAGGGTTTCTTGTGGTTTTTGTCACATTTTTGTCAGTAATTCCCACCTTAAGATTTGTTATTCCAGCTCCAATTATTTTAATAAATCCCTGAATACAGGGACACATTTGAAAATCTCACTGGGTCCCCGATCAAACGGGTCCCTTTGCCTCCAGGCTGATGGATAATGGGTTTGTTTTCCTTCCTCACAGTTAACGTAGTGACCATCTACGTCCTGCTTTATAAAGATTGTGGATTGTCTCCATGTGTCAGACGTTACCTGGGGGCCATGGCAGCGGCGGATCTCCTGGTCATTATCCTCGACCTGATCCTGAGACACATTCCCATTGTTTATTGGGAACAGTTTTATTTCGTGGAGTACTCCGTCCCCGTGTGTAATATCCACGCCGTCCTGCTTTATGCAGCCGCTGACTGCTCTGTCTGGTTCACCGTCACTTTCACCTTTGATCGGTTTGTGGCCATTTGTTGCCAGAAGCTGAAAAGTAAATATTGCAGTGAGAAAACGGTGGCTGTGGTTCTGGGAGCAGTGACTGTGCTGAGCTGTTTAAAGAACATTTCCTGGTATTTTATGCTCGAGGCTCGGTATTGGCTGGCGAACCACCCCTGGTTTTGTGAGGTAACAGATGCTGTTGTATTCTCCAGTGTCTGGGTCACAATCGAGCTCCTCCACCACATTCTAACCCCGTGTGTCCCATTTCTCCTGATTCTGCTGCTCAATGTTCTCACCGTCAGACACATTTTAGTGACCAGCAGAGCCCGCAGGAGACTCCGCGCTCACACCAATGGGGACGCTCAGTCTGACACTGAAATGAGAAACCGAAAAAAATCCATCATTTTACTGTTTGTGATCTCGGCCAATTTCATCCTGTTATGGTCAACGTTAATGCTGTATTCTATATGGAGACGGATGTTTGCTATTGGGTATCACTCTGTGTATCTCCATGACTTTGTGCGGGAATTGGGCTTCATGCTGCAGCTCCTCAGTTGCTGCACAAACACCGCGATTTATGCCGTGACCCAGACTAAGTTCAGGCAGCAGCTGAAGAATGTGCTGAAATATCCCATCACCCAAATCCATCCATCCATCAAATTCCCTCATTAATCAATCCATCCAGCATTTTCTCATTTCAGTTCAGTGTTCCAGTGATGCAGCAGCCTGTCGCTATGGTAACAGACTGAGGGTAGCGCTGGTTTGTCCATCCTTATCCCCCAGGGGGGTAACAGGGAAACATTTCAATGTTTCTCAAAACTCAGTGGCCAGTGAGAAAAGGCACCATCCCACTAACTGTATCCATCACTTCCATTTGTAACCAATAAAAATGTTGATTAAAGCATGCCGAGCAGCAGAGTGGCCGATGTTGTTGTGTGTCTTTGTGTTGGAGAAGCTGAGCTGGAGAGAGACAACTCAGCCCCAAGTCCTGGTCATCAGGGAAGGGGAGGGCACCGCGCCCTGAGCTCAGGAGCTGGGTTTAACTCCCTCTGTTCCCCCCCCCCCCAACTCCAACCTGGACTCCCCATTTCCTGTCGTGAGTGGGACAGGATTTCAGTTGTTTCATGGGGACTACCCTCCTTCCCAATCTCTGGATCAGAGGGAGAGGGACGCGTCAGGGAGACAGATTGCATCAGAGAGGGGGGGGGGGGGCAGGAGGGAAAGAGATTTAGTGAGAGAGAAACAGAGGGAGGTGGGGAGAAAGAGAGACTGAGGTAGGGGGATCAAGAGTGAGAGAAGTGGAGAGAGAGTGAAGGAGCAGGGAGAGACAGAGAGAGCGAGAGAGAGGCAAGGGAGAGCTAAGGTGAGGAAGAGAGAGAGAAATAGGGGAGGATATAATGAGAGAGGGGTCAGAGAGTGGGGGACAGAGAGAGGGGGACAGAGAGAGTGGGGGGACAGAGAGAATGGGACAAAGAGAGGGGGAACAGAGAGGGGGGACTGAGAGTGGGGGACAGAGAGAGGGGAACAGAGACTGGGGGACGGAGAGAGTGGGGGCAGTGAGTGGGGGATGGAGCGACTGGGGGACAGAGGGGGGTCAGAGAGTGGGGGATGGAGAGAGTGGGGGACGGGGGGACGGGGGGACAGAGAGGGAGGTGACAAAGAGAGGAGGGAGTGAGTGGGGGACACAGAGAGAGGGGTAAAGAGAGATGAGTACAGAGAGAGGGGGCAGAGAGAGGGGGGACATAGAGAGGGGAACAAAGAGAGGGGGGCAGAGAGAGGGGGACTGAGAGTGGGGGACAGAGAGAGGGGAACAGAGACTGGGGGACGGAGAGAGTGGGGGACAGTGAGTGGGGGATGGAGCGACTGGGGGACAGAGGGGTGACGGAGGGTACGGGGGACAGAGTGAGGTGACATAGAGAGGAGGGAGTGAGTGGGGGACACAGAGAGAGGGGGAAAGAGAGATGAGGACAGAGAGAGGGGACAGAGAGGGGGGACAGAGAGAGGGGGACAAAGAGAGGGGGACAGAGAGAAAGGGGGGACAAAGAGAACAGGAGAGAGAGGGGGCAGAGAGAGGGCAAAAGAGAAAGGGGGACAGAGTTAGGCGGACAGAGAAAGGGGACAGAGAGCAGGGGGACAGAGAGGGGAACAGAGAGAGAGAGGGATAGAGAGGGGGACACAGAGAGAGTGGGGGACAGAAAGAGGGGGGT
The DNA here is from genome assembly GCF_047496795.1 of Chiloscyllium punctatum. NCBI lineage: Eukaryota > Metazoa > Chordata > Chondrichthyes > Orectolobiformes > Hemiscylliidae > Chiloscyllium > Chiloscyllium punctatum. The sequence continues at coordinate 29,522,671 of NC_092772.1, forward strand.
ACATAGAGAGGGCTGGGAACGAGAAGGCAGGACGAGAGTGGGAAACAGAGAGGGAGGTCAGAGAGATTGGGGACAGAGAGGGGAGGGACGGAGAGGGGAGGGACGGAGAGGGGAGGGACAGAGATGGGGGCAGAGAGAGGTGAACAGAGAGAGATGGGACAGAGAGAAGGGGGACAGAGAGTGAAGGGGACAGAGAAACCGGGACAGAGAGAGTGGGGCAGATAGACTGGGACAGAGAGAGGGGTAAAAAGAGACGGGGACAGAGGGGGCGGACTGAGAGCGGGGGGACAGAGAGAAGGGGGACACAGAGAAGGGGGACAGAGAGAGAGGGGGACCGAGAGAGGGGGACAGAGAGCGGGAGGGTCAGAGAGGGCTGGGACCAAGAAGTCGGAGACAGGTGGAGGGGGGGGGGGGTAACAGACAGAGGAATACAGAGAAGGGGGGACAGAGAGAGGGGGAGACAGAGAGGGGAAGGACAGATATATAGAGGAGGACAGAGACTGGGACAGAGAAGGGGGAAAAGAGAGGGGGACTGAGAGAGGGGGACAGAGAGAAGGGGGGATAGAGAGAGGTGGACAGAGAGAGAGGAGGACAGAGAGAGAGGGAGGACAGAGAGAGGTGGTACAGAGAGAGGGGGGACAGAGAGAGGGGGAACAGAGGGGGGTACAGGGAGAAGGGGAGATAGAGAGATGGAGCAGAGAGAGAGGGAGGACAGAGAGAGGTGGTACAGAGAGAGGGGGGACAGAGAGAGGGGGAACAGAGGGGGGTAAAGGGAGAAGGGGAGACAGAGAGAGAGTGGGGACAGAGAGAGAGATTGGGGACAGAGAGAGGGGGTGCCAGAGAGAGGGGAGAAAGAGAGAGAGGGGGGACGGAGAGAGAGAGAGGGGGACAGAGAGAGGATGGGGCAAAGAAAGAGAGGACAGAGAGAGGGGGGGACAGAGAGAAGGGGGACAGAGAGGGGGCGGTCAGAGTGAGAGAGGGGGTCAGAGAGAGAGGGGGACAGAGAGAGAGAGGGGACAAGAGAGTGGGGACAAGAGAGGGGGGAGAGAGAGGGTTGAGTGATAGGGGAGAGAGAGGGGGTAGTGAGAGGGGGAAGAGAGAGAGGGGACAGAGAGAGGGGTACAGAGAGAGAGAGGGTAGACAGAGAGATGGGGACAGAGGGAGAGGGAGGGACAGAGTGAGAGGTTGACAGAGAGATTGGGGACAGAGTGAAGGGACATAGACCGGGGCGACAGAGAGAGAGGGACAGAGAAAGAGTGGGGACAAAGAGAGGGGGGATATTGAGAGAGGGGTACCGGGAGATGGGGGCGAAGAGAGAGGGGGACAGAAAGAGAGGGGCAGAGAGAGCGGGGGAAAGAAAGAGGAGGAAAGAGAGACGGGGACAGAGGGGACGGACAGAGAGAGAGTGGGGACACAGAGGGTGGGACAGAGAGAGGGGGGACAGAGAGGGAGGGAACAGAGAGCGAGGGGGACAAGAGAGTGGGGGGAGCAAGGTAGGGGACAGACGGAGAGAAAGAGGGGTCAGAGAGTGCGGGACAGAGAGTGGGGGACAGAGAGTGGGGGATGGAGAGAGTGGGGGACAGAGGGGGGACGAGGGAGAGAGTGGGGGACAGAGGGGGGAAGGGGTAGACAGAGAGGGAGGTGACAGAGAGATGAGGGAGTGAGAGGGGGACACAGAGACGGGGGGACAGAGAGCACGTGGGGACAGAGAGGGGGACAGCGAGAGAGGTGGACAGAGAGATAAGGACAGAGAGAACGGGAGAGAGAGGGTGACAGAGAGAGGGGGAGAGAGAGAGGGGGACAGAGGGGGCGTACAGAGAGAGGGGGACAAAGAGAGGGGGACAGAGAAAGAGGAGACAGAGAGAACGGGCGAGAGAGGGGGGAGACAGAGAGCAGGGGGATAGAGAGAGGGAGACAGAGAGTGGGGAACAGAGAGAGGGGGACAGAGAGTGTGGGACAGAGAGAGGGGTCAGAGAGACGGTTCAGAGAGAGGAGGGGACAGAGAGACGGGGAAAAAGAGAGGGGGAACAGAGAGAGGGGGCAGAGAGTGGGGGACAGAGAGAGGGGGACAGAGAGTGGGGGACAGAGAGAGAGAGGGGGGGACAGAGAGTGTGGGGATGGAGAGAGTGGGGGACAGAGGGGGGGACGAGGGAGAGAGTGGGGGACAGAGGGGGGAACGGGTAGACAGAGGGGGAGGTGACAGAAAGAGGACGGAGTGAGAGAGGGACACAGAGATGGGGGGACAGAGAGCACGTGGGGACAGAGAGGGGGACAGCGAGAGAGGTGGACAGAGAGATGAGGACAGAGAGAACGTGAGAGAGGTGGTGACAGAGAGAGGAGGAGAGAGAGAGGGGGACAGAGAGAGAGGGGGTATAGAGAGAGGGGGACAAAGAGAGGGGGACAGAGAGAGAGGGGACAGAGAGAACGGGCGAGAGAGGGGGGACAGAGAGCAGGGTGATAGAGAGAGGGAGACAGAGAGTGGGGGACAGAGAGAGGGGGACAGAGTGGGGGACAGAGAGTGGGGGATGGAGAGAGTGGGGGACAGAGGGGGGACGAGGGAGAGAGTGGGGGACAGAGGGGGGAACGGGTAGACAGACAGGGAGGTGACAGAGAGAGGAGGGAGTGAGAGGGGGACACAGAGACGAGGGGACAGAGAGCACGTGGGGACAGAGAGGGGGACAGAGAGGGGCACAGCGAGAGAGGTGGACAGACAGGGGGGACAGAGAGATGAGGACAGAGAGAACGGGAGAGAGAGGGTGACAGAGAGAGGGGGACAGAGAGAGGGGGACAGAGAGAGGGGGACAAAGAGAGAGGGGGACAAAGAGAGGGGGACAAAGAGAGGGGGACAGAGAGAAAGGGGACAGAGAGAACGGGCGAGAGAGGGGGGACAGAGAGCAGGGTGATAGAGAGCGGGAGACAGAGAGTGGGGAACAGAGAGAGGGGGACAGAGAGTGGGGAACAGACAGTGGGGGATGGAGAGAGTGGGGGACAGAGGGCGACGGGAGGACAGAGAGGGTGGTGATAGAGAGAAGATGGAGTGAGAGGGTGACACAGAGAGAGGGGGACAGAGAGGGGGAAAGAGAGAGAGGGGGACAGAGAGAGGGATAGAGAGAGAGGGGGGACAGAGAGAGTGAGGTGACAGAGAGCAGGGGTAAATAGAGAGGGCTGGGACCGAGAAAGCGGAAAGGGGGGTGGGCAGAGAGGGGGGTCAGAGAGAGGGTGGACAGAGAGAGTGTGACAGAGAGGGGAGGGACGGAGATGGGGGACAGAGATGGGGGCAGAGGGAGGGGGAACAGAGAGAATGGGGACAGGGAGGAGGGGGACAGAGAGTGAAGGGGACAGAGAGACGGGGACAGAGAGGGGGGGACAGATTGGGGGGCAGAGAGAGAGAGAGAGGGGAACCGAGAGGGGGACAGAGGAAGAGGGGGGTGGACAGAGAGAGGGAGGTCAGAGTCAGGGGGACAAAGAGAGTGGGGACAGAGAGAGGGTGGGACAGAGAGAGACGGACAGAGAGAGACGGGGACAAGAGAGTGGGGGGAGCGAGGTAGGGGAGAGATGGGGAGAGAGGGTGGATATGTATAGAGGGGGGTCAGTGAGTGGGGGACAGAGAGAGGGGGACAGACAGAGAGGGGGGATAGAGAGAGGGGGACAAAGAGAGGGGGAACAGAGAGAGGGGGACAGAGACTGGGGGAGAGAGAGGGGGGACAGAGAGAGGGCATGGAGAGAGTGGGGACAGAGACTGCGGGATGGTGAGAGTGGGGGACAGAGGGGGGGACGAGGGAGAGAGTGGGGGACAGAGGGGGGGAAGGGGAGACAGAGAGGGAGGTGACAGAGAGAGGAGGGAGCGAGAGGGGGACACAGAGACGGAGGGACAGAGAGCACGTGGAGACAGAGAGGGGGACAGCGAGAGAGGTGGACAGAGAGAACGGGAGAGAGAGCGTGACAGAGAGAGGGGGACAGAGAGAGGGGGAAAGAGAGATGAGGACAGAGAGAACGGGAGAGAGAGGCTGACAGAGAGAGGGGGACAGAGAGAGGGGGACAGAGATAGGCGGAGAGAGAGGGGGGGATAGAGAGAACGGGCGAGAGAGGGGGAACAGAGAGCAGGGGGATAGAGAGAGGTAGACAGAGAGTGGGGAACAGAGAGAGGGGGCAGAGAGTGGGGGACAGAGAGTGAGGGACAGAGAGTGAGGGATGGAGAGAGAGAGAGGGGGACAGAGAGAGGGAGGGGCAAAGAAAGAGGACAGAGAGAGGGGGGACAGAGAGAAGGGGGACGAAGAGGGGGCGGTCAGAGTGAGAGAGGGGGTCAGAGAGAGAGGGGGACAGAGAGAGAGGGGGACAAGAGAGTGGGGACAAGAGAGTGGGGGGAGAGAGAGGGTTGAGTGATAGGGGAGAGAGAGGGGGTAGTGAGAGGGGGAAGAGAGAGAGGGGACAGAGAGAGAGGTACAGAGAGAGAGAGGGTGGACAGAGAGATGGGGACAGAGGGAGAGGGAGGAACAAAGTGAGAGGGTGACAGAGAGAGTGGGGACAGAGAGGAGGGTGACAGAGAGAGGGGGGACAGAGAGAGGGGGACTGAGAGAGAGTGGGGAAAGAGAGAGGGGACAGAGAGAGGGGGACAGAGAGAGAGTGGGGACAGAGAGAGGGGGGATATTGAATGAGGGGGACAGGGAGATGGGGACGAAGAGAGAGGCGGACAGAAAGAGGGGGGTAGAGAGAGCGGGGGAAAGAAAGAGAAGGAAAGAGAGACGGGGACAGAGGGGACGGAAAGAGAGAGTGGGGACAGAAAGGGTGGGACAGAGAGAGGGGGGACAGAGTGGGGACGGGTAGACAGAGAGGGAGGTGACAGAGAGAGGAGGGAGTGAGAGGGGAACACAGAGACGGGGGGACAGAGAGCACGTGGGGACAGAGAGGGGGACAGAGAGAGAGGTGGACAGAGAGAGAGGGATAGAGAGAAAGGGGCGACAGAGAGAGAGGGACAGAGAGATGAGGGCAGAGAGAACGGGAGAGAGAGGGGGACAGAGAGAGGGGGGCAGAGAGAGGGGGGACAGAGAGATGAGGACAGAGAGAACGGGAGAGAGAGGGTGACAGAGAGAGGGGGCCAGAGTGAGGTGGACGAAGAGAGAGGGACAGAGAGATGAGGACAGAGAGAACGGGAGAGAGAGGGTGACAGAGAGAGGGGGACTGAGTGAGGGGACAGAGAGAGGGGGTCAGAGAGACGGGTCAGAGAGAGGGGGGACAGAGAGAGGGGGACAAAGAGAGGGGGAACAGAGAGAGGGGGTAGAGAGTGGGGGACAGAGAGTGGGGGAAAAAGAGAGGGGGACAGAGAGAGAGGGACAGAGGGGGGGGACAGACAGTGTGGGGATGGAAAGAGTAGGGGACCGAGGAGGGGACGAAAGAGAGAGTGGGGGACAGAGGGCGGACGGGTAGACAGAGAGGGAGGTGACAGAGAGAGGAGGGAGTGAGAGGGGAACACAGAGACGGGGGGACAGAGCGCACGTGGGGACAGAGAGGGGGACAGAGAGAGAGGTGGACAGAGAGAGAGGGATAGAGAGAAAGGGGCGACAGAGAGAGAGGGACAGAGAGATGAGGACAGAGAGAACGGGAGAGAGGGGGACAGAGAGAGGGGGGCAGAGAGAGGAGGGACAGAGAGATGAGGACAGAGAGAACGGGAGAGAGAGGGTGGCAGAGAGAGGGGGACAGAGAGAGGGGGACAGAGATAGGGGGACAGAGAGATGAGGACAGAGAAAACGGGAGAGAGATGGTGGCAGAGAGAGGGGGACAGAGTGAGGTGGACAAAGAGAGAGGGACAGAAAGATGAGGACAGAGAGAACGGGAGAGAGAGGGTGACAGAGAGAGGGGGCCAGAGTGAGGTGGATAAAGAGAGAGGGACAGAGAGATGAGGACAGAGAGAACGGGAGAGAGAGGGTGACAGAGAGAGGGGGGCAGAGAGAGGGGGACAGAGAGATGAGGACAGAGAGAACGGGAGAGAGAGGGTGACAGAGAGAGGGGGACAGAGAGAGGTGGACAGAGAGATGAGGACAGAGAGAACGGGAGAGAGTTGTTGACAGAGAGAGGTGGACAGAGTGAAGGGGACAAAGAGAGAGGGACAGAGAGATAAGGACAGAGAGAACTGGAGAGAGAGGGTGACAGAGAGAGGGGGACAGAGAGAGGGGGGACAGGGAGATGATGACAGAGAGAACGGGAGAGAGAGGGGGAAAGAGAGAGGGGGGCAGGAGAGGGGGGACAGGGAGATGATGACAGAGAGAACGGGAGAGAGAGGGTGGCAGATAGAGGGGGGCAGAGAGAGGGGGACAGAGCTAGGGGGACAGAGAGATAAGGACAGAGAGAACGGGAGAGAGATGGTGACAGAGAGTGGGGGACAGAGTGAGGTGGACAAAGAGAGAGGGACAGAGAGATGAGGACAGAGAGAATGGGAGAGAGAGGGTGACAGAGAGAGGGGGACAGAGTGAGGTGGACAAAGAGAGAGGGACAGAGAGATGAGGACAGAGAGAACGGGAGAGAGAGGGTGACAGAGAGAGGGGGGCAGAGAGAGGGGGACAGAGATAGGGGACAGAGAGATGAGGACAGAGAAAACGGGAGAGAGATGGTGACAGAGAGAGGGGGACAGAGAGAGGTGGACAGAGAGAGTGGGACAGAGAAATGAGGACAGAGAGAACGGGAGAGTGAGGGTGACAGAGAGAGGGGGACAGAGTGAGGTGGACAAAGAGAGTGGGACAGAGAGATAAGGACAGAGAGAACGGAAGAGAGAGGGTGACAGAGAGAGGGGGACAGAGAGAGGTGGACAGAAATAGGGGGCAGTGAAAGAGGATACAGAGAGAATGGACGAGAGAGGGGGACAGAGAGCAGGGGGATAGAGAGAGGGAGACAGAGAGTGGGGAACAGAGAGAGGGGGACAGAGAGTGGGGGACAGAGAGTGGGGAATGGAGAGGGGGGGGGACAGAGGGGGGACGGGGGGACAGAGAGGGTGGTAATAGAGAGAGGACGGAGTGAGAGGAGGACACAGAGAGAGGGGACAGAGAGAGGAGGACAGAGAGAGAGGGATAGAGAGAGAGGGATAGAGAGAGAGGGGGGACAGAGAGAGTGAGGGGACAGAGAGAGGGGGAACTTAGAGAAAGCTGAGACCGAGAAAGCAGGAAGGATGGGCCAGAGAGGGGGGTCAGAGAGAGGGGGGACAGAGAGAGTGTGACAGAGAGGGGAAGGACGGAGATGGGGTACAGAGATGGGGGCAGGGGGAGGGGGGAACAGAGAGAATGGGGACAGGGAGAAGGGGGACAGAGAGTGAAGGGGACAGAGAGACGGGGACAGAGAGGGGGTGACAGATTGGCGGGTGCAAAGAGAGAGAGGGAGACCGAGAGAGGGGGACAGAGGAAGGGGGGTCAGAGAGAGGGAGGTCAGAGTCAGGGGGACAGAGAGAGGGTGGGACAGAGAGTTTGGGAAAGAGAGAGGCGGACAGAGAGAGAGGGGGACAAGAGAGTGGGGGGAGCGAGGTAGGGGAGAGATGGGGAGAGAGGGTGGATATGTATAGAGGGGGGTCATTGAGTGGGGGACAGAGAGAGGGCGACAGACAGAGAGGGGGGACAGAGAGAGGGGGACAAAGAGAGGGGGAACAGAGAGAGGGGGACAGAGAGAGGGCATGGAGAGAGTGGGGACAAGAGAGTGGGGGGAGAGAGAGGGTTGAGTGATGGGGAGAAAGAGAGGGTAGTGAGAGGGGGAAGAGAGAGAGGGGGACAGAGAGAGGGGTACAGAGAGAGAGGGTGGACAGAGAGATGGGGACAGAGGGAGAGGGAGGGACAAAGTGAGAGTGTGACAGAGAGAGTGGGGACAGAGAGGAGGGTGACAGAGAGAGGGGGGACAGAGAGGGGGAACTGAGAGAGTGTGTGGACAGAGAGAGGGGACAGAGAGAGGGGGACAGAGAGAGAGTGGGGACAGAGAGAGGGGGGATATTGAATGAGGGGGACAGGGAGATGGGGACGAAGAGAGAGGCGGACAGAAAGAGGGGGGTAGAGAGAGCGGGGGAAAGAAAGAGGAGGAAAGAGAGACGGGGACAGAGGGGACGGAAAGAGAGAGTGGGGACAGAGAGGGTGGGACAGAGAGAGGGGGGACAGAGTGGGAGGGAACAGAGAGAGAGGGGGACAAGAGAGTGGGGGGAGTGAGGTAGGGGACAGATGGGGAGAGAGAGGGGTGCATAGAGAGGGGTCAGAGAGTGGGGGACAAAGAGAGGGGGAACAGAGAGAGGGGGACAGAGAGTGGGGGACAGAGTGTGGGGGACAGAGAGTGGGGGACAGAGAGAGGGGACAGAGAGAGGGTTACAAAGAGAGGGGGAACAGAGAGAGGGGGTAGAGAGTGGGGGACAGAGAGAGGGGGACAGAGAGTGGGGGAAAAAGAGAGGGGGACAGAGAGGGGGGACAGAGAGTGGAGGATGGAGAGAGTAGGGGTCAGAGGGGGGGACGAAAGAGAGAGTGGGGGACAGAGGGGGGACGGGTAGACAGAGAGGGAGGTGACAGAGAGAGGAGGGAGTGAGAGAGGAACACAGAGACGGGGGGACAGAGAGCACGTGGGGACAGAGAGGGGGACAGAGAGAGAGGTGGACAGAGAGATGAGGTCAGAGAGAACGGGAGAGAGGGTGGCAGAGAGAGGTGGGGCAGAGAGAGGGAGACAGAGATAGGGGGACAGAGAGATGAGGACAGAGAAAACGGGAGAGAGATGGTGACAGAGAGAGGGGGACAGAGTGAGGTGGACAAAGAGAGAGGGACAGAGAGATGAGGACAGAGAGAACGGGAGAGAGAGGGTGGCAGAGAGAGGTGGGGCAGAGAGAGGGGGACAGAGATAGGGGTACAGAGAGATAAGGACAGAGAGAACGGGAGAGAGATGGTGACAGAGAGAGGGGGACACAGTGAGGTGGACAAACAGAGAGGGACAGAGAGATGAGGACAGAGAGAACGGGAGAGAGAGGGTGACAGAGAGAGGGGGACAGAGTGAGGTGGACAGAGAGAGAGGGACAGAGAGATGAGGACAGAGAGAACGGGAGAGTGAGGGTGACAGAGAGAGGGGGACAGAGTGAGGTGGACAAAGAGAGAGGGACAGAGAGATAAGGACAGAGAGAACGGGAGAGAGAGGGTGACAGAGAGAGAGGGATAGAGAGAGGTGGACAGAGATAGGGGACAGAGAGAGAGAGGATACAGAGAGAATGGACGAGAGAGGGGGACAGAGAGCAGGGGGATAGAGAGAGGGAGACAGAGAGTGGGGAACAGAGAGAGGGGGACAGAGAGTGGGGGACAGAGAGTAGGGAATGGAGAGAGGGGGGACAGAGGGGGGACGGGGGGACAGAGAGGGTGGTAATAGAGAGAGGACGGAGTGAGAGGAGGACCCAGAGAGAGGGGACAGAGAGAGGAGGACAGAGAGAGAGGGATAGAGAGAGAGGGATAGAGAGAGAGGGGGGACAGAGAGAGTGAGGGGACAGAGAGAGGGGGAACATAGAGAAAGCTGAGACCGAGAAAGCGGGAAGGAGGGGCCAGAGAGGAGGGTCAGAGAGAGGGGGTACAGAGAGAGTGTGACAGAGAGGGGAAGGACGGAGATGTGGGACAGAGATGGGGGCAGAGGGAGGGGGGAACAGAGAGAATGGGGACAGGGAGAAGGGGGACAGAGAGTGAAGGGGACAGAGAGACAGGGACAGAGAGGGGGTGACAGATTGGCGGGTGCAGAGAGAGAGAGAGGGAGACCGAGAGAGGGGGACAGAGGAAGGGGGGACAGAGAGAGGGAGGTCAGAGTCAGGGGGACAGAGAGAGGGTAGGACAGAGAGTTTGGGACTGAGAGAGGCGGACAGAGAGAGAGGGAGACAAGAGAGTGGGGGGAGCAAGGTAGGGGAGAGATGGGGAGAGAGGGTGGATATGTATAGAAGGGGGTCAGTGAGTGGGGGACAGAGAGAGGGGGACAGAGAGAGGGGGACAAAGAGAGGGGGAAGAGAGAGAGGGGGACAGAGAGAGGAAAATGGAGAGTGTGGGGACAGAGAGTGGGGGATGGAGAGAGTGGGGGACAGAGGGGGGGACGAGGGAGGGAGTGGGGGAAAGAGGGGGCAACGGGTAGACAGAGAGGGAGGTGACAGAGAGTGGAGGGAGTGAGAGGGGGACACAGAGACGGGGGGGGACAGAGAGCACGTGGGGACAGACAGGGGGACAGAGAGATGAGGACAGACAGAATGGGAGAGAGAGGGTGACAGAGAGAGGGGGACAGAGAGAGTGTGACATAGAGGGGAGGGACGGAGATGGGGGACAGAGATGGGGGCAGAGGGAGGGGGGAACAGAGAGAATGGGGACAGGGAGAAGGGGACAGAGAGTGAAGGGGACAGAGAGACGGGGACAGAGGCGGGGGGACAGATTGGGGGGCAGAGAGAGAGAGAGAGAGGGGAACCGAGAGGGGGAAAGAGGAAGGGGGGGACAGAGAGAGGGAGGTCAGAGTCAGGGGGACAGAGAGAGTGGTGACAGAGAGAGGGTGGGCCAGAGAGAGGCGGACACAGAGAGAGGGGGACAAGAGAGTGAGGGGGCGAGTTAGGGGAGAGATGGGGAGAGAGAGGGATGTATAGAGAGGGGTCAGTGAGTGGGGGACAGAGGGGGGACGAGGGAGAGAGTGCGGGAAAGAGGGGGGGAACGGGTAGACAGAGAGGGAGGTGACAGAGAGTGGAGGGAGTGAGAGGGGGACACAGAGACGGGGGGACAGAGAGCACGTGGGGACAGAGAGGGGGACAGAGAGATGAGGACAGAGAGAATGGGAGAGAGAGGGTGACAGAGAGAGGGGGACAGAGAGAGTGTGACAGAGAGAGTGTGACAGATAGGGGAGGGACGGAGATGGGGACAGAGATGGGGGCAGAGGGAGGGGTGAACAGAGAGAATGGGGACAGGGAGAAGGGGGACAGAGAGTGAAGCGGACAGAGAGACGGGGACAGAGAGGGGAGGACAGATTGGGGGGCAGAGAGAGAGAGAGGGGGACCGAGAGGGGGACAGAGGAAGGGGGGGGGACAGAGAGAGGGAGGTCAGAGTCAGGGGGACAGGGAGAGTGGGGACAGAGAGAGGGTGGGACAGAGAGAGGCGGACAGAGAGAGAGGGGGACAAGAGGGTGAGGGGGCGAGGTAGGGGAGAGATGGGGAGAGAGAGGGGTGTATAGAGAGGGGTCAGTGAGTGGGGTACAGAGAGAGAGGGACAGAGAGAGAGGGGGGAGAGAGAGGGGGACAAAGAGAGGGGGAACAGTGAGAGGGGACAGAGACTGGGAGAGAGAGAGGGGGACAGAGAGAGGTGGTCAGAGAGAGGGCGGTGGAGAGGGGGGGACTCAGAGTGGCGGATAGAGAGAGTGGGGGACAGAGGGGGGAAGGGAAAACAGAGAGGGAGCCGAGAGAGAGTAGGGAGTGAGATGGGGACACAGAGACAGGGGGTACAAAGAGCGTGTGGGGACCGATTGGGGGACAGAGAGAGGGGGGGACAGCGAGAGGGGGACAGAGAGATGAGGACAGAGAGAACGGGAGAGAGAGGGGGACAGAGAGTGTGGGACAGAGAGAGAGGGGGACAGAGAGAACGTGAGAGAGAGGGGGACAGAGAGCAGGGGGACAGAAAGTCGGGGACAGAGAGTGGGGCACAGAGAGTGGGGGATGTAGAGAGTGGGGGACAAAGAGAGGGGGACAGAGAGTGAGGGGTGGAGAGAGTGGGGGACAGAGGGCGGGACGGGGGGACAGAGAGGGAGGTAACAGAGAGAGGACGGAGTGAGATGGAGACACAGAGAGAGGGGGGACAGAGAGGGGGGCAGAGAGAGAGGGATGGAGAGAGGGGGTACAGAGAGAGTGAGGGGCCAGAGAGAGGGGGGTACATAGAGATGGCTGGGATCGAGAAGGCGGGAAGGGGAGTGACAGAGAGAGGGGTCAGAGAGAGGGTGGACAGAGAGAGGGTGACAGAGAGGGGAGGGACAGTGATGGGGATAGAGATGGGAGCAGAGAGAGGGGGGAACAGAAAGAATGGGGACAGAGAGAAGGGTGACAGAGAGTGAAGGGGACAGAGAGATGTGGGACAGAGAGGGGGGGACAGATAGAGGGGGGAAGAGAGAGGGGTAAAGAGAGGGGGACAGGGAGAGGGGGTGACAGAGAGGGGGTACAGAGAGAGAGGGGGACAGAGAGAAGGGGACAGAGGAAGGGGGAAAGAGAGAGGGTGGTCAGAGTCAGGGGGACAGAGTGAGAGGGACCGAGAGAGTGACAGAGAGAGAGGGACAGAGAGAGGGCTGGGACTGAGAAGCGGGGGACAGAGAGGGGGACTGAGAGAGGGGAACAGAGAGAGGGGGGAAAGAAAGAGGGGGACAGAAAGAGAGGGAGACAGAGAGGGGGGAGGACAGAGGGGGGGATAGAGAGAGGGGTGACAGAGAGAGGGGGGACAGAGAGGGGGGAAAAGAGGGGGTGTACAGAGTGAAGGGGCGACAGGGTGAGGGGGCAGAAAGAGTGGGGACAGTAAGAGATGGGAGAGGGAGAGACGGGGATGCAGTAGAGGGACGGACAGGGGGACAGAGAGGGAGGGACAGAGAGAGGGGGAAAGTGAGAAGGGTACAGAGGGGGCAGACTGAGAGTGGGGGGACTGAGAGAAGGAGGGGCAGAAAGAGAGGGAACCGAGAGAGGGGGACAGAGAGCGGGAGAGACAGAGAGAGATGGGGGCACAGAGAGAGTGGCGGGTCAAAGAGAGAGGGCGGCAGAGGGGGCAGAGAGAGGTGTACAAAGAGTGGGGAACAGGGGGGTACAGAAAGGGGGGAAAATTAGGGAAGGGGGACAGAGAGAGGGGGGACAAAGAGAGAAGAGGACAGAGAGAGTGGGGGCAGAGAGAGGGAAACAAAGAGAGGGGGACAGAGAGAGGGGGACAGAGAGCGGGGGAGGGGGGCGGGGGGGCAGAGAAAGGAGGACACAGAGAGGAGGGAACGGAGGAAGAGGGGGTCAGAGGGGGGTCAGAGGGGGAAGAGAGAGGGGTGACAGAGAGAGTGGGGACAGAGAGAGGGGGACAGAGACAGTCGGGACAGAGAGAGTTGGGCAGAGAGTGTGGGGACAGAGAGACGGGGACAGAGAGAGGGAGGGGCAAAGAAAGAGGGGACAGAGAGAGGGGGAAAGATAGAAGGGGGACAGAGGGAAGGGGGACAGAGAGGGGGCGGTCAGAGAGAGATGGGGGATCAAAGAGAGAGGGGGAGAGAGAGAAAGGGGGACAAGAGAGTGGGGGGAGAAAGAGGGTGGAGTGACGGGGAGAGAGAGGGGTAGAGAAGGGGGAAGAGAGGGGGACAGAGAGAGGTGTGCAGAGAGTGGGGGGACAGAGAGAGGGGAACAGAGAGAGGGGAACAGAGAGAGAGGGGTGGACAGAGAGATGGGGACAGAGGGAGAGGGAGGGACAGAGTGAGAGGGTGACAGAGAGGGTGGGGACAGAGAGGAGGATGACAGAGCGGTGGGTACAGAGAGGGGGGACAGACAGAGGGGGACACAGAGATAGTGGGGACAGAGAGAGGGGTCAAGAGAATGGGGGATAGAGAGGGGGGTAAAGAGAGGGGGAAGAGAGGGAGTGTGGACATAGAGAGAGGGAACAGAGAGAGGGGGACAGAGAGAGTAGGGTCAGAGAGAGAGGGGTGGACAGACAGAATGGGGACAGAGAGGAGGGTGACAGAGAGAGGGGGGACAGACAGAAGGGTGACAGGGAGAGGGGAGACAGAGAGGGGAGGGACGGAGAGTGGGACAGAGAGAGTCCGAACAGAGAGGAGGGGTCATAGAGAGATGGGACGGAGGGGGGAACAGAGAGAGGGGAACAGAGAGAGGGGGACAGAGAGAGGGGGGGCAGAGAGTGGAGAGGGTGGGGGTGAGAGTGCGTTGGCAGAGAAGGGAGAGAGACTGGGGTAAGTGATCGGGGTAAGAGAGCAGGGTAAGAGACAGGGGAGAGAGAGAGAGGGGAGGGAGAGAGGGGAGTGAGAAAGAGAGGGGAAGGAGCGAGACGAGAGAGAGTGGGGTGAAAAAGAGGGGAGATGGAGAGAGGGGAGGTGGAGAGAGGGGAGAAAGAGAGGGGTGGAAAGAGAGGGGTGAGAGAGAAAGGGTAGAGAAACAGGGGTATAGAGCGAGGGAGAGAGCGAGACAGAGGGGGTGGAGAGAGTGGAAGAGAGAGAGAGGGGAGAGAGAGGGGAGAGAGAGAGAGAGGAGGCGAGAGAGGTCGGAGAGCGGGAGAGGGAGGGGCGTGAGAGAGGGTGAGAGAGATGGTGTGAGAGAGGGGGTGAGAGAGGGGGTGAGAGAGAGGGGAGAGAGTGGAGACGAGTGGGGGCGAAAGTGGGGGCGAGAGAGGGGGTGAGAAGGGGTGAGGGAGGGGGCAAGAGTGGGGGGAAGAGTGGGGGGCAAGAGAGGGGGCGAAAGTGGGGGCGAGAGTGGGGCGCGAGAGAGGGTGCGAGAGGGGGCGAGAGAGAGGGGGGAGAGAGGGGGTAAAGAGAGAGTTGGGGAAAGAGGCGGAGAGGGGGGAGAGAGAAGGGAGCGAGAGGGGGAGAGAGTGTGGTGGAGAGAGAGTGGGGGAGAGAGTGGAGGAGAGAGAGGGGGTGAGAGGGAGAGGCGAGAGAGAGGGGCAAGAGAGGTGGGGAGAGAGAGGAGAGAGAGTGGGAGGAGAGAGAAAGGGTGATAGAGAGGTGAGAAGGAGAGGCAAGAGAGGGGGAGAGGGGAGAGCGTGATGGGGAGACAGAGGGTGTGAGAGAGAGGTTGTGAGAGAGTGGGGGAAGAGAGAGGGGGAGAGAGAGGGGGAGAGAGGAGGGGCGAGGTGGGAGAGGGGGGGAGAGGGAGGGGGAGAGGGAGGGGAGAGAGAGGGGGCGAGAGACGGGGAGAGCGACAGGGAGAGGGGAGAGATGGGGAGAGAGAGGGGGAGGGAGAGGAAGGTACGAGGGAGGGTGAGAGAGGGGGGACAGAAAGAGCTTCAGAGTGGGGGGAGAGAGAGGAGAGAGAGGCGGACAGAGAGAGGGGAAGAGGGAGGGGGACAGAGAGTGGAGGGAGAGAGAGGGGGGAGAGATAGAGGGGGGAGATGCAGGGAGAGAGAGGGGGAGAGAGACGGGGAGAGCGACGGGGAGAGAGGGGATAGAGACGGGGCAAGAGAGGGGAAGGGAGAGGAAGGTGCGAGGAAGGGGAAGGAGGGTACAGAAAGGGGGTGAGAGCGAGGGGAGAGTCAGGGGAGAGAGTTGGGGAAAGAGAGTGGGGTAGAGGGGGAGACAGAGGGAGAGAGAGAGGGCGAGAGTGACGGGGAGAGCGATGGGGAGAGCGACGGGGACGTGGGAGAGACGGGGAGAGAGATGGGGCGGAGAGGAAGGGGGGAGGGAGGTGGAGAGAGGGTGACAGAAAGGGTGTGAGAGAGAGGAAGAGAGCGCAGGGAGAGAGGGGAGAGTAGAGGGAGGGAGTGAGAGAGGGAGAGAGATGGGAGAGATTTAGGCGAGAGAGTTAGTGAAGAGCGAGAGGGGGAGAGAGTTTGAGGGGTAGAGAAACAGGGTGAGCGGGGTAGAGAGAGATGGGATAGAGAGAGGAGGTGAGAGAGTGGGGTAGAGAGAGGGGAGAGGGAGGGGCGAGAGAGGAGAGAGAGGCGGACAGAGAGAGGGGAAGAGGGAGGGGGACAGAGAGTGGAGGGAGAGAGAGGGGGAGAGAGAGAGGGGGAGAGAAGGAGGGGAGACAGAGTGTGTGGAGAGAGTGAGGGAGAGAGTGGGGAGAGAGAGTGGGGAGAAACAGTGTGGGGAGAGAGTGGGGGTGAGAGTGGGGGAGGGAGAGAGGAGGAGAGGGAGGGTGGAGTGAGGGGGAGGGGAGAGAGGTGTTAGAGGGGGGAGAGTGGGGGAGAGAGAGGGGAGAGTCGGAAGGAGAGCGAAGGAGAGAGAGGGGAACAGAGCGAGGTGGCCAGAGAATCTCGAGAGAGAGAGAGGGGGGGGGGGAGATAGACAGGGGAGAGAGAGGGTGAGCGGGGTAGAGAGAGACAGGATAGAGAGAGGAGGTGAGAGAGTGGGGTAGAGAGAGGGGAGAGGGAGGGGGAGAGGGAGAGTGGGGGAGAGTGGGGGAGAGAGAGGGAAGAGTGGGGGAGAGAGAAGAGAGACGGGCAGACAGAGGGAGGGGGAAGAGGGAGGGGGACAGAGAGTGGAGGGAGAGAGAGGGGGAGAGAGAGAGGGGGAGAGAAGGAGGGGAGCCAGAGTTTGGGGAGAGAGTGAGGGAGACAGTGGGGAGAGAGAGTGGGGAGAAACAGTGTGGGGAGAGAGTGGGGGTGAGAGTGGGGGAGGGAGAGAGGAGGAGAGGGAGGGTGGAGTGAGGGGGAGGGGAGAGAGGTGTTAGAGGGGGGAGAGTGGGGGAGAGAGAGGGGAGAGTCGGAAGGAGAGCGAAGGAGAGAGAGGGGAACAGAGCGAGGTGGCCAGAGAATCTCGAGAGAGAGAGAGAGAGGGGGGGAGATAGACAGGGGAGAGAGAGGGTGAGCGGGTTGAGAGAGACAGGATAGAGAGAGGAGGTGAGAGAGTGGGGTAGAGAGAGGGGAGAGGGAGGGGGAGAGGGAGAGTGGGGGAGAGTGGGGGAGAGAGAGGGAAGAGTGGGGGAGAGAGAAGAGAGAGGGGCGGACAGAGGGAGGGGGAAGAGGGAGGGGGACAGAGAGTGGAGGGAAAGTGAGGGAGAGAGTGGGGAGAGAGAGTGGGGAGAGACAGTGCGGGGAGAGAGTGGGGGAGAGAGTGGGGGAGAGAGTGGTGGAGGGAAAGGGTTAGGGAGGGAGGGAGTGAGAGAGAGGGGAGAGATTTAGGTGACAGAGTGGGGGGAGAGAGTTAGTGAAAAGAGAGGGGAGAGAGAGAGTGAGGGGTAGAGAGAGGGGGTGCGAGAGAGAGGGGCTGAGAGAGACCGTAGAGAGAAGGGGAGAGAGGAGGGGAGGGGGAGCGAGAGGGGAAGAGAGAAAGGCGGTAGAGAGAGACAGAGAGGGGGAAGAGAGACAGAGAGAGAGAAGAGAGACAGGGAGTGGGAGAGAGGGGGGAGGAGGAGGGAGTGAGAGAGGGCGGGAGAGAGGGGGCAGAGAGCCGGGGGAGAAAGTGGGGGAAGAGAGATGGGGAGAGTGTGGGGGTAAGTGGGGGGGGAGAGGGGGAGAGAGAGGGATGGGGGAGAGAGGGGGGAGAGGGCGGGAGAGAGGGGGCAGAGATCAGGGGGGAGAAAGTGGGGGAAGAGAGATGGGGAGTGTGTGGAGGTGTGTGCGGAGGGTGAGAGAGAGAGGGAGAGAGTGGGTGGGAGAGATAGACGGGGAGAGAGAATGGGAGAGAGAGGAGGAGAGGGGGGAGAGACAGAGAGAGTGACGGGGAGAGACGGGGAGGGGGGGGAGAAAGTGGGTGAGAGAGATGGGGAGAGTGTTGGGGTGAGTGAGGGGGAGAGAGGGAGAGAGAGAGGGGAGAGAGGGAGGGGGGAGAGAGGGGAGAGAGGGCGGGAGAGAGGGGCCAGTGAGTGGGGGGAGAAAGTGGGGGTAAGTGGCGCCACGGGGGCAAAGTGGTTAGCACTGTTGCCTCAAAAGCGCCACAGACCCGAGTTCAATTCCCGCTTCAGGCGACTGACTGTGTGGAGTTTGCACATTCTCCCCGTGTCTGCGTGGGTTTCCTCCGGGTGCTCCGGTTTCCTCCCACAGTCCAAAGATGTGCAGGTCAGGTGAATTGGCCATGCTAAGTTGCCCGTAGTGTTAGGTAAGGGGTAGATGTAGGGGTATGGGTGGGGTGCGCTTCGGCGGGGCGTGTGGACTTGTTGGGCCGAAGGGCCTGTTTCCACACTGTAAGTAATCTAATCTTTATAAAAAGAGATGGGGAGAGTGTGGGGGTGTGTGAGGGGAGAGAGAAAGGGGAGAGAGTGGGTGGGAGAGAGAGAGACGGGGAGAGAGAAGGGGAGAGAGAGGGGGAGAGGGGGGAGAGACGGGGAGAGAGAAGGGGAGAGAGAGGGGGAGAGGGGGAGAGACGGGGAGAGTGACGGGGAGAGACGGGGAGAGAGAGGGGGAGGGAGAGGAAGGGGCGAGGGAGGTGGAGAGGGGGGATAGAAAGGGGGTGAGAGAGGGGGGACAGAGCGGGCGGAGAGAGGGGAGAGAGATGGGGAGAGAGATGGGGAAAGAGATGGGGTGAGTTAGAGGGAGAGAGAGGGGAGAAAGGGCGCACGAGAGGGGGAGTGAAAAGCGGGCAAGGGGGCGAGATGGGGTGGGAGAGAGGGGAGAAAGAGCGGGAGAGAGAGGGAGAGAGTGAGGGTGCGAGAGACAGGAGTAGAGAGAGGGGGAGAGGGAGGGGATAGAGAGAGGGGGAGAGACGGGGAGAGATTGTGGAGAGACGGGGAGAGCGAGAGGTGTCGAGAGAAGGGACAAGAGAGAAGGCGAGAGTGGGTGGTGAGAGAGTCGAGCAAGACAGGGGATGGGGGGCGAGACAGGGGAATGAGAGAGGGGGGCGAGAGGGGGAGAGCTGGGAGAGAGAGGTGGAGAGAGAGGGGGCTGAGAGAGAGAGTAAGGAGAGAAAGGGGGAAGAGTGAGCGAGAGAGTGAGAGGGAGAGAGAGGGCAGAGATAAAGGGGGAGAGAGAGGGTAAGAGTGAGACAGGTGAGAGAGTGGAGGAGAGAGAGCGGGGAATGAGAGAGTGGGGGAGAGAGAGGGCGAGAGAGTGGGGGTGAGAGAGCGGAGGTGAGAGAGCGGGGAATGAGAGAGAGGGAGGCAGAGAGGGGGAGAGGGGGAGAAAGAGGGGGAAAGACAGGGGGAGAGAGACAGGGGGAGGGAGATGAAGGGGACAGAAAGGGGGTGAGAGAGTGGCAAGAGAGTGTGGGGAGAGAGGGGGGAGAGAGATGGGGAGAGTGATGGGGAAAGAGATGGTGAGAGGGAGAGAAAGGGGAGAGGGGGGCACGAGAGGGAGTGAGAGAGGCGGGCGAGGGGGAATGAAAGGGGGTGAGAGAGGGGGAGAGAGAGGGGAGAGAGAGGGGGAGTGAGAGGATGCAAGAGAGAAGGGTAGTGAGAGGGGAAAGAGAGGGGGCGAGAGAGGGTGAGATACAGAGGGTGAGAGGGGGAGAGAGAGGGGACAGTGAGAGAGAGTGTGGAGAAAAAGTTGGGAATAGAGAGAGCAGGGAGAGAGAGGGGAGAGAGATAGGAGAGATAGGGGTCAGAGAGAGAGAGAGTGCGTGGAGAGAAAGGAGGAAGAGAGTGCGGGAGAGTGAGAGGGAGAGAGAGGGGGAGCGATAGTGTGGGAGAGACAGGGCGATAGAGAGAAAGAGAGGGTGAGAGAGGGGAGAGAGGGAGGTTAGAGAGAGGGACTGAGGGAGTGGTGGTAAGAGAGCGGGGTGTTAGAGAGAGGGGGCAGAGAGTGGGGAGAGAGTGGGGGGCAAGAGAGGGGGAGAGAGAGGGGGGAGAGAGAGGGGGAGAGGGGGAGAGACGGGTAGAGTGACGGGGAGAGGCGGGAGAGACAGAGGGAGAGAGGGGGAGAGAGAGGGGGCGAGAGAGGGAGCGAGAGTGGGGGGTGAGAGAGGGGGGGTGAGAGAGGGGTGAGAGGGGGGAGACAGAGGGGGCAGAGAGAGAGGGGAGAAAAAAGGAAGAGAGGGAGAGAGAGGGAGAGAGATGGGAGGAGGGTGATGAAAGAACGGGGGTGAGAGAGCCGGGGGTGAGAGAGATGGGGCAGACAGTGGGGGAGAGAGAGGGGCGGAGAGTGGGGGGAGAGAGATGGGGAGAAAGAGGGGGAAAGAGAGAGGGGAGAGGGCGAGGGAGAGACAGGGAGAGAGAGGGGAAGGGAGAGGAAGGTGCGAGGGAGGGTGAGAGAGGGGGCACAGAAAGGGGATGAGAGTGGGGGGAGAGAGATGGGAGGAGGGTGATGAAAGAACGGGGGTGAGAGAGCCGGGGGTGAGAG
Source organism: Chiloscyllium punctatum (assembly GCF_047496795.1). Lineage (NCBI taxonomy): Eukaryota > Metazoa > Chordata > Chondrichthyes > Orectolobiformes > Hemiscylliidae > Chiloscyllium > Chiloscyllium punctatum. Next base: position 29,542,554 of record NC_092772.1, read on the forward strand.
AGAGGGGGCAGACAGTGGGGGAGAGAGAGGGGGGGGAGAGTGGGGGGAGAGAGATGGGGAGAAAGAGGGGGAAAGAGAGAGGGGAGAGGGCGAGGGAGAGACAGGGAGAGAGGGGGGAAGGGAGAGGAAGGTGCGAGGGAGGGTGAGAGAGGGGGGACAGAAAGGGGATGAGAGTGGGGGGAGAGAGGGGAAAGAGATGGGGAGAGATTGGGGGAGGGAGAGGAAGGTGCGAGGGAGGGGGAGAGAGGCCGACAGAGAGGGGGTGAGAGCGGGGGGAGAGAGGGGGGAGAGAGATGGGGGTGAGAGTGGGGGAAGAGAGTGAGGAAAGAGAGTGGGGGAGTGAGAGGCGGAGAGAGATGGGAGAGGGAGGGTGAGAGAGAAGGGAAGAGAGACGGGGAGAGCGACGGGGAGAGGGGGGAGAGACGGGGAGAGAATTGGAAGGAGAGGATGGGGGCTAGGGAGGTGGAGAGAGGGGGAAAGAAAGAGGGTGAGAGTGTGGGAGAGAGGGGAGAGTGAGAGGGTGAGAGAGGTAGGGAGTGAGAGACGGAGAGAGAGAGGCAAGAGATTTAGGCGACAGAGTTAGTGAAGAGCGGGGGGGAGAGAGAGTTTGAGGGGTAGAGAGAGAGGGTGAGCAGGGTAAAGAGAGATCTGATAGACAGGGGATGATAGAGTGAGGTAGAGAGAGGGGAGAGGGAGGGGGAGAGATGGGGAGAGGAGTGAGGGTTTAGAGGGGCGAGAGTGTGGGACAGAGAGGGGAGAGTCGGAGGAGAGAGGAAGAGAGAGAGGGGGAGAGCGATGGGGAGGGGGGAGAGACGGATGGAGAGAGAGGGGGAGGGAGATGAAGGGAGCGAGGGAGCGGGTTAGAGAGGGTGCAGAAAGGGGGAGAGAGTGCGGGGAGAGAGAGGGGAGAGAGATGGGGAGAGAGATAGGGAGAGTGAGAGGGAGAGGGAGAGAGAGGGGAGAGTGGGAGTGCAAAAGGAGGCGAGAGAGGCGGGCGAGAGGGGGGCAAGAGGGGGGGAGAGAGGGGGAGAGAGATGGGCGAGGGGGAGAGAGAGAATGTGAGAGAGAGGGGTAGTAAGAGCGGGGAGAGAGAGAAGGGTAGAGAGGGTGGAGAGTGAGGGGGGCGAGACGGGGATGAGAAAGTGGGCGAGAGAGGGGTAGAGAGAGGGGGAGAGAGGGGGATAAAGAGGGTGGAAAGAGAGTGGGGAGAGAGGGGGAGAGGGGGCAGAAAGAGAGAGAGTGTGGAGAGAAAGGGGGAAGATAGAGCGGGAGAGAGAGCGGGGAGAGAGGGGGAGAGATAAAGGGAGAGAGAGAGTGTGTGGTGGGGGGGGAGAGGGGGGAGGGGGAGCGAGAGAGAGGGGGGGGGGAGAATGAGACCAGACGAGAGAGTGGGGGTGAGAGCGTGGGTGCTAGATTGGTGGGTGAGGGAGGGTGGCGCGACAGAGTGGGGGAGAGAGAAGTGGCGAGAGAGAGAGGGGGAGAGAGAGGGGAGAGATGGGGAGAGAGTGGGGGAGAAACTGGAGGAGAGAATGGGGGAGTGAGTGGAGGGAGAGAGTGTGGGAGAAGGGGTAGAGAGTGAGGGAGAGAGTGGGGGATAGAGTGGGGCAGAGTTAGAGGGTGAGAGAAGGAGGGAGTGACAGAGGGTGAGAGAGAGGAGAAGGTTCGGTGGCAGAGTGGGGACAGAGTTAGTGAAGAGAGGGGGAGAGAGAGTGAGGGGGTATAGAGAGGGGGGTAGAGAGAGAGGGTGAAGCGCGGGGACAGCGAGTGAGAGGGGATGAGAGGGGGAGGGAGAGTGAGGTGACAGAGTGAGGGGGGAGAGGGAAGGGCAGAGAGGGGAGAGAGGGGGAAGACGTGGCGAGAGAGGGATGAGAGAGGTTGGAGAGAGGGGAAAGTCAGAGAGTGTGGGAGAGAGTGGGGAGAGAGAGGGGGAGATGGAGAGAGGAGGGACAAAGAATGGGAGAGAGAAGATGGAGAGGGGAGATATCGAGGGGAGAGAGACAGAGAGAGAGAAAGGGTTGAGAGACAGGGGTAGAGAAGTGGAGTAGTGAAAAGGATAAAAAGAGAGGGGGAGAGAAGTGGGGTGTGAGAGAGGGCGAGAGAGGGGGACAGAGGGAGTGGGAGAGAGAGAAGGGGAGAGAGGGAGGGGGAGAGAGGGAGGGTGGAGAGAGTGGGGGAGAGCGAGTAAGGGAGAGTGAGTGGGTAGAGAGAGAGAGACAGAGGGAGAGAGAAAGGGGGAGGGAGAGAGGAGGAGGGGGAGTGAGGTGCGAGAAAGGTGAGAGAGAGGGGAGAGAGAGGGGGAGAGAGAGGGGACGAGGGAGGGGGGCGAGAGCGGGGAGAGAGAGAGGTGGGCGAGAGAGAGAAGCGGGGGAGAGACAATGGTGGGGGAGAGAGAGATGTAGGCGAGAGAGAGAGGTGGGGGAGAGAGAGAGGTGAGTGAGAGAGAAGTGTGGGTGAGAGAGGTCAGGGAAAAAGAGAGAGCGGAAGAGAGAGAAGGAAAGAGAAAGAGGGGAAGAGAGGGAAGGGCAGAGAGAAGGAGGGCGAAAGAGGGGAGTATTGCCAACGGAGAGGGGTCAAGGGAGAGGGCGGAGAGAGGAGAGGGAGAGAGAGGGAGAGAGGGGAGAGAGGAGGGGGAGAGAGGGATGGAGAGAGAGGGGGAGAGGGGGAGAGAGAGATGGGGAGACAGAGAGGGGAGAGAGAGCGGGGAGAGAGAGAGGAGTCAAGGTAGAGGGAGAGAGAGAGAGGTGAGTGAAACGGGCAGAGAGAGAGGGAGAAAAAGAGGGGAAGGGAGAGGGGGAGAGCGAGCGAGAAAGCGAGGGGTGAGATAGGGTGACGAGCGAGAGGGGAGACAGAGAGGGTGTGACAGAGAGAGGGGAGGGAGAGGGGGAGAAAGAGAGGTGAGAGAGGGGGAGAGAGAGGGGGAGATAGAGTGGGGGAGTGAGTGGGGGGATTGAGTGGGGGGAGAGAGGTTGTAGAGAGTGTGGGGAGAGGGGGAGAGAGGGGGTAAAGAGTGGGGGAGAGAGAGAGGGAGGGAGTGAGAGGGGGAGGGGGAGGGGGAGTGAGGTGACAGAGTGAGTGGGTCAAAAGAGGGGGCGAGAGAGGGGCAGACAGGAAGTGGAGAGAGGGAGGGGGAGAGACAAGGAGTGGGGAGAGAGTGGGGGAGAGAGAGGGGGAGAGAGAGGGGGAGAAAGAGAAAGGTGAGAGTGAGGCAAGAGAGGAGGCAAGAGATGGAAAAAGAGAGAGGGAGAGAGAGAGGGCGAGAGCGAGGGGGGAGCGGGAGACAGAGCGTGGGGAGAGAGTTGTGGCAGAAAGGGGCGGGGAAGACAGAGGGGGAAGACAGAGAGCGAGGGAGAGTGTGGGGAAGAGAGGGGGGAGATGGAGATAGAAGAGACGGAGAGAGGTGAGAGGGAAGATGGAGAGGGGAGAGAGAGTGGAGAGAGAGAGGAGAGAGAGACTGGGGGTAGAGAGACAGGGGTAGAGAGAGGGGAGAATTGAGAAGGATAAAGAGAGAGGGTGGAGAGAGAAGGGGGTGAGAGAGGGGGGCGAGAGAGGGGGACGGGGAGTGGGAGAGAGTGAGGGAGAGAGAGTGAGGGGGAAAGAGGGATGGGGAGAAAGAGGGGAGAGAGAGGTGGTGAGAGAGAGAGGTGAGGGAGATAGAGAGGTAAGTGAGAGAGAGGTGGGGGAGAGAGAGGTGGGGGAAAGAAAGAGAGGGGGAAGAAAGAGCGAGGGAAGAGAGAGGGGCAGAGAGAGAGGGAAAGATAAGGGGCGAGATAAGGGGGAGAGATTGGGGGTGAGATTGGGGAGAGATAGGGGAGAGGTACCGGGAGAGATAGGGGAGAGAGAAGGGGAGAGAAAAGGGGAAAGAGAAGGGGAAAGATAGGGGAGAGAAAGGGGTTAGAGAGAGATGGATTAGAGAGAGAGAGAACGGGACAGAAAGGGGTCGAGTGCAGGGGTCGAGAGAGGGGGTCAAGTGAGAGCTTTCGAAGGGAGCGGTTGTGAGAGGTGTGTCGAGAGAGGGAGTCGAGAGAAGAGGGTTGAGAGGGGGGTCGAGAGAGTGGGTCGATAGGGGGAGAGTGAGGGGAGGGGGAGAGAGAGGGGTGAGAGCGTGGGGGAGAGTGAGTGGGGAGAGAGAGTGGGGGGGAGAAAGGGGGCAGAGAGGGGGTAGAGATAGGGAAAAAAATGAGAGAGAGTGAAGGGTGAGAGATAGGGAGAGCGAGGTGCGATCAAGAGAGACGGGCGAGAGAATGGGTGAGCGACAGACAGACAAGTGTGAGTGAGTGAGTGAGGGGACGGAAATGAGAGAGAGTCTGAGAGATTGAGAGAGAGTGCGCGATAAGGGGACAAGAGAGAGAAAGAGAGAGAGAAAGATAGAAAGAGGGGGAGAGCGAGATAGGGAAAGATACAAGGTGAGCTAGAGAGAGAGGGACGTGAGTGAGAGGCACGCGAGGGGGGAGAGAGAGAGTCAGGTGAGAGAGAGGGATGAGGTGGAGAGTGAGTGAGTGGGTGAGAGAGTGTGTGTGAGGGGAAGAGAGATAGAAAGAGAAGGTCAGAAAGGGGCTGAGAGAGAGAAAGAGAGTGAGAGGGTTGAGAGATAGATAATGAGGGAGTGAGAGAGGGGATCGAGAAAAAGAGACAGAGAGTCTGAGAGAGAGAGAGAGATGTCTCAGGGAGGACCAGTCCAGCAGAGGTGAGAACAGGACCCTTACAAGATGGTGGGAATGAAGCCTAGAATGTAGCTGTTCCTTACCCAGCTCTGTGTCCATGTCCTGTCTTCCGGGTCTGAATACAGCAGGTCACTAACCCCTCCCTGTGCTGTTTACTGTGAGTGATCTTACTGACTGCAGGATTTACTGAAGGCTCCAGACCTCCCTCTCCATCTCTGTCTGGCTGACCAACCGTCTTTGATGCGGTAAAGGACGAGACAGGAGTTAGGAATTCGGCTGAGACAGGAACATCCTGATTACCTGCAGGTGACAGATAAATAGACGGAATGGGAAATTAGACTGATGCAGTGAGGGTTATACATGGAGGATCTGGAAAATCCCTGTCTCCATCCCTGACCTGTTCTGCTGTGTCTCTCTGGAATGGGGTATTCCATTAGCTCAGGATCTGGAGTAGCTACAAGAGTGAGAGACACTGACAGAGGCAGCAATTAGACCCAGACAGTGAGGGATACGACATGGAGAGATACTGAGTGATATCACCAGAGTGCAGGAAGGTATCAGGATTACACAATGGTCATGATAAAAGGGTTGGGATTCATGGTGCACGGGGATCAGTACTCAGTGAACGGTGAGCTACGAGTGGGACAGGTGATGGCCTCGGGCTATTCTCACCCGACTGTTCATCCAGATGTTAATGCCGGTGTCCAGTATAATCCATCTAACTGCTTAATATCCTTTTCGGAAGGAAATATATTATAGACAGCGGGTCTGGCCTACACATGATTCAGACCCAGAGCGATGGGGTTGACTCTAAACTGCTGTCTGTAATGATCCAGCAAGGCACTCAGCTCAAGGGCAGCTCGGGGTGGGTATGCGATGCTGGCCAGCCAGAGACAGCAACATCCCGTGAGTGAATTAAACACAACACTGCTGGGAGCAGTGTCCTGGTCAACCATGTCGGTAGGCTTATGGACAGGGCTTTAAACTGACAGAGAGGATGCAGGGCCAGGGTTCGGATGAAAGGAGCTTTCCAAATCCAAAGAGAAAATGGTGATGTAGCTGAAGACAAGCAGAAAGAAACAGGAAGAGACAGAGTTTAACTGAAACTGTTCATCAGTGAATTGGACTGTGACGTGAAATTGTGGAAAGAGTCCATTGTAATGTTCTTTTTTGGACTGGATAAAGTCTCTGCAATAAGGTGGATGGACTGTGGCACAGAGCTAAATGAGATTTAGTGGTGACACGGTGAACAAAAGGTGGAACATGAATATATTATTGTCCACCTCGTTGAGGGATCTCAGGGAGAGCAGGATGGGTAACCCTGACAGTAATGGGTAACAAAGGCATTACAGAGAAAGCATTTGGCCTCAGATGACGAAGCTGATTCAGTCTGAATGCAGATTCTGGGTAACACATGTCAACAACACAAGCAGAACAGTTTAGAGGCTGCCTAACAGCATTTCATTGCTCAACCCTGTTACACATTCCAATGTATTCCTGTGTAATGCAAAGGCACTGTGATAATTCTGGGAGACTTCAGTCTTTGTGTAATCTGGGACAGTCACATCGGCAAAATTGATGTTCTCCAAACTCCTCTTCGAATGTTTGTGTCAGTGTTTCTTTGAAGAACATATTGTGCAAACGGCCAGTAATGTGGCTATCTCAGATCGACCGTTGGGTGATGACGCTGAGTGAAGCAGTAATGTCACACTGAGATATCCTCTGGGAAATTGTAGTGTAGTGGAATTCAGCGAGATGATGGATTTTTAAAGTGACCATAAAGCACACCCAACAATCACAACCAAAGCCATTGACATGTGTTTGAGAGGGGAACTGACCAAGGTAAACAGGGGAAACAGTGAAGTGTATGGCTGGAAATGGACAGTGGAAAACATTCACAGTCATAGAGATGGACAGCACAGAAACAGGGCCTTCGGTCCAACTCATCCACACCACCCACACATCCGAACATAATCTCATCACATTTGCCAGCACTTGGCCCAAATCCCTCTCACCCTTCCTGTTCGTATACCCATCCAGATGCCTTTTCAATGCAGTAATTGTACCAGTCTCCACCACTTCATCTGGCAGGTCATTCCATACATGCAACACCCTCCACATCAAAACGTGTCCCTTAGGTTCCTTTTATATCTTTCCCCTCTCATCCTGAACCTATGCCCTCCAGTTCTGGACTACCCCACCCCAGGGAAAAGACCTTGTCTGTTAAACCTAACCATGCCTCTCATAGCTTTATAATCCTCCATATGGGTTACCCCTTGGTCTCAAACATTCCAGGGAAAACACCCCCAGCCCATTTAACCTCTCTCTTTAGCTCAAATCCTCCAATCCTGTCAGCGTCTTTGCAAATCTTTTCTGAACCTTTTCAATTTACACAACATCATTCCGATAGGGAGGAGACAAGAATTGCACACAATATGTCAAAACTGGCTTATCCAATGTCCTATACAGCCACAACATGACCTCCCAACTCCTCTACTCAATGCACTGATCAGTAAACACAAGCATAACAAACTCCTTCTTCACTATCCTATCGACCCACAATTCTCCTTTCAAGGAACAATGAACTTGCACTCCAAGGTCTCTTTGTTCAGAAACACTCCCTGGGACATTAACATTAAGTGTATCAGTCCTGCGAAGAGTTGCTTTTCCAAAATTCAGCACCTCCCATTTATCTAAATTAAACTCCATCTCCCACTCCTCAGCCCATTGGCCCATCAGTTCACGATCCCATTGTAATGTAAAGTAACATTCTTCACTGTCCACTACACCTGCAATTTTGGTGTCATCCACAAACTTACTGCTGTGTTCACATTCAAATCATTTATATAATTAATGGAAAGTAGTGGACACCACCACCCCCCCACCCCCCACCCCCACCCCCCCGATCCTTTTGGCACTCCACTGGTCACAGGTCTCCAGTCTGAAAAAACAACCCTCCAAAACCACCCTCTGTCTTCTACCTTCGTGCCAGTTCTGTATCCAAATGGCTGGTTTTCCCTGTATTCGGTGAGATCTATCCTTGCTCTCCAATCTCCCATGTGGAAACATTTCGAACACCTTACTGAAGTCCAGATCACTTACATCCACCGCTCTGCCCTCATCAATCCTTTTGTTACTTCTTCAAAAAACTCAATATTTTGAGACATGATTTCCCACGTACAAAGCAATGCTGACTATCCCCAATTAGACATTGCCTTTCTAAACACATGTAATTCCTGTCCCTCATGTATCCGTCTCTCAATGTGCCCACGACTGACGACAGGTGAACCAGTCTGTAGTTTCCTGGCTTGTCCTTACCACCCTTCTTAAACAGTGGCACCACGTTAGCCCAACCTCCAGTCTTCTGGTACCTCACCTGTGTCTATCGATGATACAATATTTCAGCACGGGGCACAGCAATCACTTCTCTAGCTTCCCACAGAGATCGAGAGTACACCTGATCAGGTCCTGGGGATTTATCCACCTTTAACCATTTCAAGACATCCAGCACCTCCTCCTCTGTAATATGGACATTTTGCAAGATGACATCATCTACTCCCCAATGCTATTTCCCAAACCATCATTCCATTCTATATCTTCCATGTCCTTCTCGACAGGAAATACTTGTTAGGTATTTTCTCAATCTCCTGCAGCTCCACGTGCAGGCTGTCTTGATCTTTGAGGGCCCGATTGTCTCCCCAGTGACCCTTTGGCCTTTATGCATTTGTAAAAGATCTTTGGATTCTCCTTAACCCTAATTGTTAAAGCAATCTCATGTCCCCTTTTTGCCCTTCTGATTTCCCTCTAACCCTACACAACACTGCAACCTCCCCCTCCCTGACTGATCCCTACCAAACACTGCAATATGCCCCTCCCTGACTGGTCCCTCCCCAACACTGTAATCTCCCCCTCCCTGACTGACCCCAAACCAACACTGCAATCTCCCCCTCTCTGACTGATCACTACCCAACACTGCAATCTCCCCCTCCCTGACTGACCCCCACCCAACAAAGTAATCTCCCCCTCCTGACCCATCTCTCCCAGATCAGGTCAGAGGGATGCAGGTATTAATAATTAATCCTGTCCTTTGTGTATTTGTATGTATTAGAATGTATGAACTAGGACAAATCTCCTGACCAAATATATCCAACAACACTGCAAGAGGCGAGAGAAGAAATTGAGGGGGTCCCTGGCTGATCTTTTTGCATCAACATTACCTACGGGTGAGGTCCCAGATTTTGGAGGGCAGCAAATGTTGTGTCCTTGTTCGAGAAGGGCTGCAAAGGAAAACCTGGGAACTATAGAACAGTAAACCCAACATCCATGGTGAGTAAATTACTTGAGAAGATGCTCTGTATTTGGAAATACAACATTTAATTGGGAGTAGTCAGCATAGCCTTGTGTGTGGTAGACTAGGCCTCACAAATTTGTCAGCGTTCTTTTGAAGAAGTGATCAGGAAGTTTGACGAGGGCAGGCCAGTACATGTAGACTCTACAGACTTCAGGAAGGCCTTTGATAAGATTCCACATGGTACCTTGCTCTGGAAGGTTAGATCGCATAGAATCCAGGATCCGTTCGCAAACTGAGTACTCAATTGGCTTGATGGTAGGAAGCAGAGGGTAACAGTCAGACTGGAGGCCTTTGACTAGTGGTGTGACTCAGCGGTCATAGAATCATAGAATCCCTCTTCTGTGGAAACAGGCCCTTCGGCCCAACAAGTCCACTGGCCCTCTGAAGATCATTTCACTCAAAGCTATTCCCGTACCCTGTTAGTCTACATTAACCCCTGACTAATGCAACTTACTTACACATCCATGAACACTATAGACAATTGAGCATGGCCAATTTACCTGACCTGCACATCTTTGGACTGTGGGAGGAAACCGGAGCACCAAGAGGAAACCCACGCAGACATGGGAAGAACATAAAAACTCAGTTGGGTTGGCATGGTGTCTCAGTGGTTGGCACTGCTGCCTCACAGCGCCAGGGACCCGGGTTTGACCCCAGCCTCGGGTGACTGTCTGTGTGGAGTTTGCACATTCTCCCTATGTCTGCGTGGGTTTCCTCCCACAATCCAAAAATGTACAGGTCAGATGAATTGGCCGTGCTATGTTGTCCATAGTGTTCGGTACATTCGTCCAGAGTAAATATTGGGTAAGGAGAATGGCTCGAGGTGGGTTACTCTTCAGCAGGTCAGTGTGGACTTGATGGGCTAAATGGCCTGTTTCCATACTGTAGGAAATCTAACCCTAACAGGATCTAACCCACACAGACCATCCTGTGAGGTTGGAATTGAACCCAGATCCACGGTGCTGTGAGGCAGCAGTGCTAACCACTGAGCCACTGTGCCGCTGAGTTGGTCAGTGCTAGGCCCATGGCTGTTTGTCATCTATATCAATGATTTGGATGAGGATGTTTAAGGCATGATTTGAAAGTTTGCAGATTACACTAAAATAAGTGAGGAAGGTTCTCAGCAATTGCAACAGGGCCTTGATCAGCTGGGGAATTGGGCTGAGAAACGGCAAATGGAGTTTAATACAGACAAGGGCGAGATCTAGTATTTTGGAAAGTCAAATCAAGACAGGGGTTTCATGGTGAATGGTAGGGCCTGAAGGAGTGTAGTGGAACAGAGGGACCTTGGATTCCAGGAGCACGGCTCTCTGAACTCAGGGAGACAGGGCAGTGAAGAAGGCTTTTGGCAGACTGGGCCCTTCACCAGTCAGGGCATGGAATATCGAAGTTGGGAAGTTCTGTTGTAGTTGTGCAGGATGTTAGTGAAGCCGCACTTGGAGTATTGTGTTCAGTTTTACCCACCTTGCTATCGGAAGGATGTTATTAAACTGGAAAGAGTGCAGAAGAAACTTACAAGGATGTTGCCAGAACTCAACTAGACAGATATAGAGAGAAGTTGGACAAGTTAGGGCATTTTCTTTAGTGCGTAGGAGACTGAGGGGGTGTCCTTATAGAGGTGTATAGGATCATGAGAGGCATGGATAGGGTGAATGCACTCAGTCTTTATCCAAGGCTTGGGGAATCAAGGATGAAAGTGCATCAGTTTAAGGTGAAAGGGGAAGATTAAAAGGGAACCTGAGGGATAATGCTTTTCCCCAGAGGGTGGTACACTTACGGAATGAACTACCAGTGCAAGTGGTCGAGGAGGATACATTTAAGAACATTTAAAATGCACTTGGACAAATACATGGAGAGGAACGTATTGGAAGGATATGGGCCAAGTGCAGGGAAACGGGGTTAGTGTGGATGGAGCAGTTTAGGCCAAAGAGCATGGCTCCATGCTGTAGAACTCAATGACTCTATGAACATACCCAGGTATCCCATAATACAGAAGCAGCCAAAGCAACAGGAACACGAGCCGGTACAAATGTGAAACAGTCCTGCAGAATTTGGCAGGAAGCCAGCCTGGCCGTGCAGTGAAGGATTCCTGGCACAGGAGCTGTGGTGAGATGCCCATAGAGAACTGGGGAAGGAAGCTGGAAAGCTCATTCCACTGCCGATAGCCTAGAGGACCCCCGGCTGGGATAAAGCAGCTGGGATCCGGTCACCCCAAGGGAAAACTACAGGCTGTGACAGAGCTAGGTCTCTGACACAATGAGCAGGACAGAAGGTTACAGGAAAATCTCACCCACATGGGACTACTCCAGTTCCAATTGGGAAGAGCCCAATCCAGTGAAAGGAGGGTCTCTGGGGATGGGGAGGCAGCCTCAGGTTACATTGACAATCTGGAAGGACAGTGTATGAGCTCCAAGCAGCTGCATGGGTCCTGTACACCTGCAACACGGAACAACACACATCAGGCCCTAGTAGGAGGTGCCAGGAGCACATACAATCCCTAGGGAACCAGGACCCCTCCCAGAATGGGATAATGTGTGCCTTTGGGGTTCTACCTCCCCAGGGAGATAATGACAGGCCCCACACTGACACATCCACACCCGCTCACAGATGGGGTCTCCCACTGCACCTTTTGCCCCCAGCCCTGACCCACAGCCGAACTCAGATTCCATGAATCCTGTGGTTACCCAGTGTAAAGCAGCTTATGGTCTCACTCCGTACACAACAGTCATTCCAGGCACCCAGCTGGTGGGCAGCACCAAAAAGGTCACTCTGTTTGATCCTGTCTCAAACCCAGATACATTTTTGTATGAGATAGACCGACAGTCTGTCATACACGGACTGGATGCTGACAAACAAATTAAATTAATCACCATGTGACTTTGTCCACCAGGCCATTCAGCCCTCGCTGAGGGTCAACAGAGAGGGAGGGACATCCATGATGAAATGAAGGCAGCGATCCTCACTGCTCGAGAAAAGTCCCATCCCAGATTAGTGACAAGCAGCGGAAATATTTGTTCCAGGAGAACACACACACTAACATGTCTCACTGTCAGTTACAGCAGCTCACCAAGGGCTGGGTTAATGACAGCTGTAAGGACACTTTCGGTGGGGCACTGGGCTTGGTGCGAGGGATTCCAATTATCCCAAGTGACAAAGTCAGGATGGGGATCTTTGAAGTCGAAAGTATCGGAATTATATTAGAAAAGGTATTTGGATGGGTTATCATGATTCCATCCCACATGCTGTGGAGATAGAGGGGACATTGACAGGGTCCACACTGACGTAAATGTGAAGGAACAGGCCATACCATGGCATTCCCATAGCCTGTCATTAACGAATTCGGCTCCTCTCACATCAAGCTGTGGTCCTAACTACACTCACCTTGATATATCTCGGGATACCGGTGGTTAGGATTGCAGGCTGTAACAGATGGGTCTGATCATGGTGAATAATGCCTGGATACACCCCCAGGGACTGGAAGGTCGATGGAACTCCCCGGGTGATCACCTTAGTTTCATTCATTTGCAGTGTTTGAGTGTTCCTGGCTGGGCCCAGTATTGATTGCCTGTCCGTAGCTGCTCGGGATCTGGTTTTGGTGGTGAGCTGCCTCCTTGAACTGTTGCAGGTGGTGGACTCACAATGTCCTTCGGGAAGGAATTCCAGGAGTTTGAGCCAGGAGGTCTCATTCACTTGCATTTATTCTGCTCACTGAATGTTGACTATGCATCACAATTCTGTATGGATTCTCAGAACAGAATGTGTTTTGTCGAAACAGTTTGGAGAGCCACAGTCACTCGGTGGAGAGCACTGTCACCTCACATCGCCAGAGACCTGGGTTTGATTCCACTCCTGAGCGACTGTCTGTGTGGAGTTTGTACATTCTCCCTACATCTGTATGGGATTTCTCCCACTGTTCAATGGTGGGCATTTTTGACAGATTGCCCGTAGTGTCGAGGGATATTCCGGTTAGCTGGAATAGCCATGGGAAATGTAGGGTTTCAGGGATATCATCAGTGGATGGATCTGAGTTGAATTCTCTTCAGAGGGTCATTGTGGACTCGATGGGCTGAAGGGCCTGTTTCTGCTCTGTAGGGATTCTATGATAACACTTATCAGCCATAATGACAATCGGTTTGACCAATGTACAAAATGGTTTTCGCTCAAATAGCAGGCTACTCTGACAACAAACATAACCAGCTTTTAAAATTAGGTTTGTAATTCATTGTATAAGCTTCTTTCTATTCAAAAGACTGGGTGGGGGAGGGGGAATGGGTGAAATGTTCCTGCCTCCTTGCTAAAACACAGATAGACAGCTAAGAGATGCTGGGTATATTGGACAAGTTCTACTCCCAAATCACAAAAGCCAGACAGCAGCCAGATGGTTATCCCATCAGCATAATGTCAAAGGCAACAGTTCCCCTGGGCAGACATATCCCGAATAACGTCTCCACCAAACAAAGGAGGGAGCAGACAGGAAGGTACCGGGTCCTGCTACACAAAGAAACTAACAGGAACAAGCCATCCAAATGATTAGCAACGCTTCAAACTATTAACCGATTCTTTGAATTGGCCAGAAGTATAGAAAGTTCTGGGAATCCATCCAGAAATGAACAAAACCAGGGATCACCTGCAGACTGATCTCTTGAATTTTCTGGAGGCTTTCTGAGGTGACCAACATGGCAAGGGACAGAGACCAGCTCACCATCCAGAGAGAGGGAGAGAGAGAGGGAGAGACAAGCTGAAGGAAACCTCAGGAGCATGGGAGAGAGGGAGTGTGAAAAACCATTGAGAGAGAGAGAGCTGGAACCAACTGGAATACTGAGTGTCACCCTTCAGTCTGTCCATGCTTCAACGCCTGTTTGTCTCAGTCTGACTTCCCCTTCTCTCTTTGTCCTTCTCTCTCCCTGTCTGTCTCTTTCTCTCAATGTGCCTTTCTCTCAACCCTCCCTCTCACTGTCTGTCTCTGCCCCATCTGTCTCTCATCCCCCTTCTCCATCCCCACTCTCTATACCTCTCTCTCTTTTTCTCATCCTCCCTTTCTCTTTTTCTTTGTTTCAGACTTGAAAGTGCTCACCCAATTTTAAACCCACTAAATTTATTTTGCCCCTCATTTTAACTCTCCTCCCAAATTTATTCCCTTCCCAAATACCTTCCCTCCCAAATACCTACCTTACCAACTGTGCCCCCCTCAAATATTTTGCTGCCCCCAACATTGCTGTGAGCCCCCCTCCCTGGGGCAGAGGGAGTTGAGTGGAAAAGTGTGGAGCTGGAAAAGCCCAGCAGGTCAGGTCTGACCCATCGACTCTCCTGGCTGACCCGCTGGGCTTCCCCAGCTCCACACTTTGTAACTCTGACGCTCCAGCATCTCCAGTCCTCACTTTCTCACACCGATAGATGAGTCTGGGTTGACTGACTGGCCTCTGACTGTTTTAATGCACAGCAAGATTTGAGTCCGAGAATTACAGAAGGTTTGCATCACAGATGGAGTCCTTTCTGCCCATCATCCCCCCTCCCCCATTAAATGATCCTGGTCCTGTTCAGGATCCTCAGGATTGGCCCCTGAATGGCCGCATTGACTATTCTTCCTGTGCAGACCTCTTCTCCACCCTGTCTCAGATTTTGCATCACATGCTATCCCTCCCTCCATCTCTCTCTGACAAAAGCCCCTCCTTTCTCCACCAACCCCAAAACCCCATCAAACCCTCCCCCTGTCTCTGGCTGTCCCACTCTCTCCTTGTCTTCCACTCTCCCCTTCCCATGCAGACTCATAGCCCCTGGGCTGGAGGACATAGTGCAGAGACTAATTCACCTTTTGACTGACTGCTGTAATGCACAGCAAGATCCCACTCGAAAGCCATCGCCAAGTACACACACTGTCCTTCTCCCTCAATATATGCCCTTCTCACTCTCGGTCTCTCCCTGTCTCTCTCACTCTGTCCTTTTCTCACTCCACGTCCCTGACTCTTAGTGCCCATTTCTCTCGCTCCACTTTCTCCATCTCCATTCTCTCCATCTCTCTCTCTCTTTTTGTCAGTGTCCCTTTCTGTCTTCTTTTTCTCTATTTCAGACTCACTCAGAAAAGTACTTCATGTTCCTCCCCTACAGTGGGGGTAAAACCTGAGAGAGAGCAGGCACTGAGGCAAGCTCATCCCGATGCCCCTTCTCCCAGTCACTGGGACAGAGCAGAGGGGTCCAGGGAGAAAGAGGGAGAGAAACTACAGGAGAGAAAGAGAGATGGATGGACAGACAGTGAGAGGGAGGGAGAGAACAAGAGAAAGACAGGCAGGCAGAGGGGGGTAGAGGAAGTGAGAAGAACTGAGAAAGAGCAGGACAGAGACAGACAGACAGAGAGAGAGAGAGAGTGAAACTCCAGGAAGAGAAATACATTGTCAGACAGATACAAGGTGAAAATGGGGAGAGAAAGACAGGGAGAGAATTTCAGGCAGACAGCAAGACAGAAATCTCAGGGAGAGATATAGGACAGAGAGAGAGAGAGAGGAGTTGCAACAGCAGAGGGATAGAGCTGAGAGAGTGGGGTGGTAGTGGGGGCTGTGATGTGGCTAGGATGATGTACAGACAGGAATAGCAAGATCCCACAGAGCTGAGAGACAGATGCAGAGAGAGATGAGCAAGGTGTTAGTTTTGTGAAAGTGAATGATTAAGCATTCCTGAAAAACCTGGTGAGGTGACAAAGGAGGAAGGGAATCTACTGGGAAATGTAAACAGGACAGAGATGTGAAGGATGGTGAGGAATAGAGATTGAAGGAAAGATGCGGGAGAGAGAACTGGGAACGCAGAAATAGACATGAGAGCTGCAGAGAGAGAGGGAAGCAGTGAAATCTGTTGGAACAGATCCCTCTCTAGCATTTTGCTCCTTTGTCTCTCCCCGTTCCCACAAACAGCCTCAATCCCACAATTCGTGTGTGTGTGCTCTCGTCTGATGATTCCTCATGGTAGAATAATTTGATTCTCTGTCTCTATGTTGTCCTAATTTCAGCTCCCAAATCAAATGTTGAATCATCCACGATCCTATTGAATAGTAGAGCAGGCTCGATGGGCTGAATGGTGTCCTCCTGTTCCTATTTCGGATGATGTTATGTCCTTAACACTACCTCCCAACTCTTGGCCCCCACACTGGAGGTTATAACTCCACAAGGCCCTGATCTGTAGAGGGCTGCACTCTTCCGTGAGTCTCGGGGGGAACCAGCCTGATTTGGATTGGAGTTGCAGCCTCTCAGTGTGAAGTGAAATCTCCTTGAGGTTCCCCTCAGTCTCTCACTGTAAGGTGGAGCAGGCCAGACTCGGGGAAGTAAACAGCAGACCAGGTCTGCCCTGTCCTCCAGCTCCATTTCAGAAGGCCACATGGGAGGGGCTTGGTTCCTTCATCAGCTTCCCGTGCTCTCCCTTCTGGGTTAGGGTGGGGGCCGAATGGCCTTGCTCCTGGATCCTATTGAGGTGCAGGCTGGCTATGATTGGGTTATACAGGGCATGCCCCTGGAGTGAAGTCAGTTAGCTCAGTTGGCAGGTCATTTGGTTTATAATGCAGAGTAAAACCAATAGCGTGTGTTCAATTCCCACACCAGCTGGGGTTACCCTGAAGGACTCTCCTTCCCAACCTCTCCCCTCAGCTGGGCCCTGGTGACCCTCTGATTAAATCCCCACCAGACCCCGCTCTGTAATGAGGAGCTGTCCCATGCTCTGGTAAGACTACGGTGACATTACATTGGTTTGTACCTGGGGCACTGTGTGCAGGACTAGTCACTGCATTTCCAGAGGGATGTTAGTGTGTGGGGAAGGTTTACTGGATGAATTCCCACTGGAATGAACAGAACTCTCTTTCAACCAGTTAATTCACTCTTGCAGCCTTTGTGTCTTTGGAGACACGAGGACCAATTCACCTGAAACAGCAGCTGGATTTTATATTCATAAGATTGGCTCGCACACACACACACACACACACACACACACACACTCCCTCAAACACACACACACACACACTCCCTCAAACACACACACATACACACACACACACACTCTCACATGAACATGCACTTTCTCTCTCGCGCACACATATACAGACACACAGAGATGCACATGCATCCACTCTTTCACACACACAAACACGGGCAGTCTCTCTCTCTCTATCTCTCTCTGTCTCTCTCTCTCTCTCACACACACACACACACATACGTACACATGGCTGTAAAGGCATGGTTGAGGTATTGCTGGAGAAATGATTTCTCTGAGGACTGAACCCTGATCTCACATGATGACTGCTCCAGGGGGACAGACAGCAGCTACAGATGGACTTGTTGGATCTTCCTGTGCACCACCTCTTGCATCGACAGCATTAGTCTGTTTGGGTGCCTGCCTTTCTAAAACGTCTCCAAGCAACAAGTAACAATAGATTGATGAAAGTTTTCCCCCAAACTATGTTTCAGACACATTCTGCTGTTATTTTTCACTGATTGTTTAAAATGATCCGAATCTTTTGAAATGGGGAGTGGCTTCCATTTCAAATTACGACACCAGAGTGCCTCGGCGACCCTGAGGAAATGATCAGGGAATTACATCTGTCCCTTTCTATCCTCTGCATTCTGTACCACGAGATAGTGCTCCCTCAGTACCTCAGATAGTGCTCCCTGAATAACCCAGATAGTTTAACCTCAATACGTCAGATAGTGCTCCCTCAATGCCTCAGATAGTGCTCGCTCAGTACCTCAGACAGTGCTCCCTCATTACCTCAGATAGTGCTCCCTCATTACCTCAGATAGTTCTCCCTCAAAACCTCAGGAAGTGCTCCCTCAATACCTCAGATATGTTTCCCTCAGTACCTCAGATATTGCTCCCTCAATACCTCAGAAAGTGCTCCCTCAATACCTCAGATAGTTCTCCTTGAATACCCCAGATAGTTCTCCCTCAATACCTCAGATAGTGCTCCCTCAGTACCTCAGATAGTTCTCCCTGAATACCCCAGATAGCTCTCCCTCAATACGTCGGATAGTGCTCCCCCAGTACCTCAGATAGTGGTCCCTAATACCCCAGATAGTTCTCCCTCAATACCTCAGATAGTGCTCCCTCAGTCCCTCAGATTGTCCTCGCATAATACCTCAGATAGTTCTCCATCAGTACCTGAGATAGTTCTCTCTCAATACCTCAGAAAGCGCTCCCTCAGTACCTCAGATTGTGCTCGCTCAATACCTCAGATAATTCTCCCTCAATACCTCAGAAAGTGCTTTCTCAATACCTCAGATAGTTCTCCTTCAATCCCTCAGAAAGTGCTCCCTCAATATCTCAGAAAGTGCTCCCTCAATATTTCAGATAGTTCACCCTCTATACCTCAGATAGTCCTCCCCCAGTACCTCAGATAGTACTCCCTAAATACCTAAGAAATTGCTCCCTCAATAGCTCAGATAGTTCTCCCTCAATACCTCAGAATGTTCTCCCTCAATACCGAAGAAAGCATCACTTTATTGTATTTAACCCCCAAAGCCCCTTAGACAGTAGCTCCACAAAACATTCACATCCTCAACATTTCAGGGTGCAGCCCAGCTCCCTCCTCAGATTGTGTTCAAACCCCTTCAGACTGGAAGGACCCACATCCACCCCTGTCCAAGATTGGAGCCCAGTTCCCCAGAACATTACTTGTCTCTCTGGATTAATTTTAGAATTCCTACAGTGTAGAAGCAAGCCATTCGGTCCATTGGCTCCACACTGACTGTCTGAACAGCATCCCACCCAGACTCACATCCTCTACTCTATCCCTGTAATGCTGCATTTCCCATGGCATCTTTGGGCGGTGGGAGGAAACGGAATCACCTGGAGGGAACCCGCACAGATACAGAGAGAATGTGAAAACTCCACACAGACAGTCACCAGGAGTTAGAATCAATCCACTGAGACACTGTGCTGTCCTCTCTCCTTGGATGCCATGTCATCTAACCTGTTACTAAGCAGTCTCCCATGTGAAACCTTCTCATCTGTCTCCTTGGTCATCCCTTCAAAAGCTCTATCAAGTTGGACACATCATTTCCACAAACAAAGCCAAGCTGACCATCCCTAATCAATCCTTGCTTTTCCAAATGCATGTAAATTGTCTCTCAGAATGCCCTCCAACACCTTACCCACCACTGCCATCAGGCTCACAGCTCCATAGTTCAATGGCTGTTCCTTGCAGCCTTACTTCAATAATGGCCCATCATTAATCACCATCCAGTCTTCAGGCACCTCACCCGTTGCCACTGATTGGTCCATCTGACAAGGCCATCTACATCCTTCTGTAATCTCAGGCTATCATCCTCAGTATTTATCACCCAACCAATCTTCATATCATTCATGAACCCAATGATTAACCCTCCACCATTCAAATCTAAATCTTTTCTATCAACCACATCAGTAAGACCCCAATAGTGAGACATGAACTGACAGAGATTTCTAATTGGGCCATCACTGTCTGCTTCCTGCCACTCAGCATTCTGCGCCAAATTCCTTGGATCTTGAGTTTTTATGTTCACTATCAGTTTCCAGTATGGATCCTGATAAAAGCCTTACTGACCTCCAAGTAGATGACAGGAAAGTATTGCCCTTATTTACACACCTGACCACCTCCTTAAAAAGTGCAATCCCATTGGTCAGACCTGACCCCTCCTTAACACAACCATTTTGACTGTTCTTCATGAACTCCAGTCTCTTTAAATGCTGATTAATTCTCTCTCCCAAAATTGCTTCCATCAGACGTCCCACCCACGATATTAGCCTGACTGGCCTGTAGCTGCCTGGTATATCTCATGCTCCTTCTTGAATAACAGTACCACATGGTCAGTACCACATGGTCAGTCCGACTTTCCTGTGGCCAGAGGGGATTTGAAAATGTTTGCAAGTGTACCTGCTACTTCCTCCATCACCTCATTCAGTAAACTGAGATACATTTCCACCGTCTTTGGAGATTTATTGGGTTGGAAGAAGGCCAGACCACTCCAAACCATCTCTCTCTCTATATGCTCATTCATTTAATTGTATCACAGAGCATCTCCACGATTTCATACCAACCCTGTCCCAATGAGCATTGACAAAATGAATCCATTCACTGTAGCCTCTGGGTCCATGCACAAATTCTCACTGTGTTTCTCTCATTATCAATTCACCCTTAATGTCACTGTAAGGTACATTCAGAATTCTATTTCCCCTCTTAGCACTCCTCTGTCCCAGGCAATTAGCCTGCGATAGGATTTAGAGGAGTGTGGGATGTCATTCTGGATGTGGATTAGCATTGGGAAGCTCAGAAATAAGGAACACACGATTGTGCTGAGTGTGGAGCAGTGGGATTCATTTGGGATGAGCACACGGAAGCTGAGGAATAAAACAAAAACTCGATCCCTGGGAAAAGAGGGTGGTACCTCTTCAGGTTCAATATCCAATTAAATATGGTCTGTTTGAACATAGTCTCTGGAATCTGGACGTGGGAATCATTGCTGAGCAGCGTATGTAGGATGCAGAGGCAGAAATATACTGAACAATTTCGGATATTCCTCTTAGACCACAAGACATGGGAGCAGAATCTAGGTCTTTCAGCCCATCTGATAGTGTGGCACTCACTCAGTACTGACCTTCTTACAATGCAGGTATCCCCCAGACTGATGCGCTGACAGTGTAGCGCTCCCTCAGTAATGACCCTCTGACAGTACAACGCTGCACCCATATGGACCTTCTGACATTGCAGGAATCCTTCATTACTGACCCCCTGACAGTGCAGCACTCCCTCAGACTGACCCCCTGACAGCGCAGCACTCCCTCAGACTGACCCCCTGACAGCGCAGCACTCCTTTAGTAGTGACCCCCTGACAGCGCAGCACTCCTTCAGTACTGACCCCCTGACAGTGCAGCCTCCCTCAGTAATGACCCTCTGACAGTGCAGCACTCCCTCAGTACTGTCCCCCTGACAGCGCAGCACTCCTTCAGTAGTGACCCTCTGACAGTGCAGCACTCCCTCAGTAATGACCCTCTGACAGCGCAGCACTCCTTCAGTAGTGACCCCCTGACAGTGCAGCCCTCCCTCAGTATTGACCATTTGACAGTGCAGCACTCCCTCAGTAATGACCCTTTGACAGTGCAGCCCTCCCTCAGACTGACCCCCTGACAGGGAAGCACTCCCTCAGAAGTGACACCCTGACAGTCCAGCACTTCCTTAGTAATGACCATTTGACAGTGCAGCACTCCCTCAGTAATGACCCTCTGACAGTGCGCACTCCCTAAGTACTGACCCTCTGACATTGCGGCCCTCCCTCAGTACTGACCCCTCTGACAGTGTGCCACTCCCTCAGTACTGACCCCTCTGACAGTGTGGGACTCCCTCAGTACTGACTCTCTGACATTACAACACTCCCACAGTACTGACATTGCAGTGCTTCCTCCGTCCTGACCCTCAGACAATGCTGCACTCCTTGCATACTGATCCACTGACAGTGCAGCACTCCCTCAGTACTGAACCCTCAGACACTGCAGCATTCCCTCAGTACTGACCCTCTGAAATTGCAGAGCACCCTCAGTACTGACCCTCTGATTGTGGAACGTTCCCTCAGTACTGACACTCTGACAGCGTAGCACTCCCTCAGTACTGACCTTCTGACAGTGCAGCAGTCCCTCAGTACTGACCTTCTGACAGTGCAGCACTCCCTCAGTACTGACCTTCTGACAGTGCAGCACTCCCTCAGTGCTGACCTTCTGACAGTGCAGCACTCCCTTAGTGCTGACCCTCTGGCAGTGTAGCACTCCCTCAGCACTGACCCTCTGACAGTGTCACGCTCCCTCAGTACTGACCTTCTGACAGTGCAGCATTCCCTCAGTACTGACTCTCTCACAGTGCAACATCCCTCAATACTGTCACTCTGACAGTGTGGCAATCCTTCAGTACTGACCCTCTGACATTGCAGCACTCCCTCAGTACTGAACCTCTGACAGTGCAGCACTCCCTCAATGTGACCCTCCGACAGGGCAGCACTCCCTCAGTGCTGACCCTCTCACAGTGTGACACTCCCTCAGTGCTGATACTCTGACAGTTTGGCACTCGCTCAGTAATGAGCCCTCTGACAGAGCAACACTATCTCAGTACTGACCCTCTGACAGTGTGGCACTCCCACAGTGCTGACCCTGTGACATTGCAGCACTCCCTCAGTACAGACCGTTTAGCGGTGCAGCATTCCTTCAGTACTTACCCTTTTATATTGCAGCACTCTCTCAGTACTGACCCACAGACAGTGCAGCAATCCCTCATTACTGAATCTCCAGCAGTGTAGCACTCCCTCATTAATGGCCCTTTGACAGTGTAGCACTCCCTCAGTACTGACCCTCTGACATTGCAACACTCTCTCAGTACTGACCCTCTGACTGTGCAGCACTCCCTCAATACTGACCCTCTGACAGTGTAGCAGTCCCTCAGTACTGACCCTCTGACATTGCAGCACTCCCTCAGTACTGACCCTCTGACATTGCAGCACTCCCTCAGTGCTGACCCTCTGACAGTGCAGCACTCGCTCAGTATTGACCCTCTGGCAGTGTGACAATCCCGAAGCACTGACCCTCTGACAGGGCAGCACTCCATCAGTACTGACACTCTCACAGTGCAGCACTGCCTCAGTACTGACTCTCTCACAGTGTGGCACTCCCTCAAAACTATCACTCTGACAGTGCAGCACTCCCTCAATACTGTCACTCTGACAGTGCAGGACTCCCTCAGTACTGACCCTCTGACAGTGCAGCACTCCCTCAATACTGTCACTCTGACACTGAGGCACTCCCACAGTGCTGACACTCTAACAGTGCAGCACTCCCTCTGTACTGACCCTCTGGCAGTGTAGTACTCCCTCAGTACTGAACCTCTGACATTGCAGCACTCCCTCAGTGCTGACCCTCTGACATTGCAGCACTCCCTCAGTACTGACCCTCTGACAGTGCAGCACTCCCTCAGTACTGACCCTCTGACAGTGTAGCACTCCCTCATTACTGAACCTCCAGCAGAGTAGCACTCCCTCATTACTGAACCTCCAGCAGAGTAGCACTCCCTCATTACTCGCCCTCTGGCAGTGTAGCACTCCCTCAGTACTGACCCTCTGACATTGCAGCACTCCCTCAGTACTGACCCTCTGACAGTGCAGCACTCCCTCAGTGCTGACCCTTTGACAGTGCAGCACTTCCTCAGTACTTACCCTCTGACAGTGCAGCACTCCCTCAGTACTGACCCTCTGACAGTGTTGCACCCCCTCAGCACTGACCCTCTGACAGTGTTGCACTCCCTCTGTACTGACCCTTTGGCAGTGTAGCACTCCCTCAGCACTGACCCGCTGACAGTGTGACACTCCCTCAGTGCTGACCCTCTGATAGTGTGACACTCCCTAAGTATTGACTCTCTGACATTGCAGCACTCCGTCTGTACTGACCATCTGACAGTGCAGCACTCCCTCAGTACTGACCCTCCGACAGTGCAGCACTCCCTCAGTGCTGACCCTCTGACAGTGTGACACTCCCCCAGTGTGATAATCTGACATTGCAGCACTTTCTCAGCGCTGACCCCTCTGACAGTGTGGCACTCCCTCAGTACTGACCCTCTGGCAATGCAACACTCCCTCAGCACTGAACCTCCGACAGTGTGACACTCCCTCAGTGTTGACCCCCTGACAATGTGACTCTCCCTCAGTACTGAACCGCTGACAGTGCAGCACTCTCTCTGTACTGACCCTTTTCAACTGTAGCACTCACTCAGCACTAACTGTTTGGAAGTGTAGCGCTCCCTCATTACTGACCCTCTGACAGTGTGACAATCCCTTAGTACTGATGCTCTGACAGTGTGGCACTCGCTTAGTAATGACCCCTCTGACAGTGCAGCACTCCCTCAATACTGACCCTCTGATAGTGTAGCACTCCCTCATTACTGAATCTCCAGCAGTGTAGCACTCCCTCATTACTGACCCTCTGGCAGTGTAGCAGTCCCTCAGTACTGACCCTCTGACATTGCAGCACTCCCTCAGTACTGACCCTCTGACATTGCAGCACTCCCTCAGTGCTGACCCTCTGACAGTGCAGCACTCGCTCAGTATTGACCCTCTGGCAGTGTGACAATCCCGAAGCACTGACCCTCTGACAGGGCAGCACTCCATCAGTACTGACACTCTCACAGTGCAGCACTGCCTCAGTACTGACTCTCTCACAGTGTGGCACTCCCTCAAAACTATCACTCTGACAGTGCAGCACTCCCTCAATACTGTCACTCTGACACTGAGGCACTCCCACAGTGCTGACACTCTAACAGTGCAGCACTCCCTCAGTACTGACCCTCTGACAGTGCAGCACTCCCTCAGCACTGACCCTCTGACAGAGTTGCACTCCCTCTGTACTGACCCTTTGGCAGTGTAGCACTCCCTCAGCACTGACCCACTGACAGTGTGACACTCCCTCAGTGCTGACCCTCTGATAGTGTGAAACTTCCTAAGTACTGACCCTCGGACATTGCAGCACTCCGTCTGTTCTGACCCTCGGACAGTGCAGCACGCCCTCAGTACTGACCCTCTGACAGTGCAGCACTCCCTCAGTACTGACCCTCTGGCAGTGTAGCACTCCCTCAGTACTGACCCTCTGACAATGCAGCACTCCCTCAGTGCTGACCCTCTGACATTGCAGCACTCCCTCAGTGCTGACCCTCTGACAGTGCAGCACTCCCTCAGTAATGACACTCTGGCAGTGTGACAAACCCGCAGCACTGAACCTCTGACAGGGCAGCACTATTTCAGTACTGACACTCTCACAGTGCAGCACTCCCTCAGCACTGTCACTCTGAGAGTGTGGCACTCCCTCAGTCCTGACCCTCTGACAGTGTGGCATTCCCTCAGTACTG
Source organism: Chiloscyllium punctatum (assembly GCF_047496795.1). Taxonomy (NCBI): domain Eukaryota; kingdom Metazoa; phylum Chordata; class Chondrichthyes; order Orectolobiformes; family Hemiscylliidae; genus Chiloscyllium; species Chiloscyllium punctatum. Next base: position 29,567,449 of record NC_092772.1, read on the forward strand.
ACCCTCTGATAGTGCAGGACTCCGTCAGTACTGACACTCTGACAGTGCAGAACTCCCTCAGTACTGACTCTCTCACAATGTGGCACTCCTTCAATACTGGCAGTGTGACAATCCCGCAGCACTGACCCTCTGACAGGGCAGCACTATTTCAGTACTGACCCTCTGACAGTGCAGCATTCCCTCAGCACTGACCCTCTGACATTGTTGCACTCCCTCAGTACTGACCCTCTGCCAGTGTGGCACTCCCTCAGCACTGACCCTCTGACAGTGTTGCACTCCCTCTGTACTGACCCTTTGGCAGTGTAGCACTCCCTCAGCACTGACCCGCTGACAGTGTGACACTCCCTCAGTGCTGACCCTCTGATAATGTGACACTCCCGAAGTATTGACTCTCTGACATTGCAGCACTCCGTCTGTACTGACCATCTGACAGTGCAGCACTCCCTCAGTGCTGACCCTCTGACAGTGTGACACTCCCCCAGTGCTGATACTCTGACATTGCAGCACTCCCTCAGCGCTGACCCCTCTGACAGCGTGGCACTCCCTCAGTACTGACCCTTTGGCAATGCAGCACTCCCTCAGCACTGAACCTCCGACAGTGTGACACTCCCTCAGTGTTGACCCCCTGACAGTGTGACTCTCCCTCAGTACTGAACCGCTGACAGTGCAGCACTCTCTCTGTACTGACCCTTTTCCACTGTAGCACTCACTCAGCACTGACTGTTTGGAAGTGTAGCGCTCCCTCAGTACTGACCCTCTGACAGTGTGACAATCACTTAGTACTGATGCTCTGACAGTGTGGCACTCGCTCAGTAATGACCCCTCTGACAGAGCAACACTATCTCAGTACTGACCCTCTGACAGTATGGCACTCCCACAGTGCTGACCCTGTGACATTGCAGCACTACCTCAGTACAGACCGTTTAGCACTGCAGCATTCCTTCAGTACTTACCCTTTTATATTGCAGCACTCTCTCAGTACTGACCCTCTGACAGTGCGGCACTCGCTCACCACTGACCCCTCTGACAGTGTAGCACTCCCTCAGTACTGACCCTCTAACATTGCAGCACATCCTCAGTGATGACCCTCTGACAGTGCTGCACTCCCACAGTACTGACCCTCTGACAGTGCAGCAATTCCTCAGCACTGACCCTCTGACAGTGTCGCACTCCCTGTGTATTGATCCTTTGGCGGTGTAGCACTCCCTCAGCACTGACCCGCTGACAGTGTGACACTCCCTCAGTGCTGACCCTCTGAGAGTGTGGCACTCCCTAAATACTGACCCTCTGACATTGCAGCACTCCCTCAATACCGACCCCTCTGACAGTGCAGCACTCCCTCAGTACTGACAGTGCAGCACTCCCTCAATACTGTCACTCATTACAGTGTGGCACCCCCTCAGTATTGTCCCTCTGACAGTTCAGCATTCCCTCAATACTGATCCTCAGCCAGTGCAGCACTCCCTCAGTGCTGACTCTCTGACAGTGCAGCAGTTCCTCAGTACTGTCCCTCTGACAGTGCACACTCTCTCAGTACTGACCGTCTCACAGTTCAGCTGTCTCTCACTAATTACCCTCTGAATTTCAGCGCTTCCTACATCCCGACCCTCTGACAATGCTGCACTCCCTCTCTACTGACTCTCTGGCTATGCAGGAATCCCCCAGTACTGACCATTTGGCAGTGCACACTCTCTCAGTACTGACAGTCTCACACTTCAGCTCTCTCTCAGTAATTACCCTCTGACATTTCAGCACTTCCTGCGTCCCAACTCTCTGACAATGCTGATCGCACTCTATACTGACTCTCAGGCAATGCAGCAATCCCTCAGTACTGACACTCTGACAGTGCAGCACTCCCTCAGTACTGACACTCAGACAGTGCAGCACTCCCTCAGTAATGACACTCTGACAGTGCAGCACTCCCACAGTACTGACCATTTGGCAGTGTATCATTCCCTCAGTAGTGATCCTGTGACAGTGCAGCACTCCCTCAGTATTGACCCTCTGACATTGCAGTACTCCCTCAGTACTGACGTTCTGGTAGTGCAGCACTCCCTCAGTACTGACCCTCTGACAGTGCAGCACTCCCTCAGTACAGACCTTTTGGCAGTGCAGCACTGACTCAGTGCTGACCCTCTGATAGTGTGACACTCCCTCAGAGCTGAACATCTGACAGTGTGACACTCCCTCAGTGCTGAACCTCTGACAGTGCAGCACTACCTCAGTACTGACCCTCTGACAGTGTGACACTCCCGCAGTACTGACCATCTGACAGTGCAGTACTCCCTCAGTACTGACCCTCTGACAGTGCAGCACTCCCTCAGTACTGACCATCTGACAGTGAGGCACTCCTTCAGTACTGACCCTCTGACAATGAGGCACTCCCTCAGTACTGACCATCTGACAGTGTGACACTCCCTCAGTACTGACCCTCTGACAGTGTGACACTCCCTCAGTCCTGACCCTCTGACAGTGTGACACTCTCTCAGTGCTGAACCTCTGACAGTGCAGCACTCCCTCAGTACTGACCCTCTGACAGTGTGACACTCCCGCAGTACTGACCATCTGACAGTGCAGTACTCCCTCAGTACTGACCCTCTGACAGTGCAGCACTCCCTCAGTACTGACCATCTGACAGTGAGGCACTCCCTCAGTACTGACCCTCTGACAATGAGGCACTCCCTCAGTACTGACCATCTGACAGTGTGACACTCCCTCAGTACTGACCCTCTGACAGTGTGACACTCCCTCAGTCCTGACCCTCTGACAGTGAGGCACTCCCTCAGTTCTGACCCTCTGTCAGTGTGACACTCCCTCAGTACTGACCCTCTGACAGTGAGGCACTCCCTCAGTTCTGACCCTCTGACAGTGTGACACTCTCTCAGTACTGACCCTCTGACAGTGCAGCACTCCCTCTGTGCCGACCCTCTGACAGTGCAGCACTCCCTCAGTACTGACCCTCTGACAGTGTGACACTCCCGCAGTACTGACCATCTGACAGTGCAGTACTCTCTCAGTACTGACCCTCTGACAGTGCAGCAGTCCCTCAGTACTGACCATCTGACAGTGAGGAACTCCCTCAGTACTGACCCTCTGACAATGAGGCACTCCCTCAGTACTGACCATCTGACAGTGTGACACTCCCTCAGTACTGACCCTCTGACAGTGTGACACTCCCTCAGTCCTGACCCTCTGACAGTGAGGCACTCCCTCAGTTCTGACCCTCTGACAGTGTGACACTCCCTCAGTACTGACCCTCTGACAGTGAGGCACTCCCTCAGTTCTGACCCTCTGACAGTGTGACACTCTCTCAGTACTGACCCTCTGACAGTGCAGCACTCCCTCTGTGCCGACCCTCTGACAGTGCAGCACTCCCTCAGTACTGACCCTCTGAATGTGTGACACTCCCGCAGTACTGACCATCTGACAGTGCAGTACTCCCTCAGTACTGACCCTCTGACAGTGCAGAACTCCCTCAGTACTGACCATCTGACAATGAAGCACTCACTCAGTTCTGACCATCTGACAGTGTGACACTCCCTCAGTACTGCCCCTCTGACATTGTGACACTCCCTCAGTACTGACCCTCTGACAGTGAGGCACTCCCTCAGTTCTGACCCGCTGACAGTGCACGCTCTCTCAGTACTGACCCTCTCACAGTTCAACTCTCTCTCAGTAATAATCCTCTGACATTTCAGTGTTTCCTACTTCCCGACCCTCTGACAATGCTGCACTCCCTCTATACTGACTCGCTGGCTTTGCAGGAATACCTCAGTACTGACCCTCTGACAGTGCAGCACTCCCTCAGTGCTGACTCTCTGACAGTGCACCCTCTCTCAGTACTGACCCTCTCACAGTTCAGCTCCTTCTCACTAATTACCCTCTGAATTTCAGCGCTTCCTACGTCCCGACCCTCTGACAATGCTGCACTCCCTCTATACTAACTCTCTGGCTATGCAGGAATCCCTCAGTACTGAGCCTCTGACAGTGCTGCGCTCACTCAGTACCGTCTGACAGTGTGGCACTCCCTCAATATGATCCCCTGACAGTGCAGCACTCCCTCAGTACTGACACACTGACAGTGCAGCACTCCCTCAGTACAGACCTTTTGGCAGAGCAGCACTGTCTTAGTGCTGACCCTCCGATAGTGTGACACTCCCTCAGTGCTGACCCTCTGACAGTGTGACACTCTCTCAGTGCTGAACGTCTGACAGTGCAGCACTCCCTCTGTGCCGACCCTCTGACAGTGCAGCACTCCCTCAGTACTGACCCTCTGACAGTGTGACACTCCCGCAGTACTGACCATCTGACAGTGCAGTACTCCCTCAGTACTGACCCTCTGACAGTGCAGCACTCCCTCAGTACTGATCATCTGACAGTGAGGCACTCCCTCAGTACTGACCCTCTGACAATGAGGCACTCCCTCAGTACTGACCATCAGACAGTGTGACACTCCCTCAGTACTGACCCTCTGACAGTGTGACACTCCCTCATTCCTGACCCTCTGACAGTGAGGCACTCCCTCAGTTCTGACCCTCTGACAGTGTGACACTCCCTCAGTACTGACCCTCTGACAGTGAGGCACACCCTCAGTTCTGACCCTCTGACAGTGTGACACTCTCTCAGTACTGACCCTCTGACAGTGCAGCACTCCCTCTGTGCCGACCCTCTGACAGTGCAGCACTCCCTCAGTACTGACCATCTGACAGTGAGGCACTCCCTCAGTACTGACCCTCTGACAATGAGGCACTCCCTCAGTACTGACCATCAGACAGTGTGACACTCCCTCAGTACTGACCTTCTGACAGTGTGACACTCCCTCAGTCCTGACCCTCTGACAGTGAGGCACTCCCTCAGGTCTGACCCTCTGACAGTGTGACACTCCCTCAGTACTGACCCTCTGACAGTGAGGCACTCCCTCAGTTCTGACCCTCTGACAGTGTGACACTCTCTCAGTACTGACCCTCTGACAGTGCAGCACTCCCTCAGTACTGACCCTCTGACAGTGAGGCACACCCTCAGTTCTGACCCTCTGACAGTGTGACACTCTCTCAGTACTGACCCTCTGACAGTGCAGCACTCCCTCTGTGCCGACCCTCTGACAGTGCAGCACTCCCTCAGTACTGACCATCTGACAGTGAGGCACTCCCTCAGTACTGACCCTCTGACAATGAGGCACTCCCTCAGTACTGACCATCAGACAGTGTGACACTCCCTCAGTACTGACCTTCTGACAGTGTGACACTCCCTCAGTCCTGACCCTCTGACAGTGAGGCACTCCCTCAGGTCTGACCCTCTGACAGTGTGACACTCCCTCAGTACTGACCCTCTGACAGTGAGGCACTCCCTCAGTGCTGACTCTCTGACAGTGCAGCAGTTCCTCAGTACTGTCCCTCTGACAGTGCACACTCTCTCAGTACTGACCGTCTCACAGTTCAGCTGTCTCTCACTAATTACCCTCTGAATTTCAGCGCTTCCTACATCCCGACCCTCTGACAATGCTGCACTCCCTCTCTACTGACTCTCTGGCTATGCAGGAATCCCCCAGTACTGACCATTTGGCAGTGCACACTCTCTCAGTACTGACACTCTCACACTTCAGCTCTCTCTCAGTAATTACCCTCTGACATTTCAGCACTTCCTGCGTCCCAACTCTCTGACAATGCTGATCGCACTCTATACTGACTCTCAGGCAATGCAGCAATCCCTCAGTACTGACACTCTGACAGTGCAGCACTCCCTCAGTACTGACACTCAGACAGTGCAGCACTCCCTCAGTAATGACACTCTGACAGTGCAGCACTCCCACAGTACTGACCATTTGGCAGTGTATCATTCCCTCAGTAGTGATCCTGTGACAGTGCAGCACTCCCTCAGTATTGACCCTCTGACATTGCAGTACTCCCTCAGTACTGACGTTCTGGTAGTGCAGCACTCCCTCAGTACTGACCCTCTGACAGTGCAGCACTCCCTCAGTACAGACCTTTTGGCAGTGCAGCACTGACTCAGTGCTGACCCTCTGATAGTGTGACACTCCCTCAGAGCTGAACATCTGACAGTGTGACACTCCCTCAGTGCTGAACCTCTGACAGTGCAGCACTACCTCAGTACTGACCCTCTGACAGTGTGACACTCCCGCAGTACTGACCATCTGACAGTGCAGTACTCCCTCAGTACTGACCCTCTGACAGTGCAGCACTCCCTCAGTACTGACCATCTGACAGTGAGGCACTCCTTCAGTACTGACCCTCTGACAATGAGGCACTCCCTCAGTACTGACCATCTGACAGTGTGACACTCCCTCAGTACTGACCCTCTGACAGTGTGACACTCCCTCAGTCCTGACCCTCTGACAGTGTGACACTCTCTCAGTGCTGAACCTCTGACAGTGCAGCACTCCCTCAGTACTGACCCTCTGACAGTGTGACACTCCCGCAGTACTGACCATCTGACAGTGCAGTACTCCCTCAGTACTGACCCTCTGACAGTGCAGCACTCCCTCAGTACTGACCATCTGACAGTGAGGCACTCCCTCAGTACTGACCCTCTGACAATGAGGCACTCCCTCAGTACTGACCATCTGACAGTGTGACACTCCCTCAGTACTGACCCTCTGACAGTGTGACACTCCCTCAGTCCTGACCCTCTGACAGTGAGGCACTCCCTCAGTTCTGACCCTCTGTCAGTGTGACACTCCCTCAGTACTGACCCTCTGACAGTGAGGCACTCCCTCAGTTCTGACCCTCTGACAGTGTGACACTCTCTCAGTACTGACCCTCTGACAGTGCAGCACTCCCTCTGTGCCGACCCTCTGACAGTGCAGCACTCCCTCAGTACTGACCCTCTGACAGTGTGACACTCCCGCAGTACTGACCATCTGACAGTGCAGTACTCTCTCAGTACTGACCCTCTGACAGTGCAGCAGTCCCTCAGTACTGACCATCTGACAGTGAGGAACTCCCTCAGTACTGACCCTCTGACAATGAGGCACTCCCTCAGTACTGACCATCTGACAGTGTGACACTCCCTCAGTACTGACCCTCTGACAGTGTGACACTCCCTCAGTCCTGACCCTCTGACAGTGAGGCACTCCCTCAGTTCTGACCCTCTGACAGTGTGACACTCCCTCAGTACTGACCCTCTGACAGTGAGGCACTCCCTCAGTTCTGACCCTCTGACAGTGTGACACTCTCTCAGTACTGACCCTCTGACAGTGCAGCACTCCCTCTGTGCCGACCCTCTGACAGTGCAGCACTCCCTCAGTACTGACCCTCTGAATGTGTGACACTCCCGCAGTACTGACCATCTGACAGTGCAGTACTCCCTCAGTACTGACCCTCTGACAGTGCAGAACTCCCTCAGTACTGACCATCTGACAATGAAGCACTCACTCAGTTCTGACCATCTGACAGTGTGACACTCCCTCAGTACTGCCCCTCTGACATTGTGACACTCCCTCAGTACTGACCCTCTGACAGTGAGGCACTCCCTCAGTTCTGACCCGCTGACAGTGCACGCTCTCTCAGTACTGACCCTCTCACAGTTCAACTCTCTCTCAGTAATAATCCTCTGACATTTCAGTGTTTCCTACTTCCCGACCCTCTGACAATGCTGCACTCCCTCTATACTGACTCGCTGGCTTTGCAGGAATACCTCAGTACTGACCCTCTGACAGTGCAGCACTCCCTCAGTGCTGACTCTCTGACAGTGCACCCTCTCTCAGTACTGACCCTCTCACAGTTCAGCTCCTTCTCACTAATTACCCTCTGAATTTCAGCGCTTCCTACGTCCCGACCCTCTGACAATGCTGCACTCCCTCTATACTAACTCTCTGGCTATGCAGGAATCCCTCAGTACTGAGCCTCTGACAGTGCTGCGCTCACTCAGTACCGTCTGACAGTGTGGCACTCCCTCAATATGATCCCCTGACAGTGCAGCACTCCCTCAGTACTGACACACTGACAGTGCAGCACTCCCTCAGTACAGACCTTTTGGCAGAGCAGCACTGTCTTAGTGCTGACCCTCCGATAGTGTGACACTCCCTCAGTGCTGACCCTCTGACAGTGTGACACTCTCTCAGTGCTGAACGTCTGACAGTGCAGCACTCCCTCTGTGCCGACCCTCTGACAGTGCAGCACTCCCTCAGTACTGACCCTCTGACAGTGTGACAGTCCCGCAGTACTGACCATCTGACAGTGCAGTACTCCCTCAGTACTGACCCTCTGACAGTGCAGCACTCCCTCAGTACTGATCATCTGACAGTGAGGCACTCCCTCAGTACTGACCCTCTGACAATGAGGCACTCCCTCAGTACTGACCATCAGACAGTGTGACACTCCCTCAGTACTGACCCTCTGACAGTGTGACACTCCCTCATTCCTGACCCTCTGACAGTGAGGCACTCCCTCAGTTCTGACCCTCTGACAGTGTGACACTCCCTCAGTACTGACCCTCTGACAGTGAGGCACACCCTCAGTTCTGACCCTCTGACAGTGTGACACTCTCTCAGTACTGACCCTCTGACAGTGCAGCACTCCCTCTGTGCCGACCCTCTGACAGTGCAGCACTCCCTCAGTACTGACCATCTGACAGTGAGGCACTCCCTCAGTACTGACCCTCTGACAATGAGGCACTCCCTCAGTACTGACCATCAGACAGTGTGACACTCCCTCAGTACTGACCTTCTGACAGTGTGACACTCCCTCAGTCCTGACCCTCTGACAGTGAGGCACTCCCTCAGGTCTGACCCTCTGACAGTGTGACACTCCCTCAGTACTGACCCTCTGACAGTGAGGCACTCCCTCAGTTCTGACCCTCTGACAGTGTGACACTCTCTCAGTACTGACCCTCTGACAGTGCAGCACTTCCTCAGTACTGACCCTCTGACAGTGTGACACTCCCGCAGTACTGACCATCTGACAGTGCAGTACTCCCTCAGTACTGACCCTCTGACAGTGCAGCACTCCCTCAGTACTGACCATCTGACAGTGAGGCACTCCCTCAGTACTGACCATCTGACAGAGCAACACTATCTCAGTACTGACCATCTGAAAATGAGGCACTCACTCAGTACTGACCATCTGACAGTATGACACTCCCTCAGTACTGCCCCTCTGACAGTGTGACACTCCCTCAGTACTGACCCTCAGACAGTGAGGCACTCCCTCAGTTCTGACCCTCTGACAGTGTGACACTCCCTCAGTCCTGACCCTCTGACAGTGAGGCACTCCCTCAGTTCTGACCCACTGACAGTGTGACACTCTCTCAGTACTGACCCTCTGACAGTGAGGCACTCCCTCAGTTCTGACCCTCTGACAGTGCACGCTCTCTCAGTACTGACCCTCTCACAGTTCAACTCTCTCTCAGTAATAATCCTCTGACATTCCAGTCTTTCCTACGTCCCGACCCTCTGACAATGCTGCACTCCCTCTATACTGGCTCGCTGGCTATGCAGGAATACCTCAGTACTGACCCTCTGACAGTGCAGCACTCCCTCAGTACGGACCCTATGAGAGCGCAGCACACCTTCAGTGCTGACTCTCTGACAGTGCACACTCTCTCAGTACTGACCCTCTCACAGTTCAGCTCCTTCTCACTAATTACCCTCTGAATTTCAGCGCTTCCTACGTCCCGACCCTCTGACAATGCTGCACTCCCTCTATACTGACTATCTGGCTATGCAGGAATACCTCAGTACTGACCCTCTGACAGTGCTGCGCTCACTCAGTACCGTCTGACAGTGTGGCACTCCCTCAATATGATCCTCTGACAGTGCAGCACTCCCTCAGTACTGACACTCTGACAGTGTAGCACTCCCTCTATACTGACCGTCTGACATTACAGCACACCATCAGCACTGATCCCTCTGACAGTGCAGCACTCCCTCAGTACTGACCATCTGATAGTGTGGCACTCCGTCATTACTGACACTCTGACTGTGCAGCACTCCCTCAGTACAGACCGTCTGACAGTGTGGCACTCCCTTAATATGATCCTCTGACAGTGCAGCACTCTTTCAGTACTGACACACTGACAGTGCAGCACTCCCTCTGTACTGACCCTCTGACAGATTGACACTACCTCAGTACTGACACACTGACAGTGTAGCACTCCCTCTATACTGACCGTCTGACATTACAGCACACCATCTGCACTGATCCTTCTGACAGTGCAGCACTCCCTCAGTACTGACCATCTGGTAGTGTGGCACTCCGTCATTACTGACACTCTGACTGTGCAGCACTCCCTCAGTACAGACCGTCTGACAGTGTGGCACTCCCTTAATATGATCCTCTGACAGTGCAGCACACCCTCAGTACTGACATACTGACAGTGCAGCACTCACTCAGTACTGACCTTCTGACAGTTTGACACTCCCTCAGTACTGACACTTTGACAGTGCGGCACTCACTTCGTACTGACACTTCTAAAAGTGCAGCACTCCCTCAGTACAGACCGTCTGACAGTGTGGCATTCCCTCAATATGATCCTCTGACAGTGCAGCACTCCCTCAGTACTGGCCATCTGACAGTGTGGCACTCCCTCAGTACTGACCCTCTGACAGTGTGGTAATCCCTCAGTACTGACCTTCTGACAGTGCAGCACTCCCTCAGTGCTGACTCTCTGACAGTGCAAACTCTCTCAGTACTGACCCTCTCACAGTTCAGCTCCTTCTCACTAATTACCCTCTGAATTTCAGCGCTTCCTACGTCCCGACCCTCTGACAATGCTGCACTCCCTCTATACTGACTCTCTGGCTATGCAGGAATCCCGCAGTACTGACCATCTGACAGTGAGGCACACACTCAGTACTGACCATCTGACAGTGTGACATTCCCTCAGTACTGCCCCTCTGACAGTGCGACACTCCCTCAGTACTGACCCTCTGACAGTGAGGCACTCCCTCAGTTCTGACCCTCTGACAGTGTGACACTCCCTCAGTACTGACCCTCTGGCAGTGAGGCACTCCCTCAGTTCTGACCCTCTGACAGTGCACACTCTCTCTCAGTAATAATCCTCTGACATTTCAGTGTTTCCTACGTCCCGACCCTCTGACAATGCTGCACTCCCTCTATACTGACTCGCTGGCTATGCAGGAATACCTCAGTACTGACCCTCTGACAGTGCAGCACTCCCTCGGTACGAACCCTATGACAGCGCAGCACTCCCTCAGTGCTGACTCTCTGACAGTGCACACTCTCTCAGTACTGACCCTCTCACAGTTCAGCTCCTTCTCACTAATTACCCTCTGAATTTCAGCGCTTCCTACGTCCCGACCCTCTGACAATGCTGCACTCCCTCTATACTGACTCTCTGGCTATGCAGGAATCCCTCAGTACTGACCCTCTGACAGTGCTGCGCTCACTCAGTACCGTCTGACAGTGTGGCACTCCCTCAATATGATCCTCTGACAGTTCAGCACTCCCTCAGTCCTGACACACTGACAGTGCAGCACTCCCTCAGTACTGACCCTCTGACAGTTTGACACTACCTCAGTACTGACACACTGACAGTGTAGCACTCCCTCTATACTGACCGTCTGACATTACAGCACACCATCAGCACTGATCACTCTGACAGTGCAGCACTCCCTCAGTACTGACCATCTGATAGTGTGGCACTCCGTCATTACTGACACTCTGACTGTGCAGCACTCCCTCAGTACAGACCGTCTGACAGTGTGGCACTCCCTTAATATGATCCTCTGACAGTGCAGCACACCCTCAGTACTGACACACTGACAGTGCAGCACTCACTCATTACTGACCTTCTGACAGTTTGACACTCCCTCAGTACTGACACTCTGACAGTGCGGCAGTCACTTCGTACTGACACCTCTAACAGTGCAGCACTCCCTCAGTACAGACCGTCTGACAGTGTGGCACTCCCTCAGTACTGACCCTCTGACAGTGTGGTAATCCCTCAGTACTGACCCTCTGACAGTGTGACAATCCCTCAGTACTGATCCTGTGACAGTGCAGCACTCCCTCAGTAGTGACCGTCTGACAGTGTGGGACTCCCTCAGTACTGACCCACTAACAGTGTGGTATCCCTCAGTACTGACCCTCTGATAGTGCAGGACTCCGACAGTACTGACACTCTGACAGTGCAGAACTCCCTCAGTACTGACCATCTGACAGTGAGGCACTCCCTCAGTACTGACCCTCTGACAGTGCAGAACTCCCTCAGTACTGACCATCTGACAATGAGGCACTCACTCAGTACTGACCATCTGACAGTGTGACACTCCCTCAGTACTGCCCCTCTGACAGTGTGACACTCCCTCAGTACTGACCCTCTGACAGTGAGGCACTCCCTCAGTTCTGACCCTCTGACAGGGCACGCTCTCTCAGTACTGACCCTCTCACAGTTCAACTCTCTCTCAGTAATAATCCTCTGACATTTCAGTCTTTCCTACGTCCCGACCCTCTGACAATGCTGCACTCCCTCTATACTGACTCGCTGGCTATGCAGGAATACCTCAGTACTGACCCTCTGACAGTGCAGCACTCCCTCAGTACGGACCCTATGACAGCGCAGCACTCCCTCAGTGCTGACTCTCTGACAGTGCACACTCTCTCAGTACTGACCCTCTCACAGTTCAGCTCATTCTCACTAATTACCCTCTGAATTTCAGAGCTTCCTACTTCCCGACCCTCTGACAATGCTGCACTCCCTCTATACTGACTCTCTGGCTATGCAGGAATCCCTCAGTACTGACCCCCTGACAGTGAGGCGCTCACTCAGTACCGTCTGACAGTGTGGCACTCCCTCAATATGATCCTCTGACAGTTCAGCACTCCCTCAGTACTGACACACTGACAGTGCAGCACTCCCTCAGTACAGACCATTTGGAATTACAGCACTGTCTCAGTGCTGACCCTCTGATAGTGTGACACTCCCTCTGAGCTGAACATCTGACAGTGTGACACTCTCTCAGTGCTGAACCTCTGACAGTGCAGCACTCCCTCAGTACTGACCCTCTGACAGTGTGACAGTCCCGCAGTACTGACCATCTGACAGTGCAGTACTCCCTCAGTACTGACCCTCTCACAGTTCAGCTCCTTCTCACTAATTACCCTCTGAATTTCAGCGCTTCCTACGTCCCGACCCTCTGACAATGCTGCACTCCCTCTATACTGACTATCTGGCTATGCAGGAATACCTCAGTACTGACCCTCTGACAGTGCTGCGCTCACTCAGTACCGTCTGACAGTGTGGCACTCCCTCAATATGATCCTCTGACAGTGCAGCACTCCCTCAGTACTGACACTCTGACAGTGTAGCACTCCCTCTATACTGACCGTCTGACATTACAGCACACCATCAGCACTGATCCCTCTGACAGTGCAGCACTCCCTCAGTACTGACCATCTGATAGTGTGGCACTCCGTCATTACTGACTCTCTGACTGTGCAGCACTCCCTCAGTACAGACCGTCTGACAGTGTGGCACTCCCTTAATATGATCCTCTGACAGTGCAGCACTCTTTCAGTACTGACACACTGACAGTGCAGCACTCCCTCTGTACTGACCCTCTGACAGATTGACACTACCTCAGTACTGACACACTGACAGTGTAGCACTCCCTCTATACTGACCGTCTGACATTACAGCACACCATCTGCACTGATCCCTCTGACAGTGCAGCACTCCCTCAGTACTGACCATCTGGTAGTGTGGCACTCCGTCATTACTGACACTCTGACTGTGCAGCACTCCCTCAGTACAGACCGTCTGACAGTGTGGCACTCCCTTAATATGATCCTCTGACAGTGCAGCACACCCTCAGTACTGACACACTGACAGTGCAGCACTCACTCAGTACTGACCTTCTGACAGTTTGACACTCCCTCAGTACTGACACTCTGACAGTGCGGCACTCACTTCGTACTGACACTTCTAAAAGTGCAGCACTCCCTCAGTACAGACCGTCTGACAGTGTGGCATTCCCTCAATATGATCCTCTGACAGTGCAGCACTCCCTCAGTACTGGCCATCTGACAGTGTGGCACTCCCTCAGTACTGACCCTCTGACAGTGTGGTAATCCCTCAGTACTGACCTTCTGACAGTGCAGCACTCCCTCAGTGCTGACTCTCTGACAGTGCACACTCTCTCAGTACTGACCCTCTCACAGTTCAGCTCCTTCTCACTAATTACCCTCTGAATTTCAGCGCTTCCTACGTCCCGACCCTCTGACAATGCTGCACTCCCTCTATACTGACTCTCTGGCTATGCAGGAATCCCTCAGTACTGAGCCTCTGACAGTGCTGCGCTCACTCAGTACCGTCTGACAGTGTGGCACTCCCTCAATATGATCCTCTGACAGTTCAGCACTCCCTCATTACTGACACACTGACAGTGCAGCACTCCCTCAGTACAGACCTTTTGGCAGCACAGCACTGTCTCAGTGCTGACCCTCTGATAGTGTGACACTCCCTCAGAGCTGAACATCTGACCGTGTGACACTCCCTCAGTGCTGACCCTCTGACAGTGTGACACTCTCTCAGTGCTGAACCTCTGACAGTGCAGCACTCCCTCTGTGCCGACCCTCTGACAGTGCAGCACTCCCTCAGTACTGACCCTCTGACAGTGTGACAGTCCCGCAGTACTGACCATCTGACAGTGCAGTACTCCCTCAGTACTGACCCTCTGACAGTGCAGCACTCCCTCAGTACTGACCATCTGACAGTGAGGCACTCCCTCAGTACTGACCCTCTGACAATGAGGCACTCCCTCAGTACTGACCATCAGGCAGTGTGACACTCCCTCAGTACTGACCTTCTGACAGTGGGACACTCCCTCAGTCCTGACCCTCTGACAGTGAGGCACTCCCTCAGTTCTGACCCTCTGACAGTGTGACACTCCCTCAGTACTGACCCTCTGACAGTGAGGCACTCCCTCAGTTCTGACCCTCTGACAGTGTGACACTCTCTCAGTACTGACCCTCTGACAGTGCAGCACTCCCTCTGTGCCGACCCTCTGACAGTGCAGCACTCCCTCAGTACTGACCCTCTGAATGTGTAACACTCCCGCAGTACTGACCATCTGACAGTGCAGTACACCCTCAGTACTGACCATCTGACAGTGAGGCACACACTCAGTACTGACCATCTGACAGTGTGACATTCCCTCAGTACTGCCCCTCTGACAGTGCGACACTCCCTCAGTACTGACCCTCTGACAGTGAGGCACTCCCTCAGTTCTGACCCTCTGACAGTGTGACACTCCCTCAGTACTGACCCTCTGGCAGTGAGGCACTCCCTCAGTTCTGACCCTCTGACAGTGCACACTCTCTCTCAGTAATAATCCTCTGACATTTCAGTGTTTCCTACGTCCCGACCCTCTGACAATGCTGCACTCCCTCTATACTGACTCGCTGGCTATGCAGGAATACCTCAGTACTGACCCTCTGACAGTGCAGCACTCCCTCGGTACGAACCCTATGACAGCGCAGCACTCCCTCAGTGCTGACTCTCTGACAGTGCACACTCTCTCAGTACTGACCCTCTCACAGTTCAGCTCCTTCTCACTAATTACCCTCTGAATTTCAGCGCTTCCTACGTCCCGACCCTCTGACAATGCTGCACTCCCTCTATACTGACTCTCTGGCTATGCAGGAATCCCTCAGTACTGACCCTCTGACAGTGCTGCGCTCACTCAGTACCGTCTGACAGTGTGGCACTCCCTCAATATGATCCTCTGACAGTTCAGCACTCCCTCAGTCCTGACACACTGACAGTGCAGCACTCCCTCAGTACTGACCCTCTGACAGTTTGACACTACCTCAGTACTGACACACTGACAGTGTAGCACTCCCTCTATACTGACCGTCTGACATTACAGCACACCATCAGCACTGATCACTCTGACAGTGCAGCACTCCCTCAGTACTGACCATCTGATAGTGTGGCACTCCGTCATTACTGACTCTCTGACTGTGCAGCACTCCCTCAGTACAGACCGTCTGACAGTGTGGCACTCCCTTAATATGATCCTCTGACAGTGCAGCACACCCTCAGTACTGACACACTGACAGTGCAGCACTCACTCATTACTGACCTTCTGACAGTTTGACACTCCCTCAGTACTGACACTCTGACAGTGCGGCAGTCACTTCGTACTGACACCTCTAACAGTGCAGCACTCCCTCAGTACAGACCGTCTGACAGTGTGGCACTCCCTCAGTACTGACCCTCTGACAGTGTGGTAATCCCTCAGTACTGACCCTCTGACAGTGTGACAATCCCTCAGTACTGATCCTGTGACAGTGCAGCACTCCCTCAGTAGTGACCGTCTGACAGTGTGGGACTCCCTCAGTACTGACCCACTAACAGTGTGGTATCCCTCAGTACTGACCCTCTGATAGTGCAGGACTCCGACAGTACTGACACTCTGACAGTGCAGAACTCCCTCAGTACTGACCATCTGACAGTGAGGCACTCCCTCAGTACTGACCCTCTGACAGTGCAGAACTCCCTCAGTACTGACCATCTGACAATGAGGCACTCACTCAGTACTGACCATCTGACAGTGTGACACTCCCTCAGTACTGCCCCTCTGACAGTGTGACACTCCCTCAGTACTGACCCTCTGACAGTGAGGCACTCCCTCAGTTCTGACCCTCTGACAGGGCACGCTCTCTCAGTACTGACCCTCTCACAGTTCAACTCTCTCTCAGTAATAATCCTCTGACATTTCAGTCTTTCCTACGTCCCGACCCTCTGACAATGCTGCACTCCCTCTATACTGACTCGCTGGCTATGCAGGAATACCTCAGTACTGACCCTCTGACAGTGCAGCACTCCCTCAGTACGGACCCTATGACAGCGCAGCACTCCCTCAGTGCTGACTCTCTGACAGTGCACACTCTCTCAGTACTGACCCTCTCACAGTTCAGCTCATTCTCACTAATTACCCTCTGAATTTCAGAGCTTCCTACTTCCCGACCCTCTGACAATGCTGCACTCCCTCTATACTGACTCTCTGGCTATGCAGGAATCCCTCAGTACTGACCCTCTGACAGTGAGGCGCTCACTCAGTACCGTCTGACAGTGTGGCACACCCTCAATATGATCCTCTGACAGTTCAGCACTCCCTCAGTACTGACACACTGACAGTGCAGCACTCCCTCAGTACAGACCATTTGGAATTACAGCACTGTCTCAGTGCTGACCCTCTGATAGTGTGACACTCCCTCTGAGCTGAACATCTGACAGTGTGACACTCTCTCAGTGCTGAACCTCTGACAGTGCAGCACTCCCTCAGTACTGACCCTCTGACAGTGTGACAGTCCCGCAGTACTGACCATCTGACAGTGCAGTACTCCCTCAGTACTGACCCTCTGACAGTGCAGCACTCCCTCAGTAGTGACCATCTGACAGTGAGGCACTCCCTCAGTACTGACCCTCTGACAATGAGGCACTCCCTCAGTACTGACCATCAGACAGTGTGACACACCCTCAGTACTGACCCTCTGACAGTGTGACACTCCCTCAGTCCTGACCCTCTGACAGTGTGGCACTCCCTCAGTTCTGACGCTCTGACAGTGTGACACTCCCTCAGTACTGACCCTCTGACAGTGAGGCACTCCCTCAGTTCTGACCCTCTGACAGTGTGACACTCCCTCAGTACTGACCCTCTGACAGTGAAGCACTCCCTCAGTTCTGACCCTCTGACAGTGTGACACTCTCTCAGTACTGACCCTCTGACAGTGTGATACTCCCGCAGTACTGACCATCTGACAGTGCAGTACTCCCTCAGTACTGACCCTCTGACAGTGCAGCTTTCGCTCAGTACTGACCATCTGACAGTGAGGCACTCCCTCAGTACTGACCCTCTGACAGAGCAACACTCTCTCAGTACTGACCCTCTGACAATGAGGCACTCACTCAGTACTGACCATCTGACAGTGTGACACTCACGCAGTACTGCCCCTTTGACAGTGTGACACTCACTCAGTACTGACCATCTGACAGTGTGACACTCACTCAGTACTGCCCCTTTGACAGTGTGACACTCCCTCAGTACAGACCCTCTGACAGTGAGGCACTCCCTCAGTTCTGACCCTCTGACAATGAGGCACTCCCTCAGTACTGACCATCAGACAGTGTGACACACCCTCAGTACTGACCCTCTGACAGTGTGACACTCCCTCAGTCCTGACCCTCTGACAGTGAGGCACTCCCTCAGTTCTGACCCTCTGACAGTGTGACACTCCCTCAGTACTGACCCTCTGACAGTGAAGCACTCCCTCAGTACTGACCCTCTGACAGTGAGGCACTCCCTCAGTTCTGACCCTCTGACAGTGTGACACTCTCTCAGTACTGACCCTCTGACAGTGCAGCACTCCCTCTGTGCCGACCCTCTGACAGTGCAGCACTCCCTCAGTACTGACCCTCTGAATGTGTAACACTCCCGCAGTACTGACCATCTGACAGTGCAGTACACCCTCAGTACTGACCATCTGACAGTGAGGCACACACTCAGTACTGACCATCTGACAGTGTGACATTCCCTCAGTACTGCCCCTCTGACAGTGCGACACTCCCTCAGTACTGACCCTCTGACAGTGAGGCACTCCCTCAGTTCTGACCCTCTGACAGTGTGACACTCCCTCAGTACTGACCCTCTGGCAGTGAGGCACTCCCTCAGTTCTGACCCTCTGACAGTGCACACTCTCTCTCAGTAATAATCCTCTGACATTTCAGTGTTTCCTACGTCCCGACCCTCTGACAATGCTGCACTCCCTCTATACTGACTCGCTGGCTATGCAGGAATACCTCAGTACTGACCCTCTGACAGTGCAGCACTCCCTCGGTACGAACCCTATGACAGCGCAGCACTCCCTCAGTGCTGACTCTCTGACAGTGCACACTCTCTCAGTACTGACCCTCTCACAGTTCAGCTCCTTCTCACTAATTACCCTCTGAATTTCAGCGCTTCCTACGTCCCGACCCTCTGACAATGCTGCACTCCCTCTATACTGACTCTCTGGCTATGCAGGAATCCCTCAGTACTGACCCTCTGACAGTGCTGCGCTCACTCAGTACCGTCTGACAGTGTGGCACTCCCTCAATATGATCCTCTGACAGTTCAGCACTCCCTCAGTCCTGACACACTGACAGTGCAGCACTCCCTCAGTACTGACCCTCTGACAGTTTGACACTACCTCAGTACTGACACACTGACAGTGTAGCACTCCCTCTATACTGACCGTCTGACATTACAGCACACCATCAGCACTGATCACTCTGACAGTGCAGCACTCCCTCAGTACTGACCATCTGATAGTGTGGCACTCCGTCATTACTGACTCTCTGACTGTGCAGCACTCCCTCAGTACAGACCGTCTGACAGTGTGGCACTCCCTTAATATGATCCTCTGACAGTGCAGCACACCCTCAGTACTGACACACTGACAGTGCAGCACTCACTCATTACTGACCTTCTGACAGTTTGACACTCCCTCAGTACTGACACTCTGACAGTGCGGCAGTCACTTCGTACTGACACCTCTAACAGTGCAGCACTCCCTCAGTACAGACCGTCTGACAGTGTGGCACTCCCTCAGTACTGACCCTCTGACAGTGTGGTAATCCCTCAGTACTGACCCTCTGACAGTGTGACAATCCCTCAGTACTGATCCTGTGACAGTGCAGCACTCCCTCAGTAGTGACCGTCTGACAGTGTGGGACTCCCTCAGTACTGACCCACTAACAGTGTGGTATCCCTCAGTACTGACCCTCTGATAGTGCAGGACTCCGACAGTACTGACACTCTGACAGTGCAGAACTCCCTCAGTACTGACCATCTGACAGTGAGGCACTCCCTCAGTACTGACCCTCTGACAGTGCAGAACTCCCTCAGTACTGACCATCTGACAATGAGGCACTCACTCAGTACTGACCATCTGACAGTGTGACACTCCCTCAGTACTGCCCCTCTGACAGTGTGACACTCCCTCAGTACTGACCCTCTGACAGTGAGGCACTCCCTCAGTTCTGACCCTCTGACAGGGCACGCTCTCTCAGTACTGACCCTCTCACAGTTCAACTCTCTCTCAGTAATAATCCTCTGACATTTCAGTCTTTCCTACGTCCCGACCCTCTGACAATGCTGCACTCCCTCTATACTGACTCGCTGGCTATGCAGGAATACCTCAGTACTGACCCTCTGACAGTGCAGCACTCCCTCAGTACGGACCCTATGACAGCGCAGCACTCCCTCAGTGCTGACTCTCTGACAGTGCACACTCTCTCAGTACTGACCCTCTCACAGTTCAGCTCATTCTCACTAATTACCCTCTGAATTTCAGAGCTTCCTACTTCCCGACCCTCTGACAATGCTGCACTCCCTCTATACTGACTCTCTGGCTATGCAGGAATCCCTCAGTACTGACCCTCTGACAGTGAGGCGCTCACTCAGTACCGTCTGACAGTGTGGCACACCCTCAATATGATCCTCTGACAGTTCAGCACTCCCTCAGTACTGACACACTGACAGTGCAGCACTCCCTCAGTACAGACCATTTGGAATTACAGCACTGTCTCAGTGCTGACCCTCTGATAGTGTGACACTCCCTCTGAGCTGAACATCTGACAGTGTGACACTCTCTCAGTGCTGAACCTCTGACAGTGCAGCACTCCCTCAGTACTGACCCTCTGACAGTGTGACAGTCCCGCAGTACTGACCATCTGACAGTGCAGTACTCCCTCAGTACTGACCCTCTGACAGTGCAGCACTCCCTCAGTAGTGACCATCTGACAGTGAGGCACTCCCTCAGTACTGACCCTCTGACAATGAGGCACTCCCTCAGTACTGACCATCAGACAGTGTGACACACCCTCAGTACTGACCCTCTGACAGTGTGACACTCCCTCAGTCCTGACCCTCTGACAGTGTGGCACTCCCTCAGTTCTGACGCTCTGACAGTGTGACACTCCCTCAGTACTGACCCTCTGACAGTGAGGCACTCCCTCAGTTCTGACCCTCTGACAGTGTGACACTCCCTCAGTACTGACCCTCTGACAGTGAAGCACTCCCTCAGTTCTGACCCTCTGACAGTGTGACACTCTCTCAGTACTGACCCTCTGACAGTGTGATACTCCCGCAGTACTGACCATCTGACAGTGCAGTACTCCCTCAGTACTGACCCTCTGACAGTG
Source organism: Chiloscyllium punctatum (assembly GCF_047496795.1). Lineage (NCBI taxonomy): Eukaryota > Metazoa > Chordata > Chondrichthyes > Orectolobiformes > Hemiscylliidae > Chiloscyllium > Chiloscyllium punctatum. The sequence continues at coordinate 29,588,617 of NC_092772.1, forward strand.
CAGCTTTCGCTCAGTACTGACCATCTGACAGTGAGGCACTCCCTCAGTACTGACCCTCTGACAGAGCAACACTCTCTCAGTACTGACCCTCTGACAATGAGGCACTCACTCAGTACTGACCATCTGACAGTGTGACACTCACGCAGTACTGCCCCTTTGACAGTGTGACACTCACTCAGTACTGACCATCTGACAGTGTGACACTCACTCAGTACTGCCCCTTTGACAGTGTGACACTCCCTCAGTACAGACCCTCTGACAGTGAGGCACTCCCTCAGTTCTGACCCTCTGACAATGAGGCACTCCCTCAGTACTGACCATCAGACAGTGTGACACACCCTCAGTACTGACCCTCTGACAGTGTGACACTCCCTCAGTCCTGACCCTCTGACAGTGAGGCACTCCCTCAGTTCTGACCCTCTGACAGTGTGACACTCCCTCAGTACTGACCCTCTGACAGTGAAGCACTCCCTCAGTACTGACCCTCTGACAGTGAGGCACTCCCTCAGTTCTGACCCTCTGACAGTGTGACACTCTCTCAGTACTGACCCTCTGACAGTGCAGCACTCCCTCTGTGCCGACCCTCTGACAGTGCAGCACTCCCTCAGTACTGACCCTCTGAATGTGTAACACTCCCGCAGTACTGACCATCTGACAGTGCAGTACACCCTCAGTACTGACCATCTGACAGTGAGGCACACACTCAGTACTGACCATCTGACAGTGTGACATTCCCTCAGTACTGCCCCTCTGACAGTGCGACACTCCCTCAGTACTGACCCTCTGACAGTGAGGCACTCCCTCAGTTCTGACCCTCTGACAGTGTGACACTCCCTCAGTACTGACCCTCTGGCAGTGAGGCACTCCCTCAGTTCTGACCCTCTGACAGTGCACACTCTCTCTCAGTAATAATCCTCTGACATTTCAGTGTTTCCTACGTCCCGACCCTCTGACAATGCTGCACTCCCTCTATACTGACTCGCTGGCTATGCAGGAATACCTCAGTACTGACCCTCTGACAGTGCAGCACTCCCTCGGTACGAACCCTATGACAGCGCAGCACTCCCTCAGTGCTGACTCTCTGACAGTGCACACTCTCTCAGTACTGACCCTCTCACAGTTCAGCTCCTTCTCACTAATTACCCTCTGAATTTCAGCGCTTCCTACGTCCCGACCCTCTGACAATGCTGCACTCCCTCTATACTGACTCTCTGGCTATGCAGGAATCCCTCAGTACTGACCCTCTGACAGTGCTGCGCTCACTCAGTACCGTCTGACAGTGTGGCACTCCCTGAATATGATCCTCTGACAGTTCAGCACTCCCTCAGTCCTGACACACTGACAGTGCAGCACTCCCTCAGTACTGACCCTCTGACAGTTTGACACTACCTCAGTACTGACACACTGACAGTGTAGCACTCCCTCTATACTGACCGTCTGACATTACAGCACACCATCAGCACTGATCACTCTGACAGTGCAGCACTCCCTCAGTACTGACCATCTGATAGTGTGGCACTCCGTCATTACTGACACTCTGACTGTGCAGCACTCCCTCAGTACAGACCGTCTGACAGTGTGGCACTCCCTTAATATGATCCTCTGACAGTGCAGCACACCCTCAGTACTGACACACTGACAGTGCAGCACTCACTCATTACTGACCTTCTGACAGTTTGACACTCCCTCAGTACTGACACTCTGACAGTGCGGCAGTCACTTCGTACTGACACCTCTAACAGTGCAGCACTCCCTCAGTACAGACCGTCTGACAGTGTGGCACTCCCTCAGTACTGACCCTCTGACAGTGTGGTAATCCCTCAGTACTGACCCTCTGACAGTGTGACAATCCCTCAGTACTGATCCTGTGACAGTGCAGCACTCCCTCAGTAGTGACCGTCTGACAGTGTGGGACTCCCTCAGTACTGACCCACTAACAGTGTGGTATCCCTCAGTACTGACCCTCTGATAGTGCAGGACTCCGACAGTACTGACACTCTGACAGTGCAGAACTCCCTCAGTACTGACCATCTGACAGTGAGGCACTCCCTCAGTACTGACCCTCTGACAGTGCAGAACTCCCTCAGTACTGACCATCTGACAATGAGGCACTCACTCAGTACTGACCATCTGACAGTGTGACACTCCCTCAGTACTGCCCCTCTGACAGTGTGACACTCCCTCAGTACTGACCCTCTGACAGTGAGGCACTCCCTCAGTTCTGACCCTCTGACAGGGCACGCTCTCTCAGTACTGACCCTCTCACAGTTCAACTCTCTCTCAGTAATAATCCTCTGACATTTCAGTCTTTCCTACGTCCCGACCCTCTGACAATGCTGCACTCCCTCTATACTGACTCGCTGGCTATGCAGGAATACCTCAGTACTGACCCTCTGACAGTGCAGCACTCCCTCAGTACGGACCCTATGACAGCGCAGCACTCCCTCAGTGCTGACTCTCTGACAGTGCACACTCTCTCAGTACTGACCCTCTCACAGTTCAGCTCATTCTCACTAATTACCCTCTGAATTTCAGAGCTTCCTACTTCCCGACCCTCTGACAATGCTGCACTCCCTCTATACTGACTCTCTGGCTATGCAGGAATCCCTCAGTACTGACCCTCTGACAGTGAGGCGCTCACTCAGTACCGTCTGACAGTGTGGCACACCCTCAATATGATCCTCTGACAGTTCAGCACTCCCTCAGTACTGACACACTGACAGTGCAGCACTCCCTCAGTACAGACCATTTGGAATTACAGCACTGTCTCAGTGCTGACCCTCTGATAGTGTGACACTCCCTCTGAGCTGAACATCTGACAGTGTGACACTCTCTCAGTGCTGAACCTCTGACAGTGCAGCACTCCCTCAGTACTGACCCTCTGACAGTGTGACAGTCCCGCAGTACTGACCATCTGACAGTGCAGTACTCCCTCAGTACTGACCCTCTGACAGTGCAGCACTCCCTCAGTAGTGACCATCTGACAGTGAGGCACTCCCTCAGTACTGACCCTCTGACAATGAGGCACTCCCTCAGTACTGACCATCAGACAGTGTGACACACCCTCAGTACTGACCCTCTGACAGTGTGACACTCCCTCAGTCCTGACCCTCTGACAGTGTGGCACTCCCTCAGTTCTGACGCTCTGACAGTGTGACACTCCCTCAGTACTGACCCTCTGACAGTGAGGCACTCCCTCAGTTCTGACCCTCTGACAGTGTGACACTCCCTCAGTACTGACCCTCTGACAGTGAAGCACTCCCTCAGTTCTGACCCTCTGACAGTGTGACACTCTCTCAGTACTGACCCTCTGACAGTGTGACACTCCCGCAGTACTGACCATCTGACAGTGCAGTACTCCCTCAGTACTGACCCTCTGACAGTGCAGCACTCGCTCAGTACTGACCATCTGACAGTGAGGCACTCCCTCAGTACTGACCCTCTGACAGAGCAACACTCTCTCAGTACTGACCCTCTGACAATGAGGCACTCACTCAGTACTGACCATCTGACAGTGTGACACTCACGCAGTACTGCCCCTTTGACAGTGTGACACTCACTCAGTACTGACCATCTGACAGTGTGACACTCACTCAGTACTGCCCCTTTGACAGTGTGACACTCCCTCAGTACAGACCCTCTGACAGTGAGGCACTCCCTCAGTTCTGACCCTCTGACAATGAGGCACTCCCTCAGTACTGACCATCAGACAGTGTGACACACCCTCAGTACTGACCCTCTGACAGTGTGACACTCCCTCAGTCCTGACCCTCTGACAGTGAGGCACTCCCTCAGTTCTGACCCTCTGACAGTGTGACACTCCCTCAGTACTGACCCTCTGACAGTGAAGCACTCCCTCAGTTCTGACCCTCTGACAGAGTGACACTCTCTCAGTACTGACCCTCTGACAGTGCAGCACTCCCTCTGTGCTGACCCTCTGACAGTGCAACACTCCCTCAGTACTGACCCTCTGACAGTGTGACACTCCCGCAGTACTGACCATCTGACAGTGCAGTACTCCCTCAGTATTGACCCTCTGACAGTGCAGAACTCGCTCAGTACTGACCATCTGACAGTGAGGCACTCCCTCAGTACTGACCCTCTGACAGAGCAACACTCTCTCAGTACTGACCCTCTGACAATGAGGCACTCACTCAGTACTGACCATCTGACAGTGTGACACTCACTCAGTACTGCCCCTTTGACAGTGTGACAAACCCTCAGTACAGACCCTCTGACAGTGAGGCACTCCCTCAGTTCTGACCCTCTGACAGTGTGACACTCCCTCAGTACTGACCCTCTGACAGTGAGGCACTCCCTCATTTCTGACCCTCTGACAGTGTGACACTCTGTCAGTACTGACCCTCTGACAGTGAGGCACTCCCTCAGTTCTGACCCTCTGACAGTGCACGCTCTCTCAGTACTGAGCCTCTCACAGTTCAACTCTCTCTCAGTAATAATCCTCTGACATTTCAGTGTTTCCTACGTCCCGACCCTCTGACAATGCTGCACTCCCTCTATACTGACTCGCTGGCTATGCAGGAATACCTCAGTACTGGCCCTCTGACAGTGCAGCACTCCCTCGGTACTAACCCTATGACAGCGCAGCACTCCCTCAGTGCTGACTGTCTGACAGTGCACACTCTCTCAGTACTGACCCTCTGACAGTGCTGCGCTCACTCAGTACCGTCTGACAGTGTGGCACTCCCTCAATATGATCCTCTGACAGTTCAGCACTCCCTCAGTACTGACACACTGAGAGTGCAGCACTCCCTCAGTACAGACCGTCTGACAGTGTGGCACTCCCTCAGTACTGACCCTCTGACAGTGTGGTAATCCCTCAGTACTGACCCTCTGACAGTGTGACAATCCCTCAGTACTGATCCTGTGACAGTGCAGCACTCCCTCAGTAGTGACCGTCTGACAGTGTGGGACTCCCTCAGTACTGACCCACTAACAGTGTGGTATCCCTCAGTACTGACCCTCTGATAGTGCAGGACTCCGACAGTACTGACACTCTGACAGTGCAGAACTCCCTCAGTACTGACCATCTGACAGTGAGGCAATCCCTCAGTACTGACCCTCTGACAGTGCAGAACTCCCTCAGTACTGACCATCTGACAATGAGGCACTCACTCAGTACTGACCATCTGACAGTGTGACACTCCCTCAGTACTGCCCCTCTGACAGTGTGACACTCCCTCAGTACTGACCCTCTGACAGTGAGGCACTCCCTCAGTTCTGACCCTCTGACAGGGCACGCTCTCTCAGTACTGACCCTCTCACAGTTCAACTCTCTCTCAGTAATAATCCTCTGACATTTCAGTCTTTCCTACGTCCCGACCCTCTGACAATGCTGCACTCCCTCTATACTGACTCGCTGGCTATGCAGGAATACCTCAGTACTGACCCTCTGACAGTGCAGCACTCCCTCAGTACGGACCCTATGACAGCGCAGCACTCCCTCAGTGCTGACTCTCTGACAGTGCACACTCTCTCAGTACTGACCCTCTCACAGTTCAGCTCATTCTCACTAATTACCCTCTGAATTTCAGAGCTTCCTACTTCCCGACCCTCTGACAATGCTGCACTCCCTCTATACTGACTCTCTGGCTATGCAGGAATCCCTCAGTACTGACCCTCTGACAGTGAGGCGCTCACTCAGTACCGTCTGACAGTGTGGCACACCCTCAATATGATCCTCTGACAGTTCAGCACTCCCTCAGTACTGACACACTGACAGTGCAGCACTCCCTCAGTACAGACCATTTGGAATTACAGCACTGTCTCAGTGCTGACCCTCTGATAGTGTGACACTCCCTCTGAGCTGAACATCTGACAGTGTGACACTCTCTCAGTGCTGAACCTCTGACAGTGCAGCACTCCCTCAGTACTGACCCTCTGACAGTGTGACAGTCCCGCAGTACTGACCATCTGACAGTGCAGTACTCCCTCAGTACTGACCCTCTGACAGTGCAGCACTCCCTCAGTAGTGACCATCTGACAGTGAGGCACTCCCTCAGTACTGACCCTCTGACAATGAGGCACTCCCTCAGTACTGACCATCAGACAGTGTGACACACCCTCAGTACTGACCCTCTGACAGTGTGACACTCCCTCAGTCCTGACCCTCTGACAGTGTGGCACTCCCTCAGTTCTGACGCTCTGACAGTGTGACACTCCCTCAGTACTGACCCTCTGACAATGAGGCACTCACTCAGTACTGACCATCTGACAGTGTGACACTCCCTCAGTACTGCCCCTCTGACAGTGTGACACTCTCTCAGTACTGACCCTCTGACAGTGAAGCACTCCCTCAGTTCTGACCCTCTGACAGTGTGACACTCTCTCAGTACTGACCCTCTGACAGTGCAGTACTCCCTCAGTACTGACCCACTGACAGTGCAGTACTCGCTCAGTACTGACCATCTGACAGTGAGGCACTCCCTCAGTACTGACCCTCTGACAGAGCAACACTCTCTCAGTACTGACCCTCTGACAATGAGGCACTCACTCAGTACTGACCATCTGACAGTGTGACACTCACTCAGTACTGCCCCTTTGACAGTGTGACACTCCCTCAGTACTGACCATCTGACAGTGAGGCACTCCCTCAGTTCTGACCATCTGACAGTGTGACACTCCCTCAGTACTGACCCTCTGAGAGTGAGGCACTCCCTCAGTTCTGACCCTCTGACAGTGTGACACTCTCTCAGTACTGACCCTCTCACAGTTCAACTCTCTCTCAGTAATAATCCTCTGACATTTCAGTGTTTCCTACGTCCCGACCCTCTGACAATGCTGCACTCCCTCTATACTGACTCGCTGGCTATGCAGGAATACCTCAGTACTGGCCCTCTGACAGTGCAGCACTCCCTCGGTACGGACCCTATGACAGCGCAGCACTCCCTCAGTGCTCACTGTCTGACAGTGCACACTCTCTCAGTACTGACCCTCTGACAGTGCTGCGCTCACTCAGTACCGTCTGACAGTGTGGCACTCCCTCAATATGATCCTCTGACAGTTCAGCACTCCCTCAGTACTGACACACTGACAGTGCAGCACTCCCTCAGTACTGACCCTCTGACAGTATGACACTACCTCAGTACTGACACACTGACAGTGTAGCACTCCCTCTATACTGACCGTCTGACATTACAGCACACCATCAGCTCTGATCCCTCTGACATTGCAGCACTCCCTCAGTACTGACCATCTGATAGTGTGGCACTCCGTCATTACTGACACTCTGACTGTGCAGCACTCCCTCAGTACTGACCCTCTGACAGTGCAGCACTCCCTCAGTACTGACCATCTGACAGTGAGGCACTCCCTCAGTACTGACCCTCTGACAATGAGGCACTCCCTCAGTACTGACCATCAGACAGTGTGACACACCCTCAGTACTGACCCTCTGACAGTGTGACACTCCCTCAGTCCTGACCCTCTGACAGTGAGGCACTCCCTCAGTTCTGACCCTCTGACAGTGAAGCACTCCCTCAGTTCTGACCCTCTGACAGAGTGACACTCTCTCAGTACTGACCCTCTGACAGTGCAGCACTCCCTCTGTGCTGACCCTCTGACAGTGCAGCACTGCCTCAGTACTGACTCTCTTACAGTGTGACACTCCCGCAGTACTGACCATCTGACAGTGCAGTACTCCCTCAGTATTGACCCTCTGACAGTGCAGAACTCGCTCAGTACTGACCATCTGACAGTGAGGCACTCCCTCAGTACTGACCCTCTGACAGAGCAACACTCTCTCAGTACTGACCCTCTGACAATGAGGCACTCACTCAGTACTGACCATCTGACAGTGTGACACTCACTCAGTACTGCCCCTTTGACAGTGTGACACTCCCTCAGTACAGACCCTCTGACAGTGAGGCACTCTCTCAGTTCTGACCCTCTGATAGTGTGACACTCCCTCAGTACTGACCCTCTGACAGTGAGGCACTCCCTCATTTCTGACCCTCTGACAGTGTGACACTCTGTCAGTACTGACCCTCTGACAGTGAGGCACTCCCTCAGTTCTGACCCTCTGACAGTGCACGCTCTCTCAGTACTGACCCTCTCACAGTTCAACTCTCTCTCAGTAATAATCCTCTGACATTTCAGTGTTTCCTACGTCCCGACCCTCTGACAATGCTGCACTCCCTCTATACTGACTCGCTGGCTATGCAGGAATACCTCAGTACTGGCCCTCTGACAGTGCAGCACTCCCTCGGTACGGACCCTATGACAGCGCAGCACTCCCTCAGTGCTGACTGTCTGACAGTGCACACTCTCTCAGTACTGACCCTCTGACAGTGCTGCGCTCACTCAGTACCGTCTGACAGTGTGGCACTCCCTCAATATGATCCTCTGACAGTTCAGCACTCCCTCAGTACTGACACACTGACAGTGCAGCACTCCCTCAGTACTGACCCTCTGACAGTATGACACTACCTCAGTACTGACACACTGACAGTGTAGCACTCCCTCTATACTGACCGTCTGACATTACAGCACACCATCAGCTCTGATCCCTCTGACAGTGCAGCACTCCCTCAGTACTGACCATCTGATAGTGTGGCACTCCGTCATTACTGACACTCTGACTGTGCAGCACTCCCTCAGTACAGACCGTCTGACAGTGTGGCACTCCCTTAATATGATCCTAAAACAGTGCAGCACACCCTCAGTACTGACACACTGACAGTGCAGCACTCACTCAGTACTGACCTTCTGACAGTTTGACACTCCCTCAGTACTGACACTCTGACAGTGCGGCACTCACTTCGTACTGACACCTCTAACAGTGCAGCACTCCCTCAGTACAGACCGTCTAACAGTGTGGCACTCCCTCAATATGATCCTCTGACAGTGCAGCACTCCCTCAGTACTGGCCATCTAACAGTGTGGCACTCCCTCAGTACTGACCCTCTGACAGTGTGGTAATCCCTCAGTACTGACCCTCTGACAGAGTGACATTCCCTCAGTACTGATCCTGTGACAGTGCAGCACTCCCTCAGTAGTGACCCTCTGACAGTGCAGCACTCCCTCAGTACTGACCGTCTGACAGTGTGGGACTCCCTCAGTACTGACCCACTAACAGTGTGGTATCCCTCAGTACTGACCCTCTGATAGTGCAGGACTCCCACAGTACTGACCCTCTGACAGTGAAGAACTCCCTCAGTACTGACCATGTGACAGTGAGGCACTCCCTCAGTACTGACCCTCTGACAGTGCAGCACTCCCTCAGTACTGACCCTCTGACAATGAGGCACTCACTCAGTACTGACCATCTGACAGTGTGACACTCCCTCAGTACTGCCCCTCTGACAGTGTGACACTCCCTCAGTTCTGATCCTCTGACAATGCACGCTCTCTCAGTACTGACCCTCTCACAGTTCAACTCTCTCTCAGTAATAATCCTCTGACATTTCAGTCTTTCCTACGTCCCGACCCTCTGACAATGCTGCACTCCCTCTATACTGACTCGCTGGCTATGCAGGAATACCTCAGTACTGACCCTCTGACAGTGCAGCACTCCCTCAGTACGGACCCTATGACAGCGCAGCACTCCCTCAGTGCTGACTCTCTGACAGTGCACACTCTCTCAGTACTGACCCTCTCACAGTTCAGCTCCTTCTGCCTAATTACCCTCTGAATTTCAGCGCTTCCTACGTCCCGACCCTCTGACAATGCTGCGCTCCCTCTATACTGACTCTCTGGCTATGCAGGAATCCCTCAGTACTGACCCTCTGACAGTGCTGCGCTCACTCAGTACCGTCTGACAGTGTGGCACTCCCTCAATATGATCCTCTGACAGTTCAGCACTCCCTCAGTACTGACACACTGACAGTGCAGCACTCCCTCAGTACAGACCTTTTGGCAGTACAGCACTGTCTCAGTGCTGACCCTCTGTTAGTGTGACACTCCCTCAGAGCTGACCCTCTGACAGTGGGACACTCTCTCAGTGCTGAACCTCTGACAGTGTGACACTCTCTCAGTGCTGAACCTCTGACAGTGCAGCACTCCCTCTGTGCGGACCCTCTGACAGTGCAGCACTCCCTCAGTACTGACCCTCTGACAGTGTGACAGTCCCGCAGTACTGACCATCTGACAGTGCAGTGCTCCCTCAGTACTGACCCTCTGACAGTGCAGCACTCCCTCAGTACTGACCATCTGACAGTGAGGCACTCCCTCAGTACTGACCCTCTGACAATGAGGCACTCCCTCAGTACTGACCATCAGACAGTGTGACACTCCCTCAGTACTGACCCTCTGACAGTGTGACACTCCCTCAGTGCTGACCCTCTGACAGTGAGGCACTCCCTCAGTTCTGACCCTCTGACAGTATGACACTCCCTCAGTACTGACCCTCTGACAGTGAGGCACTCCCACAGTTCTGACCCTCTGACAGTGTGACACTCCCGAAGTACTGACCATCTGACAGTGCAGTACTCCCTCAGTACTGACCCTCTGACAGAGCAGCACTCCCTCAGTACTGACCATCTGACAGTGAGGCACTCCCTCAGTACTGACCATCTGACAGAGCCACACTATCTCAGTACTGACCCTCTGACAATGAGGCCCTCACTCAGTACTGACCATCTGACAGTGTGACACTCCCTCAGTACTGCCCCTCTGACAGTGTGACACTCCCTCAGTACTGACCCTCAGACAGTGAGGCACTCCCTCAGTTCTGACCCTCTGACAGTGTGACACTCCCTCAGTACTGACCCTCTGACAGTGAGGCACTCCCTCAGTTCTGACCCACTGACAGTGTGACACTCTCTCAGTACTGACCCTCTGACAGTGAGGCACTCCCTCAGTTCTGACCCTCTGACAGTGCACGCCCTCTCAGTACTGACCCTCTCACAGTTCAACTCTCTCTCAGTAATAATCCTCTGACATTTCAGTGTTTCCTACGTCCCGACCCTCTGACAATGCTGCACTCCCTCTATACTGACTCGCTGGCTATGCAGGAATACCTCAGTACTGACCGTCTGACAGTGCAGCACTCCCTCAGTACGGACCCTATGACAGCGCAGCACACCTTCAGTGCTGACTCTCTGACAGTGCACACTCTCTCAGTACTGACCCTCTCACAGTTCAGCTCCTTCTCACTAATTACCCTCTGAATTTCAGCGCTTCCTACGTCCCGACCCTCTGACAATGCTGCACTCCCTCTATACTGACTCTCTGGCTATGCAGGAATCCCTCAGTACTGACCCTCTGACAGTGCTGCGCTCACTCAGTACCGTCTGACAGTGTGGCACTCCCTGAATATGATCCTCTGACAGTTAAGCACTCCCTCAGTACTGACACACTGACAGTGCAGCACTCCCTCAGTACTGACCCTCTGACAGTTTGACACTACCTCAGTACTGACACACTGACAGTGTAGCACTCCCTCTATACTGACCGTCTGACATTACAGCACACCATCAGCACTGATCCCTCTGACAGTGCAGCACTCCCTCAGTACTGACCATCTGATAGTGTGGCACTCCGTCATTACTGACACTCTGACTGTGCAGCACTCCCTCAGTACAGACCGTCTGACAGTGTGGCACTCCCTTAATATGATCCTCTGACAGTGCAGCACTCCCTCAGTACTGACACACTGACAGTGCAGCACTCCCTCAGTACTGACCTTCTGACAGTTTGACACTCCCTCAGTACTGACACTCTGACAGTGCGGCAATCACTTCGTACTGACACATCTAACAGTGCAGCACTCCCTCAGTACTGACCCTCTGACAGAGCAACACTATCTCAGTACTGACACTCTGACAATGAGGCACTCACTCAGTACTGACCATCTGACAGTGTGACACTCCCTCAGTACTGCCCCTCTGACAGTGTGACCCTCCCTCAGTACTGACCCTCTGACAGTGAGGCACTCCCTCAGTTCTGACCCTCTGACAGTGTGACACTCCCTCAGTACTGACCCTCTGACAGTGAGGCACTCCCTCAGTTCTGACCCTCTGACAGTGTGACACTCTCTCAGTACTGACCCTCTGACAGTGAGGCACTCCCTCAGTTCTGACCCTCTGACAGTGCACGCTCTCTCAGTACTGACCCTCTCGCAACTCAACTCTCTCTCAGTAATAATCCTCTGACATTTCAGTCTTTCCTACGTCCCGACCCTCTGACAATGCTGCACTCCCTCTATACTGACTCGCTGGCTATGCAGGAATACCTCAGTACTGACCCTCTGACAGTGCAGCACTCCCTCGGTACGGATCCTATGACAGCGCAGCACTCCCTCAGTGCTGACTGTCTGACAGTCCACACTCTCTCAGTACTGACCCTCTCACAGTTCAGCTCCTTCTCACTAATTACCCTCTGAATTTCAGCGCTTCCTACGTCCCGACCCTCTGACAATGCTGCACTCCCTCTATACTGACTCTCTGGCTATGCAGGAATCCCTCAGTACTGACCCTCTGACAGTGCTGCGCTCACTCAGTCCCGTCTGACAGTGTGGCACTCCCTCAATATGATCCTCTGACAGTTCAGCACTCCCTCAGTGCTGACACACTGACAGTGCAGCACTCCCTCAGTACTGACCCTCTGACAGTTTGACACTACCTCAGTACTGACACACTGACAGTGTAGCACTCCCTCTATACTTACCGTCTGACATTACAGCACACCATCTGCACTGATCCCTCTGACAGTGCAGCACTCCCTCAGTACTGACCATCTGATAGTGTGGCACTCCGTCATTACTGACACTCTGACTGTGCAGCACTCCCTCAGTACAGACCGTCTGACAGTGTGGCACTCCCTTAATATGATCCTCTGACAGTGCAGCACACCCTCAGTACTGACCTTCTGACAGTTTGACACACCCTCAGTACTGACACTCTGACAGTGCGGCACTCACTTCGTACTGACACCTCGAAAAGTGCAGCACTCCCTCAGTACAGACCGTCTGACAGTGTGGCACTCCCTCAATATGATCCTCTGACAGTGCAGAACTCCCTCAGTACTGGCCATCTGACAGTGTGGCACTCCCTCAGTACTAACGCTCTGACAGTGTGGTAATCCCTCAGTACTGACCCTCTGACAGTGCAGCACTCCCTCCGTGCTGACTCTCTGACAGTGCACACTCTCTCAGTACTGACCCTCTCACATTTCAGCTCCTTCTCACTAATTAGCCTCTGAATTTCAGCGCTTCCTACGTCCCGACCCTCTGACAATGCTGCGCTCCCTCTGTACTGACTCTCTGGCTATGCAGGAATCCCTCAGTACTGACCCTCTGACAGTGCTGCGCTCACTCAGTACCGTCTGACAGTGTGGCACTCCCTCAATATGATCCTCTGACAGTACAGCCCTCCCTCAGTACTGACACACTGACAGTGCAGCACTCCCTCAGTTCAGACCTTTTGGCAGTACAGCACTGTCTCAGTGCTGACCCTCTGTTAGTGTGACACTCCCTCAGAGCTGACCCTCTGACAGTGTGACACTCTCTCAGTGCTGAACCTCTGACAGTGTGACACTCTCTCAGTGCTGAACCTCTGACAGTGCAGCACTCCCTCTGTGCCGACCCTCTGACAGTGCAGCACTCCCTCAGTACTGACCCTCTGACAGTGTGACAGTCCCGCAGTACTGACCATCTGACAGTGCAGTGCTCCCTCAGTACTGACCCTCTGACAGTGCAGCACTCCCTCAGTACTGACCATCTGACAGTGAGGCACTCCCTCAGTACTGACCCTCTGACAATGAGGCACTCCCTCAGTACTGACCATCAGACAGTGCGGCACTCACTTCGTACTGACACCTCTAACAGTGCAGCACTCCCTCAGTACAGACCGTCTGACAGTGTGGCACTCCCTCAATATGATCCTCTGACAGTGCAGCACTCCCTCAGTACTGGCCATCTAACAGTGTGGCACTCCCTCAGTACTGACCCTCTGACAGTGTGGTAATCCCTCAGTACTGACCCTCTGACAGAGTGACATTCCCTCAGTACTGATCCTGTGACAGTGCAGCACTCCCTCAGTAGTGACCCTCTGACAGTGCAGCACTCCCTCAGTACTGACCGTCTGACAGTGTGGGACTCCCTCAGTACTGACCCACTAACAGTGTGGTATCCCTCAGTACTGACCCTCTGATAGTGCAGGACTCCCACAGTACTGACCCTCTGACAGTGAAGAACTCCCTCAGTACTGACCATCTGACAGTGAGGCACTCCCTCAGTACTGACCCTCTGACAGTGCAGCACTCCCTCAGTACTGACCCTCTGACAATGAGGCACTCACTCAGTACTGACCATCTGACAGTGTGACACTCCCTCAGTACTGCCCCTCTGACAATGCACGCTCTCTCAGTACTGACCTTCTCACAGTTCAACTCTCTCTCAGTAATAATCCTCTGACATTTCAGTCTTTCCTACGTCCCGACCCTCTGACAATGCTGCACTCCCTCTATACTGACTCGCTGGCTATGCAGGAATACCTCAGTACTGACCCTCTGACAGTGCAGCACTCCCTCAGTGCGGACCCTATGACAGCGCAGCACTCCCTCAGTGCTGACTCTCTGACAGTGCACACTCTCTCAGTACTGACCCTCTCACAGTTCAGCTCCTTCTGCCTAATTACCCTCTGAATTTCAGCGCTTCCTACGTCCCGACCCTCTGACAATGCTGCGCTCCCTCTATACTGACTCTCTGGCTATGCAGGAATCCCTCAGTACTGACCCTCTGACAGTGCTGCGCTCACTCAGTACCGTCTGACAGTGTGGCACTCCCTCAATATGATCCTCTGACAGTTCAGCACTCCCTCAGTACTGACACACTGACAGTGCAGCACTCCCTCAGTACAGACCTTTTGGCAGTACAGCACTGTCTCAGTGCTGACCCTCTGTTAGTGTGACACTCCCTCAGAGCTGACCCTCTGACAGTGTGACACTCTCTCAGTGCTGAACCTCTGACAGTGTGACACTCTCTCAGTGCTGAACCTCTGACAGTGCAGCACTCCCTCTGTGCGGACCCTCTGACAGTGCAGCACTCCCTCAGTACTGACCCTCTGACAGTGTGACAGTCCCGCAGTACTGACCATCTGACAGTGCAGTGCTCCCTCAGTACTGACCCTCTGACAGTGCAGCACTCCCTCAGTACTGACCATCTGACAGTGAGGCACTCCCTCAGTACTGACCCTCTGACAATGAGGCACTCCCTCAGTACTGACCATCAGACAGTGTGACACTCCCTCAGTACTGACACACTGACAGTGTGACACTCCCTCAGTGCTGACCCTCTGACAGTGAGGCACTCCCTCAGTTCTGACCCTCTGACAGTATGACACTCCCTCAGTACTGACCCTCTGACAGTGAGGCACTCCCTCAGTTCTGACCCTCTGACAGTGTGACACTCCCGCAGTACTGACCATCTGACAGTGCAGTACTCCCTCAGTACTGACCCTCTGACAGAGCATCACTCCCTCAGTACTGACCATCTGACAGTGAGGCACTCCCTCAGTACTGACCATCTGACAGAGCCACACTATCTCAGTACTGACCCTCTGACAATGAGGCCCTCACTCAGTACTGACCATCTGACAGTGTGACACTCCCTCAGTACTGCCCCTCTGACAGTGTGACACTCCCTCAGTACTGACCCTCAGAGAGTGAGGCGCTCCCTCAGTTCTGACCCTCTGACAGTGTGACACTCCCTCAGTACTGACCCTCTGACAGTGAGGCACTCCCTCAGTTCTGACCCACTGACAGTGTGACACTCTCTCAGTACTGACCCTCTGACAGTGAGGCACTCCCTCAGTTCTGACCCTCTGACAGTGCACGCCCTCTCAGTACTGACCCTCTCACAGTTCAACTCTCTCTCAGTAATAATCCTCTGACATTTCAGTGTTTCCTACGTCCCGACCCTCTGACAATGCTGCACTCCCTCTATACTGACTCGCTGGCTATGCAGGAATACCTCAGTACTGACCGTCTGACAGTGCAGCACTCACTCAGTACGGACCCTATGACAGCGCAGCACACCTTCAGTGCTGACTCTCTGACAGTGCACACTCTCTCAGTACTGACCCTCTCACAGTTCAGCTCCTTCTCACTAATTACCCTCTGAATTTCAGCGCTTCCTACGTCCCGACCCTCTGACAATGCTGCACTCCCTCTATACTGACTCTCTGGCTATGCAGGAATCCCTCAGTACTGACCCTCTGACAGTGCTGCGCTCACTCAGTACCGTCTGACAGTGTGGCACTCCCTGAATATGATCCTCTGACAGTTAAGCACTCCCTCAGTACTGACACAATGACAGTGCAGCACTCCCTCAGTACTGACCCTCTGACAGTTTGACACTACCTCAGTACTGACACACTGACAGTGTAGCACTCCCTCTATACTGACCGTCTGACATTACAGCACACCATCAGCACTGATCCCTCTGACAGTGCAGCACTCCCTCAGTACTGACCATCTGATAGTGTGGCACTCCGTCATTACTGACACACTGACTGTGCAGCACTCCCTCAGTACAGACCGTCTGACAGTGTGGCACTCCCTTAATATGATCCTCTGACAGTGCAGCACTCCCTCAGTACTGACACACTGACAGTGCAGCACTCCCTCAGTACTGACCTTCTGACAGTTTGACACTCCCTCAGTACTGACACTCTGACAGTGCGGCAGTCACTTCGTACTGACACCTCTAACAGTGCAGCACTCCCTCAGTACTGACCCTCTGACAGAGCAACACTATCTCAGTACTGACACTCTGACAATGAGGCACTCACTCAGTACTGACCATCTGACAGTGTGACACTCCCTCAGTACTGCCCCTCCGACAGTGTGACACTCCCTCAGTACTGACCCTCTGACAGTGAGGCACTCCCTCAATTCTGACCCTCTGACAGTGTGACACTCCCTCAGTACTGACCCTCTGACAGTGAGGCACTCCCTCAGTTCTGACCCTCTGACAGTGTGACACTCTCTCAGTACTGACCCTCTGACAGTGAGGCACTCCCTCAGTTCTGACCCTCTGACAGTGCACGCTCTCTCAGTACTGACCCTCTCGCAACTCAACTCTCTCTCAGTAATAATTCTCTGACATTTCAGTGTTTCCTACGTCCCGACCCTCTGACAATGCTGCACTCCCTCTATACTGACTCGCTGGCTATGCAGGAATACCTCAGTACTGACCCTCTGACAGTGCAGCACTCCCTCGGTACGGATCCTATGACAGCGCAGCACTCCCTCAGTGCTGACTGTCTGACAGTCCACACTCTCTCAGTACTGACCCTCTCACAGTTCAGCTCCTTCTCACTAATTACCCTCTGAATTTCAGCGCTTCCTACGTCCCGACACTCTGACAATGCTGCACTCCCTCTATACTGACTCTCTGGCTATGCAGGAATCCCTCAGTACTGACCCTCTGACAGTGCTGCGCTCACTCAGTCCCGTCTGACAGTGTGGCACTCCCTCAATATGATCCTCTGACAGTTCAGCACTCCCTCAGTGCTGACACACTGACAGTGCAGCACTCCCTCAGTACTGACCCTCTGACAGTTTGACACTACCTCAGTACTGACACACTGACAGTGTAGCACTCCCTCTATACTTACCGTCTGACATTACAGCACACCATCTGCACTGATCCCTCTGACAGTGCAGCACTCCCTCAGTACTGACCATCTGATAGTGTGGCACTCCGTCATTACTGACACTCTGACTGTGCAGCACTCCCTCAGTACAGACCGTCTGACAGTGTGGCACTCCCTTAATATGATCCTCTGACAGTGCAGCACACCCTCAGTACTGACCTTCTGACAGTTTGACACACCCTCAGTACTGACACTCTGACAGTGCGGCACTCACTTCGTACTGACACCTCGAAAAGTGCAGCACTCCCTCAGTACAGACCGTCTGACAGTGTGGCACTCCCTCAATATGATCCTCTGACAGTGCAGAACTCCCTCAGTACTGGCCATCTGACAGTGTGGCACTCCCTCAGTACTAACGCTCTGACAGTGTGGTAATCCCTCAGTACTGACCCTCTGACAGTGCAGCACTCCCTCCGTGCTGACTCTCTGACAGTGCACACTCTCTCAGTACTGACCCTCTCACAGTTCAGCTCCTTCTCACTAATTAGCCTCTGAATTTCAGCGCTTCCTACGTCCCGAACCTCTGACAATGCTGCACTCCCTCTATACTGACTCTCTGGCTATGCAGGAATCCCTCAGTACTGACCCTCTGACAGTGCTGCGCTCACTCAGTACCGTCTGACAGTGTGGCACTCCCTGAATATGATCCTCTGACAGTTCAGCACTCCCTCAGTACTGACACACTGACAGTGCAGCACTCCCTCAGTACAGACCTTTTGGCAGTACAGCACTGTCTCAGTGCTGACCCTCTGATAGTGTGACACTCCCTCAGAGCTGAACATCTGACAGTGTGACACTCCCTCAGTGCTGACCCTCTGACAGTGTGACACTCTCTCAGTGCTGAACCTCTGACAGTGCAGCACTCCCTCTGTGCCGACCCTCTGACAGTGCAGCACTCCCTCAGTACTGACCCTCTGACAGTGAGACAGTCCCGCAGTACTGACCATCTGACAGTGCAGTACTCCCTCAGTACTGACCCTCTGACAGTGCAGCACTCCCTCAGTACTGACCGTCTGACAGTGAGGCACTCCCTCAGTACTGACCCTCTGACAATGAGGCACTCCCTCAGTACTTACCATCAGACAGTGTGACACTCCCTCAGTACTGACCCTCTGACAGTGTGACACTCCCTCAGTCCTGACCCTCTGACAGTGAGGCACTCCCTCAGTTCTGACCCTCTGACAGTGTGACACTCCGTCAGTCCTGACCCTCTGACAGTGAGGCACTCCCTCAGTTCTGACCCTCTGACAGTGTGAAACTCTCTCAGTACTGACCCTCTCACAGATCAGCTCCTTCTCACTAATTACCCTCTGAATTTCAGCGCTTCCTACGTCCCGACCCTCTGACAATGCTGCACTCCCTCTATACTGACTCGCTGGCTATGCAGGAATCCCTCAGTACTGACCCTCTGACAGTGCTGCGCTCACTCAGTACCGTCTGACAGTGTGGCACTCCCTCAATATGATCCTCTGACAGTTCAGCACTCCCTCAGTACTGACACACTGACAGTGCAGCACTCCCTCAGTACTGACCCTCTGACAGTTTGACACTCCCTCAGTACTGACACTACGACAGTGCGGCACTCACTTCGTACTGACACCTCTAACAGTGCAGCACTCCCTCAGTACAGACCGTCTGACAGTGCGGCACTCCCTCAGTACTGACCATTTGACAGTGTGGCACTCCCTCAGTACTGACCCACTGACAGTGTGGTAATCCCTCAGTACTGACCCATTGACAGTGTGGTAATCCCTCAGTACTGACCCTCTGACAGTGTGACATTCCCTCAGTACTGATCCTGTTACAGTGCAGCACTCCCTCAGTAGTGACCCTCTAACAGTGCAGCACTCCCTCAGTACAGACCGTCTGACAGTGTGGCACTCCCTCATAATGATCCTCTGACAGTGCAGCACTCCCTCAGTACTGGCCATCTGACAGTGTGGCACTCCCTCAGTACTGACCGTCTGACAGTGTGGCACTCCCTCAGTGTTGACCCTCTGACAGTGCAGCACTCCCTCAGTACTGACCATTTGACAGTGTGGCACTCCCTCAGTACTGACCCACTGACAGTGTGGTAATCCCTCAGTACTGACCCATTGACAGTGTGGTAATCCCTCAGTACTGACCCTCTGACAGTGTGACATTCCCTCAGTACTGATCCTGTTACAGTGCAGCACTCCCTCAGTAGTGACCCTCTAACAGTGCAGCACTCCCTCAGTACAGACCGTCTGACAGTGTGGCACTCCCTCATTATGATCCTCTGACAGTGCAGCACTCCCTCAGTACTGGCTATCTGACAGTGTGGCACTCCCTCAGTACTGACCCTCTGACAGTGTGGTAATCCCTCAGTACTGACCCTCTGACAGTGTGACATTCCCTCAGTACTGATCCTGTGACAGTGCAGCACTCCCTCAGTAGTGACCCTTTGACAGTGCAGCACTCCCTCAGTACTGACCGTCTGACAGTGTGGGACTCCCTCAGTACTGACCCACTAACAGTGTGGTATCCCTCAGTACTGACCCTCTGACAGTGTGACATTCCCTCAGTACTGATCCTGTGACACTGCAGCACTCCCTCAGTAGTGACCCTCTGACAGTGCAGCACTCCCTCAGTACTGACCGTCTTACAGTGTGGCACTCCCTCAGTGTTGACCCTCTGACAGTGCAGCACTCCCTCAGTACTGACCATTTGACAGTGTGGCACTCCCTCAGTACTGACCCACTGACAGTGTGGTAATCCCTCAGTACTGACCCATTGACAGTGTGGTAATCCCTCAGAACTGACCCTCTGACAGTGTGACATTCCCTCAGTACTGATCCTGTGACAGTGCAGCACTCGCTCAGTAGTGACCCTCTAACAGTGCAGCACTCCCTCAGTACAGACCGTCTGACAGTGAGGCACTCCCTCAATATGATCCTCTGACAGTGCAGCACTCCCTCAGTACTGGCCATCTGACAGTGTGGCACTCCCTCAGTACTGACCCTCTGACAGTGTGGTAATTCCTCAGTACTGACCCTTTGACAGTGTGACATTCCCTCAGTACTGATCCTGTGACAGTGCAGCACTCCCTCAGTAGTGACCCTCTGACAGTGCAGCACTCCCTCAGTACTGACCGTCTGACAGTGTGGGACTCCCTCAGTACTGACCCACTAACAGTGTGGTATCCCTCAGTACTGACCCTCTGACAGTGTGACATTCCCTCAGTACTGATCCTGTGACAGTGCAGCACTCCCTCAGTAGTGACCCTCTGACAGTGCAGCACTCCCTCAGTACTGACCGTCTGACAGTGTGGCACTCCCTCAGTGTTGACCCTCTGACAGTGCAGCACTCCCTCAGTACTGACCATTTGACAGTGTGGCACTCCCTCAGTACTGACCCACTGACAGTGTGGTAATCCCTCAGTACTGACCCACTGACAGTGTGGTAATCCCTCAGTACTGACCCTCTGACAGTGTGACATTCCCTCAGTACTGATCCTGTGACAGTGCAGCACTCCCTCAGCACTGACCCTCCGACTGTGCAGCACACCCTCAGTACTGACACTCTGACAATTCAGCACTCCCTCTGTACTGACCCTCTGACAGTGTGGCACTCCCTCAGTACTGACCCTCCGACAGTGCAGCACTGTCTCAGCACAGACCCTTAGGCAGTGTAGAGCTCCCTAAGCTTTGACCCTCTGGCCGTGTGTCAATCCCGCATTACAGATCCTCTGACAGTGCAGCACTCCCTCAGCACTGATCGACAGACAGTGTGGCACTCCGTCAGTACTGACCCTCTGACAATGTGGCACTCCCTCGTTACTGACACTCTGACGGTGCAGCACTCCCTCAGTACTGACATTCTGACAGTGCAGCACTCCCGCAGTGCTGACCCCTCTGACAGTGTGGCACTCCCTCAGTACTGACCCTCTGACGGTGTAGCACTCCCTCAGTACTGACCCACTGACAGCGCAGCACTCCCTCAGTACTGACCCTCTGACAGTGCGGCACTCCCTCAGTAATGCCCCTCTGAAAGTGTGGCACTCTCTCAGCACTGACCCTCTGACAGTGCAGCAATCCCTCAGTACTGACATTCTGACAGTGCAGCACTCCCGCAGTACTGACCAACTGACAGCGCAGCACTCCCTCAGTACAGACCCTCTGACAGTGCGGCTCTCCATCAGTACTGACCCTCTGACAGTGCAGCACTCCCTCAGTACTGACCCTCTGTCAGTGCAGCACTCCCTCAGTACTGACCATCTGACAGTGTGGCACTCCCTCAGTACTGAAACTCTGACAGTGTGGCACACTCTCAGTACTGACCCTCTGACAGTGTGGCACTCCCTCAGTACTGACCCTCTGACAGTGATGCACTCCCTCAGTACTGAAACTCTGACAGTGTGGCATTCCCTCAGTACTGACCCTCTGGCAGTGTGACACTCCCTCAGTACTGACCCTCTGACAGTGTGGCACTCCCTCGTTACTGACCCTCTGACGGTGCAGCACACCCTCAGTCCTGACCCCTCTGACAGTGTGGCACTCCCTCAGTACTGACCCTCTGACTGTGCAGCACCTCCTCAGTACTGACATTCCAACAGTGCAGCACTCCCTCAGTACTGACCCTCTGACAGTGCGGCACTCCCTCATTACTGATACTCTGACAGTGTGGCACTCCCTCAGTACTGACCCTCTGACTGTGCAGCACCTCCTCAGTACTGACATTCCAACAGTGCAGCACTCCCTCAGTACTGACCCTCTGACAGTGCGGCACTCCCTCATTACTGATACTCTGACAGTGTGGCACTCCCTCAGTACTGACACTCTGACAGTGTGGCACACCCTCAGTACTGACCCTCTGACAGTGTGGCACTCCCTCAGTACTGACCCTTTGACAGTGTGGCACTCCCTCAGTAATGACACTCTGACAGTGCAGCACTCCCTCTGTAATGACCCTCTGACAGTGTGGCACTCCCTCAGTACTGACCCTCTAACAATGCAGCACTCCCTCAGTAATGACCCTCTGACAGTGCAGAACTCCCTCAGTAATGACCCTCTCACAGTGCAGCACTCCCTCAATAATGACCCTCGGACAGTGCAGCGCTCCCTCAGTGCTGACCCTCTGACAGTGCAGCACTCCCTCAGTACTGATCCTCTGACAGTGCAGCACTCCCTCAGTACTGACCCACTGACAGTGCGGCACTCCCTCAGTCCTGACCCTCTGCCACTGCAGCACTCCCTCAGTACTGACCCTCTTTATTTCTTGGGAAATATAGAGACATAGGGTTTGCAGATTCTGAGGAAGCATGATAGAGAAACACGAACTAAGGCCTGTCTGAAACTCTCTGCAATAGATTATTCAGAGGCACAGAGTCACAGAGATGCAGAGCATGGAACCAGTCCCTCCTGTCCAACTCGTCCATACCAACCAGATATTCTCATCTCATTTCATTCCATTTGCTGGCACTTGGTTGATATCCCTCTAAACCCTTCCTATTCACATACTCATCGTGATGCCTTTTAAATGTCGCAATTATACCAGCCCCCATCACTTCCTCTGGCAGTTACCTGCATGCCCTTGAATAAGTGCTCAAACATTCATCCTTTCGATACAAACTCTAATAAACACCAACCTATGAAAGGCTATCATTGTCCTTTTCAACCGACCCTTAGCTTCTTCATTACGCTGATTTCAACACAGGTAAAGAAACCGAGTTAGTGACCATCCACCGTGACCCTGTTATGAAACTTATTTTCAAATGTGGCTTGCATGTAATTCCCACACCCTCTAATAGTTGCCTGGAAGGTGGGGGTGAGCTGTACTCTCCTGCTGCAGTCCTTGGGTGTTCCACAGTGATGTTATGGAGGGAACTCCAGGAGTTTGACCTGAACCATGTAAAGAGCTCTCTTACTGGAGTGCCTTTTTAACGTTGGGAAGATAATATAGACCAGGAGGACCCGAGAGCTGCTGTCTTGTCAGAGAGAGAGGACTGGTGGGTCACACACCTCAGGTAAGGGGCGAGGATGAGAAGCTGGGGACTTCATGGTAATTTCAGACATGATAGAGATTGAACCCACAATGTTGGCATCACGAACCTGTTAGCTGTGGTTACTGACCCCCCTTTGTAGCAGAGGGATTCAATCCCTTTAACAGAGCAAGCTTGAGAATTCAACACTAAAATCAATCTGTACGGACGCGCTGGAGACCTGAAACATCAATACAGAGATTGCTGAAGAAGCTGAGCATGTCCGGCAGCATCTCTGAGGGGAGAGGGAGAAAGAGACAGAGAGAAAGTTTACCTTTTAATCCAGTGATTTCTGCAGGAAAGTTCCTTCAGAACAGACCGTTTTGAGGAAGGGTCACTTGACAAAGGCACTTCACAAAGATCCTGATCAATGTAACTTTGTGGTGTTAGTTCAGAAGGAACAGCTCAGACCTAACATTTCAGTGTGCCTTTGTTCTGTATCTGTTCTCCCATGTAGCAAGCACTGCGAATACAATACCTTACACAGCCTTAAACCTGCACACCTGCTGTGCTCTTCCAGCACCACTAATCCAGAATCTGGTTTCCAGCATCTGCAGTCATTGATTTTACCACAGCCTTAAACCTGTTTGTCAACTTGCAACAGTAGCAGCCTCAGGGCATTGAACACAGACTGAATTACTCAGTGACACTTGAATAAGATCAAGTTCTCAAGTAAACAGATGGTGGGGAAATTCAGCACAATTCAGCAGGTAGCAACGGTGAAGAGAGAGAGGAACAATTTGCATTTCAAGTGACTCTTCCTCAAAACGGTCTGTTCTGAAGGAACTTTCGCGCAGAAATCACTGGATTGAAAAGTGAACTTTCTCTCTGTCTCTTTCTCCCCCTCCCTTCACAGAAGCACTATCTGAGGTAATGAGGGGGCACATTCTGAGGTACTGAGGGAGCACTTTCTGAGCTACTGATGGAGCACTTTCTGAGATATTAAGGGTGCACTTTCTGAGGTATTGAGGAAGCACTATTGAGGTATTGATGGAGCAATTTCTGAGGATTTGTGGAAGCACTATCTGAGGTATTCAGGGAGCACAATCTGAGGTATTGAGCAAGCACTATCTGATGTACTGAGGAAGAACTCTCTGAGGTATTAAGGAAGCACTACCTGAGGTACTGAGAGAGCACTTTCTGAGGTTTGAGAGAGCACTTTCTGTGGTCCTGAGTGTGCATTATCTGAGGAATTGAGCGAGTACTTTCTGAGGTATTGAGGAAGCACTGTGGAGGCAAAATATAGAGACCCACCCTCCCTCCTACATAGAACATACAACAATACAGCACAGAACAGGCCCTTCGGCCCACGATGTTGTGCCGAACCTCTAACCTAGATTAAGCAGCCATCCATGTACCTATCCAAATGCCGCTTAAAGGTCGCCAATGATTCTGACTCTACCACTCCCACGGGCAGCGCATTCCATGCCCCCACCACTCTCTGGGTAAAGAACCCACCCCTGACATCTCCCCTATACCTTCCACCCTTCACCTTAAATTTATGTCCCCTTGGTATTGATGTATTGATGGGGCACTTTCTGAGGTATTGAGCGAGTAATTTCTGAGGTATTGAGGGACCACTGTCTGAGGTACTGAGGAAGCACTGTCTGAGGTACTGAGCGTGCACTATCTGAGGTATTGAGGGAGCACTTTCTGAGGTATTGACGGTACTCCTTCTGAGGTATTGCACGAGTGCTTTCTGAGGTATTGAGGGAGTACTATCTGAGGTAACGAGGAAGCACCATGTGAGTACTGAGGGAGCCCACTATTTGAGGTACTGAGGGAGCGCGTTCTGAGGTACTGAGGGAGCACTATTTGAGGTGTTGAGGAAGCACTATCTGAGCTATTGAGGAAGCACTGTATGAGGTACTGAGTGTGCACGAGCTGATGTATTGATGGGGCACTTTCTGAGGTATTGAGCGAGTAATTTCTGAGGTATTGAGGGAGCAGTATCAGACGTACTGAGGGAGCACTTTCTGACGAATTGAGGGAGCACTTTCTGAGGTGTTGAGGAGGCACTGTCTGAGGTGCTGATTTAGCACCATCTGAGGTACTGAGGGAGAACTTTCTGAACTTTTGACTTCTCTCTCTGTTCACCCTCTCTCTCTGTCCCCCTCTCCATCCCTCCCCTCTCTGACCCACCTCTCTCTGTCCCCCTATCTCTGTCCCCTTCTCCGTCCCTCCCTTCTCTGTCCCACCTCCATCTGTCCCCCTCTCCGTCTCTCCCTTCTCTGCCCCCCTCTCTCTGTCCCCCCTCTCTCTATCCCCCCTCTCTGTCCCCCTTCTATGTCCCCCTCTCTCTGCTCCCCCCTCCGTCCCCTCTCTCTCTGCTCCCCCCTCCGTCCCCTCTCTCTCTGCTCCCCCCTCCGTCCGCTCTCTCTCTGTCCCCCTCGCTCTCTCTCCCCCTCTCTCTGTTCGCCTTCTCTCTGTGCCCCTCTCCATCCCTCCCTTCTCTGTCCCCCCTCTCTGTCCCCCCTCCCTCTGTCACACTGCTCTCTGTTCCCATTCTCTCTGTCCAACCCTCTCACTCTGTATCCTCCTCTCCCTCTGTCCCTATCTCTCCGTCCACCCCTCTCTCTCTGTCCCCCTTCTCCCTGTCCCCATTCTCTCAGTTCCCCCTCCCTCTGCCCCTATATCTGTCCCCCATCTCCGTCTCTCCCCTCTCTGTCACACACTCTCTTTCCCCCCTGTCTCTGACCCCCCTCTCTGGATACCCCTTCCCGCTTTCTCAGTCGCAGCCCTCTCTATGTACCCCCTCTCTCTGTCCCCTCACTTTCTCTGTCCCCCCCTCTCTCTATCCCTCTCTCTCTGTCCCCCTCTCTCTGTCCCCCTCTCTGTCCCCCTCTCTCTGTCCCCCTCTCTCTGTCCCCCTGTCTCTGTGTCCCCCTCTCCCTCCGTCCTCTCTCTATCACAACCCTCTCTGTACCCCCGTGCCCCCTCTGTCCCCCACTCTCTTCATCCCCTCCTCTCTGTCCCCCACTCTCTGTCTCCCTCTCTCTATCCCCCTGCTCTCTGTCTCCCCTCTCTCACCCGTTCTCTCTGTCCCCTCTCTCTCTGTCCCCCTCTCTTTGTCCCCCTCTCGCTGTACCCCCTCTCTCTCTGTCACCCTATCTCTGTCCACCTCTCTCTGTCCCCCTCTCTCTGTACCCCCTCTCTCTGTCCCCATATCTCTGTCCACCTTTCTCTCTGTCCCCCTCTCTGTCCCCACGCTCTCTCTGTCCCACCGTCTCTGTGTCCCCCTCTCACTCCCTCCTCTCTCTGTCACCTCCCTCTCTGTCTACCCGTTGCCCCCTCTGTCCCCCACTCTCTCCCTCGTCCCCCCTCTGTCCCCCACTCTCTCCATCCCCCACTCTCTGTCCCCCTCTCTCTGTCCCCCACTCTATGTCCCCCCTCTCTCTTTCCCCACTCTCTGTCCCCCTCTCTCTGTCCCCCACTCTCTGCCCCCTCTCTCTGTTCCCCGTCTCTTTGTCCCCCTCTCTCTGTCCCCCCCTGTCTGACCCGTCTCTCTGTCCCCCTCTCTCTGTGCTCTCTCTCTGTCCCCCACTCTCTGTCCCCCACTCTCTGTCCCCCACTCTCTGTCCCCCTCTCTGTTCCCCCTCTCTGTGTCCCCCTCTCTCTGTCCCCCCTCTCTCTGTCCCGCTCTCTCTGTCTCCCACTGTCTGACCCCTCTCTATACACCCCTCTCTCTCCCCATCTGCCCCCTACCTCGCTCCCCCCACTCTCTTGTCCCCCTCTCTATCTGTTCCCTCCCTCTCTGTCCCCCCTCTCTCTGTCCCACCTCACTCTGTCCCCACTCTCTCTGTCCGTCCCCTTTGTCCCCGTCTCTCTTACCTCCTCTTTCTTTCCCCCGCTCTCTCTGCCCCCCTCTTTCTGTCCCCCTCTCTCTTCGCCCCCATCTCCCTGTCCCGCTCTCTCAATATCCCCCCTCTCTCTGTCCCCACTCTCTCTCTGTCCCCCCCACTCTGTCACCCTTCACTCTGTCCCCAATCTCTCTGTCACCCTCTCACTCTGTCCCTCCCTCTCCCTCTGTCCCCATCTCTCTGTCCACCCTCTCTCTGTACCCCTTTCTCTGTCCCCCTCTCTCTCTTCCCCCTCTCACTACCTCCTCTCTCTCCCCTATCACTCAACCCTCTCTCTCCCCCCACTCTCTTGTCCCCACTCTCTTGCCCTGCCCTCTCTCTCTGTCCCCCTCTCTCTCTGACTCCCTCTCTCACTCTGACCGCCCCCTCTCTGTCCCCTTCTCTCTGTCCCCCTCTCTCGGTTCCCTCTCTCTCTGCCCCTCCTTCTCTCTGTCCCTCCGCTCTCAGTCCGCCCCCTCTGTCCCCTTCTCTATTTCCCCCTCTCTCTGTCCCACCTCTCTCCGTTCCCCTGTCCCCCCTCTACTGCACCCCCGTCTCTCTGTCTCCCCTCTCTTTCTGTCCCCACTCTCTCTGCTCCCCTCTCTGTCTCCCCTTCTCCCTGTACCCTCCTCTGTTCCCCCTCTCTCTGTCCCCCTCTCTCTGTACCACCTCTCGCTATCCTCCCTCTTTCACTGTCCTCCTCTCTCTCTGTCTCCCTCTCTCTATCCTCCCTTCTTTCTGTCCCCCTCTCTCAGCCCCCCTCTCTATCCCCCCCTTCTCGGTCCCAGCCCTCTCTCTGTTCCCCCCTCTCTGTCCCACTCTCAGTCCCCCTCTCTATCTCTGTCCTCCCCCCTCTCTGTATCTCCCGCTATCTGTCCCCCTCTCTCGGTCCCCCTCTCTTTCTGTCCCCCTTCTCTCTGTCCCCCTTCTCTCTGTCCCCCCACTCTCAGTCCGCCCCCTCTCTCCCCGTCTCTCTTTACCCCTCTCTCTGCCCCCCTCTATGTGGCCCCCTCTCTCTGTACCCCGGTTTCTCTGTCCCCTTCACTCTCTGTCCCCCTTCTCCCTGTCCCCACTCTCTCTGTTCCCCCCTCTCTCTGCCCCCAACTCTGTCCCTCCCAGCTCTGGCCCTCCCCTCTCCGCCCCTCTCCTCTCTGTCCCCCTCTCTCTGACCTCACTCTCTGTTCCCCACCCCCGTCCCGCCTTCTCGTTCCCCGCCCTCTCTATGTACCCCCCTCTTTCTGTCTCCCCACTCTCTCTGTCCCCCCCTCTATATCCCTCTCTCACTCTGTCCCTCTTTCTGTCCCCCCTTCCCCCCGTCCCCCACTCTCTCCATTCCCCACTCTCTGTCCACCACTCTCTGTCCCCCTCTCTCTGTTCCCCATTCTCTGTCTCCCTCTCGCTATCCCCTCTGCTATTTGTCCCCCCTCCCTGTCCCCCTCTCTCTGTCCCCCTCTCTCTATCCGCCTCTCTCTGTCCCCCTCTCTCTGTTGCCTCTCTCTGTCCCCCTCTCTTTCCCGTTCTCTTTGTCCCCCCTTTCTCTCTGTCCTCACCTCTTTGTCCCCCTCTCTCTGTCCTCCTCTCTCTGTCCGCTCTCTCTGTCCTCATCTCTCTTTCCCCTCTCTCTGTGTCCCCCACTCACTCCCTCCTCTCTTTGTCACCTCCCTCTCTGACCCCCGTCCGCCCCCCGTCCCCACTCTCTCTATCCCCCACTCTCTGACCCACCTCTTTCCCCCAGTCTCTCCATCGCCCACTCACTGTCCCCCACTCTCTCCGTCCCCCAGTCTCTGTCCCCCTCTCTCTGTCCCCCACTCTCAGCCCCCCTCTCTGTTCCCCTGCTCTTTGTCCCAATCTCTCTGTTCCCCCTCTCTCTCTGTCCTGCTCTCTCTTTCCCCCACTCTCTGACCCCTCTCTCATTATGTCCTCCCCTATTTCTCTCTCTCTTCTTCAACTTAGCTCTCCCTTGACTCTCGCTCTCTCTGTCTCACCCTGCTCCTTCACTCTCTCTCCACTTCTCTCACTCTCGATCCCCCTACCTCAGTCTCTCTTTCTCCCCACCTCCCTCTGTTTCTCTCTGACTAAATCTCTTTTGCTCCTGCCTCCCTCCCTCTCTGATGCAATCTGTCTCCCTCTGATCCAGAGATTGGGGAGGGGGTAGTCCCCATGAAACAACTGAAATCCTGTCCCACTCACGACAGGAAATGGGGAGTCCAGGTTGGAGTTGGGGGGGGGAGCAGAGGGAGTTAAACCCAGCTCCTGAGCTCAGGGTGCTGTGCCCTCCCCTTCCCTGAGGACCAGGACTTGGGGCTGAGTCTGTCTCTCTCCAGCTCAGCTTCTCCAACACAAAGACACACAACAACATCGGTCACTCTGCTGCTCGGCACGCTTTAATCAACATTTTTATTGGTTACAAATGGAAGTGATGGATACAGTCGGTGGGATGGTGCCTTTTCTCACCGGCCCCTGAGTTGTGAGAAACATTGAAATGTTTCCCTGTAACCCCCCTGTGGGATAAGGATGGACAAACCAGCGCTACCCTCAGTCTATTACCATAGCGACAGGCTGCTCCATCACTGAAACACTGAACTGAAATGAGAAAATCCCGGATGGATTGATTAATGAGGGAATTTGATGGATGGATGGATTCGGGTGACGGGATATTTCAGCACATTCTTCAGCTGCTGCCTGAACTTAGTCTGGGTCACGGCATAAATCGCGGTGTTTGTGCAGCAACTGAGGAGCTGCAGCATGAAGCCCAATTCCCCCACAAAGTTATGGAGATACACAGACCCATACCCAAACCACCACATCCGGTTCCATATAAAATAGAGCATTAACATTGACCATAACAGGATGAAATTGGCCGAGATCACAAACAGTAAAATGATGGATTTTTTTCGGTTTCTCATTTCAGTGTCAGACTGAGCGTCCCCATTGGTGTGAGCGCGGAGTCTCCTGCGGGCTCTGCTGGTCACTAAAATGTGTCTGACGGTGAGAACATTGAGCAGCAGAATCAGGAGAAATGGGACACACGGGGTTAGAATGTGGTGGAGGAACTCGATTGTGACCCAGACACTGGAGGATAGAACAGCTTCTGTTACATCACAAAACCAGGGGGTGTTCATCAGCCGATACCGAGCCATGAACATAAAATACCAGGAAATGTTCTTTAAACAGCTCAGCACAGTCACTGCTCCCAGAACCACAGCTGCCGTTTTCTCACTGCAATATTTACTTTTCAGCTTCTGGCAACAAATGGCCACAAACCGATCAAAGGTGAAAGTGACGGTGAACCAGACAGAGCAGTCAGTGGCTGCATAAAGCAGGACCCCGTGGATATTACACACGGGGACGGAGTACTCCAGGAAATAAAACTGTTCCTCATAAACAATGGGAATGTGTCTCAGGATCAGGTCGAGGATAATGACCAGGAGATCCGCCGCTGCCATGGCCCCCAGGTAACGTCTGACACATGGAGACAATCCACAATCTTTATAAAGCAGGACGTAGATGGTCACTACGTTAACTGTGAGGAAGGAAAACAAACCCATTATCCATCAGCCTGGAGGCAAAGGGACCCATTTGATCGGGGACCCAGTGAGATTTTCAAATGTGTCCCTGTATTCAGGGATTTATTAAAATAATTGGAACTGGAATAACAAATGGGAAGGTCGGAATTACTGACAAAAATGTGACATAAACTACAAGAATCCCTCCCTCCCCAAACACACAGAGACACATCCATAAGGACAGATCGTTTCTAGAACATTCCCACACACTCGACCACTCGAGAGCAGACACAGGTCACTCCTTCCCAGATCCTAATACGGAGGGTGGGAACGTTACTGTCCTGAAGGATTCTCTCCCAGTTTCCTGAAGACAAATAGAGTTTGGGAATTCCTGTATTTTGGTCTAAATTGTGGTCGATCCAGTGTCGTGGAGAAATGTAAACGCAGGGAAAACGTATTCCCCCCTTTAACTGCCTGAGGTGCCTTCGGAACAGTGTCTCCTTCTCCCTGGAACGGGATCTCTTCCCTCGGGATCTTATCGTTTGTTCAATTCACTGACGTCCGGCCGTTCACAAACAATGTCAGGGACAGAACGTTCCGGGGAATGTCAGTTATAGAATGTCAGGGACAGAACGTTCCGGGGAATGTCAGTTATAGAATGTTGGGGACAGAACGTTCCGGGGAATGTCAGTTATAGAATGTCGGGGACAGAACGTTCCGGGGAATGTCAGTTCTGGAATGTTGGGGACAGAACGTTCTGGGGAATGTCAGTTATAGAATGTCCTGGACGGAACGTTCCGGGGAATGTCAGTTCTAGAATGTTGGGAACAGAACGTTCCAAGGAATTCCTTGAGCTGTCCATCACCTTTCCCCCCATCCACCCCACCAACATGATGTCCTGAGCAAAGGCCACATTTCCATCCAGCACGGGGAGCTGCACTGTCCACATCATTGCATTCTCTATAAACCGCAGATTGTCTGACCAGCACAGCAGGATGTGCAGTGATCGCACGGGAATTAATCTGTAACCAAGGAACAGTTACCCTCCCAGCATGTAGGACTGTGTACCCCACCCCAGTACATTGATCTGTAACCCAGGAGCAGTTTCCCTCCCAGCATGTAGGACTGTGTACACCAGCCCAGTACATTGATCTGTAACCCAGGAGCAGTTACCCTCCCAGCATGTAGGACTGTGTACACCACCCCAGTACATTGATCTGTAACCCAGGAGCAGTTACCCTCCCAGCATGTAGGACTGTGTACACCAGCCCAGTACATTGATCTGTAACCCAGGAGCAGTTACCCTCCCAGCATGTAGGACTGTGTACACCACCTCAGTGCATTGATCTGTAAACCAGGAGCAGTTACCCTCCCAGCATGTGGGACTGTGTACCCCACCCCAGTGCATTGATCTGTAACCCAGGAGCAGTTACCCTCCCAGCATGTAGGACTGTGTACCCCACCCCAGTGCATTGATCTGTAACCAAGGAACAGTTACCCTCCCAGCATGTAGGACTGTGTACCCCACCCCAGTACATTGATCTGTAACCCAGGAGCAGTTACCCTCCCAGCATGTAGGACTGTGTACCCCACCCCAGTACATTGATCTGTAACCCAGGAGCAGTTACCCTCCCAGCATGTAGGACTGTGTACCCCACCCCAGTGCATTGATCTGTAACCCAGGAGGAGTTACCCTCCCAGCATGTAGGACTGTGTACCCCACCCCAGTACATTGATCTGTAAACCAGGAGCAGTTACCCTCCCAGCATGTAGGACTGTGTACACCACCCCAGTGCATTGATCTGTAAACCAGGAGCAGTTACCCTCCCAGCATGTAGGACTGTGTACACCACCCCAGTACATTGATCTGTAAACCAGGAGCAGGTACCCTCCCAGCATGTAGGACTGTGTACCCCACCGCAGTGCATTGATCTGTAAACCAGGAGCAGTTACCCTCCCAGCATGTCGGACTGTGTACACCACCCCAGTACATTGATCTGTTACCCAGGAGCAGTTACCCTCCCAGTATGTCGGACTGTGTACACCACCCCATTGCATTGCTCAGTAACACTGTGTGAGATCCCTGCACAGTGTGGGGAAACTTGCAGCCCATGCTGGAAGTGACAGGATGTGCAGCTCCCATCCATTTACAGCTCCATAATCTCCATTGTGCCCTGACAAGAGGGTGCTGTGGGTATGAACCTCACTGCCAGAGAGAGATGGTGGGGGAATCTGTTTAAATATCACCACATGGGAGGGGTTTGGGGTATAGACAGAGAGGGGGAGACTGAGAGACAGTGTCATGGAAGGATGTGTTCCCAGGTTTCAGAATACTGAAATGGAGACACTTCGATAGCATCCTGTAACATGAGCCAGTCTTCCCAGGAAAGATGGGAAAAAGGGATATTGGTGTGAGGTCAGATGAAACAACAGCTGCTGTGTTTTTGAAATTACGTTTGTGTAATTTTAATAAGTGTCTTTTTGAATCAGTACATTTCTGTAAATTTGGAGTGGGGTAAGAAGCAGTTAAGTGAAAGGGAGTCTCAGAGTTGTGAATAGTTGATGTACAATGTTCAGTTTCAGAGTTAAAAAAAATTGATGTTTTTATTTAAACAGTGGAATTTGGAAGTTCTCTGTCACTCATATTTTAACAGTTTACTAGGCAAATTGAGCATCTCTTTATGTTTAGTTTATATTACCAGATGAATTCAATGTTGTGTCCTAACAATTGCTGTGTGTCTCTGTGTGTCTCTGTGTGTCTGTGTGTGGGGCAGGTCTGGCAGTCTCTGTGGTGCTTAAAGTGATACAATGCCACCCTCTGCTGGCCTCCACAGGCCACTGCACCGACATTGGCAGAGGGAGAAAACCAACAGGGATTCATTAAGTGATGGGGAGGGAGAGGGCAGCTGCTCACCGCACCATCCAAACTGATGTCTTATCTATGGACTGATCTAAATGTCCTTTAAATGTTGTAACTGTTCCTGCTTTCACCACTTCCTCTGGAAGTTCATTCCACACACAAGCCGGCTTCTGTCTAAAATATTTACCTCTCATGACTTTTGTAAATCTTTTTCCTCGAACCTTAAAATATCCCTCAGTTTTGAATCCCCAACTCTAGGGAAAAGACATCAGCCCTCCCTTCAGCTTCTCTGTACCCCTTCTCTGTATTTTATAAACCTCTGTAAAGTTACTGCTTAATCTCATATTCTTCAGTGAAAAAAGTCCCAGTCTACCCAGCCTCTCCTTATAGCTCAATCCCTCCTTTTCCAGCAACTTCCAGGTTAATCTCTTCTGAACCCTCTCCAGCTTAATAATATCAAGGTCAGTAATATCAAAGTGAATAGTCAAGGTATTTTCTTAGGGTACGGGGAGTCCAAAACCAGAGGACATAGGCTTAAGGTGAGAGGGGAAACATTTAAAAGTGACCTAAGGGGCAGCTTTTTCACCCAGAGGGTGGTGTGCCTATGGAGTGAGCGGGCAGGATGACCAGACTGGACACAGTATTCCAGAAGAGGTCTCTCCAATGTCCTGTACATCCTCAACATGACGTCCCAATTCCGATACTCACAGGTCTGTCCTATGAAGACATGTGTGTTAAACACCTTCTTAACCACACTATCTATATGAGATGCAAATTTTAAAGAATTAAGCCTCACGGCCTAGGTTTCTGTTCTACAGCACTGCCAAAGGCCCTGCTTTTAATTGTAATGGTCCTGTTCTTGTTTGATTTACCAAATCCAATCCCTCGCATTAATCCAAATTAAACTCCATCCGCCACCCCTCAGCCCAGTGAGTGATATTACTGCCACCTCACCGTACCCCTTCAATTTTAAAACCCCCATCCCTCTCCAGGAAACCTGCACACTCCGGCCTTGATTTTCACAAAGACCCTGAGCTTGGTTTGCCTTGTGTGGTTAGGGGGAGGAGGGACAGATTGCAGACACAGTCAGTGGGGAGGAGAGGCTGGACAGTAATCAGCGGCTTGGTATCATTTCATGGTTTTAGGAAAAGGGGAGTCACACGTGAGAGTTGGGTAAGAGTGATCGGTGTTTTAGGGTCAGAAATTAAGCTCTTCCTTCGTCTCTGGTGTTCAGTAATAAATGTCTATTTGAGACCCTTCATTGGGCAGAGTGTGAGTGCAAGGTTTCTTTCCTTAATAATGCAGACGTCAGATAATAGCAATTAAAGATGGTCATAGTTAATTTCGCTAGCATAGCATATACACTCAATATCCTACAGTTGAGACAAATATCTTGCATTTGTTTAATAATACAAAGTGTTTTTTGTAATTCAGTAATGGTAACCTGATTATAATAAATCCACATCAAGCTGAAAGTGGGCACTAAAATATGACCCAAAATCTGGGTATGGTAGTGTAGTGGGTAGTGTCCCTGTCTCTGAGTTAGAGCTCTGGATTTGATTCCAATTCCTGAACTTGTGTGGTAGTGTTACTAGCTCTGGACTGGAAGGCCTGGATTCAAGTCCTGTCTGCTGCAGAGGTATGTCCCAGCATGTCAGGACAGTCTGATGAACAAACACACAGGAGAATAATGTTACAGCTTTATGGGTATTGTCGAGTGATGCTAGGGGGAGGTGGCAGTAATATCACACACTGGGCTGAGGAGTGGCAGATGGAGTTTAGTTTGCATTAATGAGAGGCATTGGATTTGGTAAATCAAACAGGAACAGGCCCTATACAATTAAAAGCAGGGCCTTTGGCAGTGCTGTAGTACTGAAAACCTAGGCCGTCAGGTTTAATTCTTTAAAATTTACATCTCATATTGATAGTGTGGTTAAGAATGTGTTTAACACACTTGCCTTCATTGGTCAGACCTTTGAGTATCGGCATTGGGACGTCAATGTTGAGGTTGTACAGGACATTGGTGAGACCTCTTCTGGGCACAAAGGTCTCGGTGTAAAGCCCACAGAAGTGTCTTAGGATACATCTGAACAAACCGATTAAAATGGATTTAGAGTTGTGACTTGATGGAGAAGGAAGAGGTGTCAGTATTGAATTTCAGAATTTAGGCCCGGGATGAGTGAAAGTCGTGTTGATCGGGGTCACATTTCGCAGCAGTAAAGGTTTATAAAATCAGAATGGTCATGGATAGGGTGAGTAGTCAGGGTTTTTTTTCCCCCCAGGTTGGGGCGTCCAAAACTAGAGGGCATTGGTGGAAAGTGAGAGGGGAAAGGTTTTGATGAGGCCGAAAGGGCCCCTTTTCACACAGAGGGCGGTGTGCGTATGGAATGAGCTGCCAGAGGAAGTGGTGGAGGCTGGTACAACTACAGCATGTAAAAAGCATCTGGGTACTGACAGACCTGCCAAGATTTTCCAGCAATTTCTGTATTTCTTGAAAAAAATGCATTCAGTTTAACACAGGTATTCTGAATAAATTAAACATTTTTATTTTTTAATGACACAGGGACATATAAACATATCTTCAAATTGACCGAGACCATTTTCTGCTCAGGGTATTGCTCTGTGTATGACAGCAGCAATGATGCACCTACATGGAACAGGGAATGTGATGGAGACACAGTTTGGGCAATGTACAAGGAGACCTCACATGGTCCAGTTGGGGAGAGGATGACATTACTGTGTGATTCAGCTCAGAGAGGGAGACAATATAATCTGCCTGAGAAGGAATGGCCTATTGCACTCTCTCTCCTTCATTGTTCCTCATCACAGCAATGTGTGTGAGCTAAAAAAATCTCTGAAGTCATCGTTGCCATTCGTATTTTGATGGAATCCCTACAGTGGTGAAACAGGCCCTTTGGCCCAACAAGTCCATACCAACTTTCCCAACATTTACCCCGACTAATGCATCTCACCTTGAAATCCCTGAACACTACAGACAATTTCGCGTGACCAATCCATCGAACCTACACAGTTTGTGGTAGGAAACTGGATCACCCATTAGAAGCTCACACAGACAAGGGGAGAATGTGCAAACTCCACACAGACAGTCACCCATGGCTGGAATCGACCCCAAGTCCCTGGTGCTGTGAGGCAGCAGTGCTCACCACCGTGCTACCCTTTGGATGATCCCTAACAAGAATTCACTGGAATCTACTCACTGCCTAAAACAAAGGGAATTCAGCCAAATCCAACTGTCCCAGGATGAAATCCCATTGCTAGCAGCTGTGTGATACAATATCTTCAGAAGCAGAATAACATTTTGGACAATCTCACAATTTTTCCTTTGTCATGAGTTCCAATAATATCTGGACAAAGTTCTTTCAAGTTAAAGTTGCAGACATTTTGTATGTGTGTGTCTCAGTGTTTTAAACAGGGAAATATTGATTATATTATTGCAATACCCAAACAGTTTGTCATTCATTTTTCCATCATAGTTTGAGTAACATTGCTCTGGATCATAAACGTGTTGTTTTAGCAGATTAAAGAAACTAGCCTGATTTGTCCTAAAACTGACCCTGACCCAGTCTGAGACCAATACCATCGGCCATATCACCGACCTGGTTACATTTAACATTTGTTATGAGCAGTGGAGGAGTGGGACTAGAAAAGGAAACAGTGACCCCAAAAAGCCGGGGAACTATAGACCGGTGAGCCTGATGTCAGCGGTGGGTAAGTTGTTGGAGGGGATTCTGAGGGATAGCATTTACATACATTTGGGAAGGCAAGGGCTGATCGGGGTAGACAACGTGGCTTTCTGCATGGGAAATCATGTCTCATTAATTTGATTGAGTTTTTGAAGAGGAAACAAAGAAGATTGATGAAGGCAGTTTGGTAGACATTGTCTATATGGACTTCAGCAAGGTGTTCATTTAAAGAACAAAGAGCAAAGAAAATTTACAGCCCA
Source organism: Chiloscyllium punctatum (assembly GCF_047496795.1). Taxonomy (NCBI): domain Eukaryota; kingdom Metazoa; phylum Chordata; class Chondrichthyes; order Orectolobiformes; family Hemiscylliidae; genus Chiloscyllium; species Chiloscyllium punctatum. The sequence goes on from NC_092772.1 coordinate 29,626,405, forward strand.
GGAACAGGCCCTTCGCCCTCCAAGCCTGAGCCAATCCAAACGTACTGTCTAAATCAGTCGCCCAATTCCTAAGCATATGTATCCCTGTATTCCCCACCTACTCATGTATCTGTCCAGATGCATCTTCAATGAATCTACCGTGCCTGCCTCTACCACCTCTGCTGGCAACGCGTTCCAAATGTCCACCACCCTCTGTGTGAAGTACTTACCATGTGTATCCCCCTTAAACATTCCAACTCTCACTTTGAAAGCATGACCTCTCGTTATTGAATCCTTCACCCTGGGAAAAAGCCCGTCTCTATCCACCCTGTCTATACCCTTCATGATTTTGTAAAACCTCAATCAGGTCCCCCCTCAATCTCCTTTTATCTAGTGAAATTAAACCGAACTTACTCAGCCTCTCTTCATAGCTGTTATTTCATTCTGATTGTTCGACAGATGAGTAAGGTTTGGTCACAACAGATACAGAGGGAGCTACTCACAATTGCCTTGAAGGAAGAGGGATATTTTTCAGCCTGGAGGCTTGTGAGCAGCAGTGTGCTGCAAGAATCAGTACTGAATTCACTGCATTTCATCATTTATGTAAAGCATTTAGATGTGAATATAGGGGCCATAGATAGTAAGTTTACAGATGACATCAGAAAGGTGGTGTAATAGATTATCTCAGAGTACAACTAGACCACAATTAGATGGGACAAAGGGGCAAGGAGTGACAGATGAAGTTTAATTTAGATAAATACGAGGTTTTGTATTTTGTGAACGCACACCAGGGCAGGAATTATACACTTAATGATAAGGTCCTGGGGCGTGTTGTAGAACAAAGGGGTACTGCAGGTATATTGTTCCTTGAATGTGGACTCGTAGGTAGACAGAATGGTGCAGAACACATTTGGCACATTTATCTTAATCAGTCAGAGCATTGAGTATAGGAGTTGTGGTGGGATGTTGTATCTGTACAGGATGTTGTGAGGCCACTTTAAGAATACTGCGTACAACTCTGTTTTCTGCAGAAATAACTTACCCGGATATTCCAGGACTGGAGGTTTGAGCTTTGGTGAGAGGTTGATTAGGTTGAGGTGCTTTCTCCTGGAGTGTCAGAGGCTGAACGGTGACATTATAGAGGTTTATAAAACCATCAGGGGCATGGATATTCTGAACAGCCATGTTCTGCTCTCCAGGGTAGGGAGTCCAGAACAAGAGGGCAGAGGTTGAAGGGGAGAGGGCGAATGATTTAGAAGGGAGCTGAAGATAAATGTTTCACACAGAGAGTGGTGTGTGTACAGAAAGTGCTGTCAGAGGAAGTGCTGAAGGCGATTACAATCGCACATTTAAAAAGTATCTGAAAGAGGAGAGATATTTACCAAATGCTGGCAAATGGGACTGGATCAGATTTGATATCTGATTGGAATGAACAGATTGGACTAACGGGTCTGTTTCCGTTCTGCATGACTGTCTGATTCTATAAGAGGGATGTTGAATAATTCTGAAAGGACCTTTCAAGTGGGAATTCTCTTCACTGGAAGTTTATCGTGCCTCTATGTTCACATTGATTGAAAGCTGCATTAGTTAAATATTTGACAGAGAATTGAGTCATGCACAATGGGACACAGACAGGAAAGTGGGGCTGAGATCCGAACCTGATCAGCCACAATTTTAGTGCCAGGTGGAGAAGGCTCAAAGTATCTAATGACCCACTCCTGCTCCTCAGTCCCATGTTCCTGTGTTCCATTCAGCCCATCAAACCTGCTAGACAGGAACAGTTGGAGGCCACTTACTCCTATAATCTGGTGCACAGAAACAGAGGAGACCATTCAGCCTCTCAATACTGTCCCACACGGTTTGAAGTGATTTGGGAAAAGTAATTGGAAAACCCAGGCACGGGTATGAAAGAGGCCCCTCATCTCTCTTCACAGAACTTCCCTTCTCTGCAACTTGTGCTTCAGTTGTTGGTCATGTTGTAGACCCAGATTCACTGTGAATACAGCCCATATACCTCAACCAGAGTTGGCTCACAAAATCCTCTGGTCTCCCTGACTGCAATATTCAGTAATTGCACATCCATGAAAATAACACCCACTAACTTTCCAATAACAGAATGGGAGAACATCAGGAACAGGGACAGGTCGTTCACTCCCCAAGCCTGCCTTGCCCTTCACTAAGATCATGACAGATCTGCTCTTGGCCTCAAATCCACTTTCATACCCAATTCTTCATGGCCCTCACCTCTCTGACAGGTCAATATCCATCTACCTCCTCTCCAAATACTTTCAGTCATCTAGCTTCCCGAACACTCTTGAGAACAGAAATCCTGACATTCAATCCCACCTGTTTGAAGAAAACACTTGCTGCTCCTATATCATGGTTTATTGATATGAACAAAAGAGGTTGAGACAAGGGTTCAGGTAAAAATGACTGGCCCTGATATCAAGGCAGTGGTTGACCTTTATTGACATCAAGGATCTTAACAAAACTGAACTTAATGGGAATCAGAGTAACCTCTCCAGTGTTTGGGGTCAAACATGGCACAAAGGAAGATGGTGATCATCTCAGTCCTGGGTCAGCTCGGTGGGACATCCTCAGGGGAGCTTCCACTTCACAAACAGCTTCAGCTGCTTCATCAATGTCTCCCCTCCCCACCCTCCCCACCATAAGATCAGAAGTGGGGATGGTCACCGAAGATACCACAATGTTCAGAACATTTTGTTCCCCCCTCAGCTCCTGAGCTGGTCTGTGTCCATGTGCAACAAGTCCCAGACTCCATTGAGACTTGTGCTGTTAAATGGTCCGTAACATTCATCTACCAGCACTGTCTGACACTGCACATTGCCACAGTAAAACAAGAGTTCATTCAGCACCTCACGCTAGTTTCACAGGAATATGAGGAAGTCGTTCAGCCCATTGACGCTATTGGAGAATAACAGGGACAGCCCATTCAGTGCCTTCAGCCTATTACTCAGGAAGAGAAGGAGTCTAGTGTGATTGACCACACCAGAGCCCCTCGAAAATATTTGAAGGCGGTCACCTAGACTCTATTTTTTTTAATTTTAAAGGGAATATAAAGTGACTGTTCCAGATGCAATATGACAGGTCAAACTACTCCGTGTGAAGCTAAACACTATTTATTGAAACGGGAAAGATAAAATGAAAGCAAAGAAAGAGGAATTTAGAAAATCATAATTCCATTAGACAAGTTAACAGAATAACAAATCTAGGAACTATTACTAATGAACTGTACCAATATAGGAAAATCCCAAAAACACAGCCCCTTGCAGAAAGGAAAATTCAGACACAGATTGTCACAAACATTTCTCTAATCAGGGAATTAAAAACAGCACCAAGAGAAAATTCTGAGAGAGTAGCAACCAGGAGATAGTCACTGAAGATTCCAACGCTGTGCAGACCCCAATAGTTTCTGATGCTACTGAGAACCCAAAACCCAGAGATCGTAATTTGTGAGAGCTGGCCACACCCATATTGGCTGCATTAAAATTAACCCAAGGCCTCCCTAGCTGTTTACTCAGTGTCCTTAACTAGCCAGCTTGGTAACGATCATTCAATCTCTCTCTGAAAAGAAACCAGGACAAAATAACCTCTCAAAGCCTGCAGCATCATCACACTTGTCAGTACATCGAGCTGTCAAACAGGAACCAGGGGTAACCCAATCAGGCCCTTGGTCCTGTCCAATCGGAAGAGGAAGAAGCCATTCAAACCCTTGAGTCTCTTACACAGGAACAGGAGGAGGCCATTTAGCCCCTAAAGCCACTTGCACAGCAACAGGATGAGGCCATTCAGCTCCTTCAGTCTCTTACACAGGAAGAGAAGGAGGCCATTCCCCCCTCAACGCACTTGCAAAGGGACAGAATGAGGTAATTGATGCTGATTCCTGATGAATGGCTTATGCCCAAAACGTGGATTCTCCTGCTCCTCGGAGCTGCCTGACCATCTGTGCTTTTCCAGCAATCTACTGTCTACTACAATCTCCAGCATCGGCAGTTCTCACTGTCTCCAGAATGATGCTCCAACATGTTGAACGAGTGGGGCAGAGGCTGCACAGACAGACTGCTCCACGTTGTTCCTCCTGGCTCCGTGGCTCATGATAAACACGCGGGACTTTAACGTGGTTTTCTAGTGTTGAGGAGGGAATGCATATGTCTTATGTGAAGTCTCAAGAGGGCACCTTCCATCTCCAAGAAGCCAGCCTTTCTCTATGCAGGGTGGAAGCTGGTGGGAACGGCTACCTGTTTCACATCGAAGGTATTATGGCTGATGTTGGGGATTGTGAACAACATGGCGTTCAGTACGGGTTCACACGCCAACAGCACAATAACATGGGGAGAGTTAATTTAGGCATATACACTATTAGGAAATTCACTTTCGACTGATGAATCGACTCTCTGTGTTCAAATAATGCTGATCTTTCTCATGTTGATCTTGTTGAGTGCTTGTCTTGTACAGTGTATCCTGTATGCCTTACTCTGTCCAAGTCTATTTCCACCCTGTGATCTGTCTAGCCATGCTTACTATGATCTGCCTCCACTGCTCATAGATAAAGTGTTTCCCTGTACTGAGATACACGTGACAATAAATCAGATCAATCAATCCTGAGTAAAGTATGGAATTTCTCACCCTATCAATGTGTCTTTTGGAAATATACCTGCTACACCTCGTGTTTCAGCATCACCATTTCAGACTTTACAGCTCTGCAGATTAAATTCTCAGGTTCTTCACTCTACCCTCATGATACCACGATCTGTATCTGTGGTAAGGAGCTCATTCCTTACAAAGGAGGTCAAATCTTTAGAGAGCACCCCAAATGCTCTCCCAGCAAGGCTCTACAACAGCAGGAAGATGGCTTTACTTATGTACTCGAATCATCTTACAATGATGGACAGCATACCATTGACTGCACCCATTACGTACACAGGGTTTGATTCGGAGCAGTCATCATAGACTTGTGAGTGGGAGATCATGCTTCCAAACTTTGTTAGAGTTCTTTGATGAAGTGACCAAGAAGGTTTACGAGGACAGAGCTGTAAATTTAGTCTCTCTGGATTTCAGTAAGGCATTTGATAAGGTTCCACATGGCAGGCTGCTCTGAAAGGTTCCATCACGTGGAATGCTGGGGGAACTGTCCGATCGGATACACAGTTAGGTTGATAGTCGGAAGCAGAGGGTTTAGTGTAAGGATGATGGTCAGACTGAAGGCTGTGTCCATTGCTGTTTGTTATCTATGATTTGGTTCAGAATGTACAAGGCATGATTAGTAAGTTTGCAGATGACACTAAAATAAGTGGTAGCGTGATCAGTGAAGAAGTTTATCAGAAATTGCAGCAGGACCTTAATCAGGTGCGGAAGTGGGCTGAGAAATGGCAAATGGAATTTCATATAGATGTGTGAGTTCTTGCATTTTGGAAACTCAAATCAAGGTAGGAGTTTCACGGTGAATTGAGGGTCTTAAGAGGTGCAGTGGGCAGAGGGACCTTGGTTTTCATGGGCATGGTTCTCTAAGAGTAAAGTCACAGGTAGACAGGGCAGTGAAGAAGGCTTTTGGCACAATGGCCTTCATCAGGCAGGACATTGAGGATAGAAGTTGGGAAGTTATGTTGCAGTTACACAGGACTTCGGTAAGGCCACACTTGGAGTATTGTATTCAGTTTTTGTAACCTTTTATAGGAAGGATGTTATGAAATTAGAAAGAGTGCAGAAGAAATTTACAAAGACGTTGCCAAGACCCAATGGTCTGAGTTATAGGGAGAGGTTGGACAAGCTAGGACCTTTTCTTTAGCGTGTAAGAGACTGCGGGAGTCCTTATAGAGCTGTATAAAATCATGAGGGGTATGGATAGGGTTAATGCTCTCAGTCTTTTTCCAAGGTGTACAGAATCGAGGATAAGAGGGGATCAGTTTAAGGTTAGAGGGGAAGGAATAAAAGGGAACCTGAGTGGCCACATCTTTACACAGAGGGCTGGTACATGGATGAGCTGCCAGCAGATGTGGTTGGTGGTGGGGCGCGGGGGGGGGGGGGGGGGGGTGGGGGGGGTGGGGGGGGTGTACATTAACAACATTTCAATGCATTTGGATAAATATGTCGATAGGAAAGGATTGGAAGGATATGGGCCAACTGCAGGGAAATGGGGTTAGTGTGGATGGACATTTACAAGGTGAAGATGAACCCCTCTGTTAATTAAAACCAAACACCCAGAAAAGCTCGCCTCACCTCGTAATCTGTTAAAATATGAGCGACACCGATCTCCTACATTCCACTATTTTAACAAAAATTAACAAGTTTGTTTCTTAACTTTAATAGTGAACACTAAACAACAACTATTCACAAATACAAGCCCGTCTTTTCTTAGCTACTTAATATCTGACTCCAACTCTGTAAAAATATGCTGTTCCAAAAGCCCACATTTTAATCATTACAATCTCAAGAGCACACAGTCTCTATCTTCCCCGCTGTGTTCACTCTTCCAGCTGCTGATCTCCCCGGGTCATTTTTTTAATTGCAAGTAGGTTTAGATGAACATGTATCTTTGATAGAGAGTGTTTGAGATGGCCAGTTAGCACTCCTGCTCTCCAGCAGTTACTCTGCTGTTGGATGGCAGTAGCTCTCCCTCTAGTGTTCAAAATGCTGGGTATGCATACTCCCCATGATATAGTAATTCTCATAATTTGGTTGCTTACCAGGTGTCCAAACAATAATATTCAAATTCCATTAGCTTCTGGTTTACTGAGCGTTATTTAAACTCTTTGGTTTAATTTGAATGGCTGTCAAAACAGCAACCAAAACTCAGGTATCCATTTCTCAGCTAATGGTGACATGTGGAACAGTTTGACCTTTAGCTGGCATCTGTGGCTTTAATTTCTATTCGACAAAACCCGTTCGGTTTTAAAGTACTCTACAGGTTTTTGGCTTGATAACATCTCCCCGCTTCAGAAAATTAAGTGAACCAGCAGAATGAAAAGATGACTACATTTCTTCTCCTCTAACTTTAAATCCCAATTTTATGAAATACAAAAGTATTTATCTCAGTTATATCATTCATATTAATTTTGCACACCATTATAACACTGGAATAACACTAAATCTTATCTACACTTTTTCCTTTAAATCCGCGGTAACCCATCTGCTATCACATTATGGGAGCCACAGTATGTACATTTTGTACGTTTAAAGTCGGTAAGGTAAGACTCCAATGAAATAGTCTCAGATTCTGGTCTTTAACTATTCCAAAAAATGCGAGAGATTTGTCATTGTCCAAAACCATCTCCGACAATTTGTTTGTCATATACACGTTAAAATATTGTCAGGCCAGTGCGAAACATAATCATTCTTGTTCATTAATAGCGATTTTGTATCTTTGTTCTGGTGGATATTGAGTTTTTTTCGACAAGTAGCCAATGAGCCATTCAGTTACATCATCCTCTTTCTGTATCAATACATCTCTGACCCCAATATCCCGAGCATCAAACACAATTTTCAAAGGGTTTCATAATATTTGGTGTAGCTAAAATTGGTGTGGTGATTAATCCTGCTTTAAAATTCTCAAATGCCTCCTGGCATTGTTCTGTCCACCACAATTCTGTGTTCTTCTTTAGTAAATCCATCAGTGGTGCCAATACGCTACTGAAGTTTGGAACAAATTTCTGATAGAATCCACTCAGTTCCAAAAATTGAAGCACCTCTTTCTTTGAGGATTGTTGTGGAAATTCCTCAAAGCCGTGTGTCTTTGTGTTCCATGGGGGTCAATCTTCCATGTCCAATGTAATGTCCCAAGAACGTCACCTCTGCCTTCGCGAATTCTGTTTTCTTTAAGTTTATTACCAAGTTTGCTTCTTGTTCAACATGATCTGTCAACTGTAACATGTGAGCTTTTAATCACTTCCTAAAGATCACCACATCATATAGATAAACTACACAATTTGTTCATCTGGCCACAGCTCTGTTCCTGAGTCATAAATGTGTCTGGAGCATTATTCATCCATATAAAATACTCGATAAAATTTTTTGTCATCTCCAGTATCTTTACTGGATAGCTGAACTGACTCCACATTTTTTTTAATTTGAAAGGGGCCACTAAACCTGGCTATGAAGGGATTACCTACCACTGGTGGTTATACTAATACGTCATCCCCACGGGATATCCTCAAAGTTTCAGAGTTTTTATCTGCCACCTGCTTCACTCTATGTTGTGCTCTTCAGATACTATTCAGATATAGTATTTAGCAAACTCACCTACTCCATCTACTCTCTCCTTCACCTCACACACAGAATCCAAGTGTGAGATTTCCGACTTCGGTCCTGTCAATTTATATTTAATTAATTTCAAAGGACCTCTCACTTCATGTACGAATATTAACTCAAAGGAAGTAAATTGAGTAGATTTATTTGGGGCATCTCTAATGGCAAACAATATAACGGGACACCTTTATTCCAATCATTCGGGTAATCATAACAGTACTCTGTGAACATGGTCTTCAGCGTCTGATGCTAACTTTCCAAGGCTCCCTGGGATTCAGGGTCCGACACACTTGATTTAAACTGCTGCATGCCGAACCTATCCATGACTTCCTTAAACAGCTGAGCAGTAAAATGAGACCCTTGGTCTGACTGAATCTTACTGCCGAGCCCACAGCGAGTAAAGAAAGCTACCAACCCCTCCACCTCCCTTTTTATCTTAACATTCCGTAATGGAATTGTCTCTGGAAATCTGGTAGGCATATTCATTATGGTCAGCAAATATAGTTTTCCACTTTTATGTTAGGAAGCGGAGCTACACGATGTTGTGGCCATCACGGAAACATGGATAGATGAGGGACAGGAATGGCTGTTGGAGGTTCCTGGTTACAGATGTTTCAGTAAGATTAGGGAGGGTGGTAAAAAAGGAGGGGGGTGGGCATTGCTAATTAGAAATGGTATAACGGCTGCAGAAAGGAAGTTTGAGGGGGATCTGCCTCTGGAGGTAGTATGGGCTGAAGTCAGAAATAGGAAAGGTGCAGTCACCTTGTTGGGTGTTTATTATAGGCCCCCCAATAGCAGCAGAGATGTGGAGAAACAGATTGGGAAACAGATTTTGGAAAGGTGCAGAAGCCACAGGGTCGTAGTCATGGGCGACTTCAACTTCCCAAATATCGATTGGAAGCTCTTTAGATCAAGTAGATTGGATGGGGCGGTGTTTGTGCAGTGTGTCCAGGAAGCTTTTCTAACGCAGTATGTAGAGTGTCCAACCAGAGGGGAGGCCGTATTGGATTTGGTACTCGGAAATGAACCGGGACAAGTGGTAGGCTTGTTAGTGGATGAACATTTTGGTGATGGTGACCACAATTCTGTGACTTTCACCTTGGTTATGGAGAGAGATAGCTGCGCACAACAAGGAAGATTTTACAATTGGGGGAAGGGAAATTACGATGCTGTAAGACAGGATTTGAGGAGCATACGTTGGGAGCATAGGCTGTCAGGGAAGGATGTGGTGGAAATGTGGAACTTTTTCAAGGAGCAGATACGACGTGTCCTTGATATGTATGTACCTATCAGGCAGGAAAGAAATGGTCGTGTGAGGGAGCTTTGGTTGACGAGGGAGGTTGAATGTCTAGTGAAGAGGAAGAAGGAGGCTTACATAAGGTTGAGGAAACAGGGTTCAGACAGAGCAGTGGAGGGATACAGGAGAGCCAGAAGGGACCTGAAGAAAGGGATTAGGAGAGCTAAGAGAGGGCATGAAAAATCCTTGGCGGATAGGATCAAGGATAACCCCAAGGCATTCTATGCGTATGTGAGAAACCTGAGAATGATGAGAACGAGGGTAGGTCCGATCAAGGACAGTAGTGGGAGACTGTGTATTGAGTCGGAAGAGATAGGAGAGGTCTTGAACAAGTACTTCTCTTCAGTATTTACGAACGAGAGGGACCGTATTGTTGAAGAGGAGAGTGTGAAACGGACTGATAAGCTAGAAGAGATACCTGTTAGGAAGGAAGATGTGTTGGACATTTTGAACAACTTGCGGATAGACAAGTCCCCCGGGCCTGACGGGATATATCCTAGGATTATGTGGGAAGCAAGAGAGGAAATTGCAGTACCGTTGGCAATGATGTTCTCGTCTTCACTGTCAACGGGGGTGGTACCAGGGGACTGGAGAGTAGCGAATGTTGTGCCCCTGTTCAAAAAAGGGAATAGGGATAACCCCGGGAATTACAGGCCAGTTAGTCTTACTTCTGTGGTAGGCAAAGTAATGGAAAGGGTACTGAGGGATAGGATTTACGAGTATCTGGAAAGACACTGCTTGATTAGGGACAGCCAGCACGGATTTGTGAAGGGTAGGTCTTGCCTTACAAGTCTTATTGAATTCTTCGAGGAGGTGGCCAAGCATGTGGATGAGGGTAGAGCAGTGGATGTAGTGTACATGTATTTTAGTAAGGCATTTGATAAGGTTCCCCATGGTAGGCTTATGCGGAAAGTCAGGAGGCATGGGATAGAGGGAAATTTCGCCAATTGGATAGAAAACTGGCTAACCGGTCGAAGGCAGAGAGTGGTGGTAGATGGTAAATATTCAACCTGGAGCCCAGTTACAAGTGGAGTTCCTCAGGGTTCAGTTCTGGGTCCTCTGCTGTTTGTAATTTTTATTAATGACTTAGATGAGGGAGTCGAAGGGTGGGTCAGTAAATTTGCAGATGATACGAAAATAGGTGGAGTTGTGGACAGTGAGGAGGGCTGTTGTCGGCTGCAGAGGGACTTAGATATGATGCAGAGCTGGGCTGAGGAGTGGCAGATGGAGTTCAACCCTGCCAAGTGTGAGGTTGTCCATTTTGGAAGAACAAATAAGAATGCGGAATACAGGGTTAATGGTAGGGTTCTTAGTCAGGTGGAGGAACAGAGGGATCTTGGGGTCTCTGTACATAGATCTTTGAAGGTTGCCACTCAGGTGGATAGAGTTTGTAAGAAGGCCGATGGAGTATTATCGTTCATTAGCAGAGGGATTGAATTCAAGAGTCGTGAAGTGATGTTGCAGCTGTACAGGACTTTGGTTAGGCCACAGTTGGAGTACTGTGTGCAGTTCTGGTCGCCTCACTTTAGGAAAGATGTGGAAGCTTTGGAGAGGGTGCAGAGAAGATTTACCAGGATGTTGCCTGGAATGGAGAGTAGGTCGTACGAGGATAGGTTGAGAGTTCTCGGCCTTTTCTCGTTGGAACGGCGAAGGATGAGGGGTGACTTGATAGAGGTTTATAAGATGATCAGAGGAATAGATAGAGTAGACAGTCAGAAACTTTTTCCCCGGGTACAACAGAGTGTTACAAGGGGACATAAATTTAAGGTGAAGGGTGGAAGGTATAGGGGAGATGTCAGGGGTGGGTTCTTTACCCAGAGAGTGGTGGGGGCATGGAATGCGCTGCCCGTGGGAGTGGTAGAGTCAGAATCATTCGCGACCTTTAAGCGGCATTTGGATAGGTACATGGATGGGTGCTTAATCTAGGTTAGAAGTTCGGCACAACATCGTGGGCCGAAGGGCCTGTTCTGTGCTGTATTGTTCTATGTTCTATACACGATTAATCATAACCCACGTGAAATGTTCTTCGAATGCAGTAATTGGCACGAAATGTGCTGGTTTTCTTCCTGCCTGTTACTTACCTACCATTTGGGATGTATATCATGTACAAAAAAAAACACTTCCTTGTGCATTCCAGGTCACTAGAAATGCTTCTGAACCTTAGTCTGAGTCTTCTGTACACCTCGGTGACCGCCTGCAATTAGTTTATGTGCTAACCATAACATTGTATGCTACAGGTAACGCAATGTGGTGCACTTCAGCCCATTTCCCTTCTGCAGTAACCTATCGGGGTCTCCATTTTAATTTTATGATTCAATCTTTTGGTTTTAACGTTCAACTATATACTGAATCCTTCTCTGTGTGTGTGCATGTGTATGTGTGTGTGAATGTGTGTGTATATATCTGTTGTAAGTCCATTAGCCTTTCTGGACTAAACACCTCTCCCTGATCCTCTGCCTGTTCAGGGTTTTTCCTGCACCGTTACAACAAACAGGGTGTCAGGTCACTGAGCATCAACCCATTTGTCTTTTTCTTTCTTCCTGCTGTAACGTATGACAGTGGGATCTTGTTACTACACACTCTGGAATGATTCCTCGGTATTTTTCTTTTAACACCCCAATTCCCTAGTCTTCCTTTGGCTTCTCCACCACAAGGAGTGCGTCTCCCACCTCAACTCCTGCTAAATCGTTCCCAAGAAAAAACTGTATTCCTGGAACTGACACTCTGTTACTCACTGTCACTGTTACTTCCCGAATCTTGATTTGGCATTCCATCCTGATGTTACACAAGGGAATGCTTAATTTCTGTCCCCATTCCACAAATTATCACACTCTTGATTAACGTGCCAGAAAGAGTGAAAATACTTTCATCTCTTACTTTTAGCGGCCGAGAGAAATTGAGGACTGCAGATGCTGGAGATGAGAGTTGTAAAGTGTGGGGCTGGAAAAGCACAACACGTCGGCAGCATCCGAGGGGCAGGAGAGTTAACGTTTCAGGTATAAATCCTTCATCAGTAAAGTGGAGGGTAAGGGAGGGTGAAGGAGGTTGAGAAATAAATAGGAGTGTGGGGTGGAGCTGGGGTGGAAGGGAGCTTGTAAGGCGATAGGTAGATGCAGGTGGGGTGTGATGGTGACAGGTCGGACAGGAGGGTGATAGGACTCCTATCGGTGGTAGGACAGCTGGAACCCTCAAACTGTATAGCATCAAAGTTGACTTCACCAAATTCCAAATCTCCCCTCCACCAACCTCTCCCAGATCCAACCGTTCAACCTAGCACTGCCCTCTTGAACTGCCATGACTGGCCATCTTCCTTTCCACCTATCGACTCCACTCTACCCTCCAACATATCACTATCACTCCCACCTACATCTTCTTATTGCCTTCGAAATGACCCTCCCACCAGCACAGCTGCTCCCCTCGTATTTATCTTTCAGTCCCATTGTCCCCTAACCACATTCCTTACGATGGGTTTCTGCCTGATATTCGATTGTTCTGCTGTTTGGATGCTGCCTGGTCTGTTGTGCTTTTCCAGCGCCTCACTTCTCAACTATGAGAGACTGAGCAGATCCCATATCTCACAAAATTATAACTTCTTGTCGTTCTCCCCCTGTTCTTTCTGAGTAAACTTTATCTACAGAGACGAATTCTTTCAGCGATCAGGCACTGCCTCCATACCCAGACCCTGCCTCGGCTGTGCACTCTCCTGCAGCTCCTCGGCTCCACTTGGGGTCTCCTTTACCAGTTTCACTAATTCCACTGAGCTTAGCCTCTACTACCACATCATTCCCCAAAGTGCCTTCATTCAACTCCCAGCACGGTGTGTCTCAGCTTACTTCAATGAAACCACCTTTTCCCAGTGCCCTTCTTAAACCATCGACACTGTCATTTTATGTTTTCCACTCCCTTATAGTGAGAACACCTGAGACCTTTCACCACCTTTCAACCCCCTTGGGCTTCTTCCTTCACCTGTGGTAAACTATTGTGAGCTACTGTTTGCTTTGTAATGTGTGATCTTCCCTTCTCCCAATTTCTATCCCTCACAGGATGAAACTCCTGCCAGAAGCTAAATATCATCCCATACCCCAGTGCATATTTACCTGCCCTTTCTGCCGTGCTTCTCACTTCTTGAACTTTCGGTACATTCACATGAATTCTTACTATCTCTGGAAGTTAGTCTTTTAACTTGTCCAGCAAATTAATCTCCCTTCAAGCCTCACAGGTCTTATCCATTTTTAAGGCCAGCACCCATTTATCAAAATGACTGTGGTTACTTCTTTCAAACTCAATATAAGACTGACCTGTTTCCATCTGTATTTTTCTGAACATCTGTCTATATGCTTCTAGTATCAATTCATAACCAATCAATATTGCCAATTTGACATCTTGATAATCTCTTGACCCCACATCTGATAGCGCTGCACATACCTCACCAGCTGTGCCCACCATCTTAATCTGAACTAGCATTACCCACAAGTTCACTGGACACGTCATCTGACTAGCCATTTTTTCAAATGAAATAAAAAAGTTTTGACATTTTTGTCATCGAAATATGGCAAGTTATTAACATAGTTGTATACATCCCTATGTTCTCCCTTCATCTCCATCCTGTTAACTTAAATTTCTTGTCTAATTCCCAACTTCTGCATTTAAAATCCTCTCTCTCTTTCTTTTTCCTCTCTTTCTCTTTCTTCTCTCTCTATTTCCTTCCCTTTAGTTATCTTCTATCTCCAGTTGCCACATTTGCAATTTAAGTTTTTTCTAACTCCACTGCAGTTGCCTAGTTCTCTGATACATCAAAGTGCTTAACCAACTCCATTACAATTTCAGCTTCCCTTTTCTCCCTGGTTAAACTCAATTCCAACCTATTTGCTAATTCTAAAAAATGTCCTCCTTCTGTCCTTCTAAACTTCCTTGGAAAATTTGGGAACCTCATTAGTAATGTTAAAAGCCATTTCCCTCACTTTTGATTTAATCAACCACAAGTAACAAAATTAAACGAATTTTCACACTGGTTTAATTTGAATATCAAAGTCACTAATTGCAATGAGTTGGAATTTGCTGGGACCTGTTGTATCTCAAATCTGTTCAAGTTTGTCCAAATCCCATATGGCAAGGCCCCAAACTGTTATGACATCAATGTCGAACCCCTCTGTTAATTCGAACCACATACCTAGAAAAGCTCACCTCACATCATAATCTGTTTAAACGTGAGCGACAGAGAACTCCTAAATTCCACTAATGAACAAAAAGTAACAATTTGTATGTGTGCAAGTTAGCTCGTTGAGCTTGGAGGTTTGTTTTCAGAAGTTTCGTCACCATGACTAGGTGACATCATCAGTGAGAGTCTCCGCTGAAGCTCTGGTGGTATGTCCCGCCTCTCTATTTATAGGTCTTGGTTTCTTAAAGTGGGTGATGTCATTTCCGGTTATTTTAACAAGACAATGTAGACAGGATCTAAATTGATCCGTTTATTGATGGACTTCTGGTTAGAAGGCCATTCCTCTAAGAAGGTCCTTGCATGTCTTAGCATGTGTGTGTGTTTTGTCCCAGTCAAAGTGGTGCCTTTCTTTGTCTGTGTGTATGGAACATAGTGATAGTGCGTCATGTCTTTTGGTGGCCAGTTGGTGTTCATGTATCCTCATAACACGACAACAGGACAGTTTCAACGGTCGAAAAGTGATTTTATACACACTGTTTCATCAATGTTTGTGTGCAGTTAAGTAGCATTTTTCACACGTGCACAACACATTGTAAATGAACAACAGAGACACAGTTAACGAAAAATGATGCACATGATGTATAAAATTGATAAAACATTAAAACATGATTTTTTCCTCTCAACGTTCCCTCCTTTTCTGGAATTCCCTACTCTACTCTTTCCTTCTTACCAGGATGAGTGCTCCAAATTCTTGATTCTAGTGTCCCAAATTATTTCAGTTTATCCCCTTCAATATGTTGGCCTGTTGGGTTCTTTCCAAAGCTAGTGTCTGTCATATAATCAGAGATAAATATTCTGGCATCAGACTCAGCATTCGAACATATTACTCTGTTGTACACGCACTGTACCAAGGACCACAGCACACAGGCATTGCCAAACCATTGGGGAATGTTCATCTACTTCTTTCGATCATGTAGTTTTCTCATTTTCCACATCTCCAGATCTATATCCACTCTCTCGTTCTCCCTCTGCATCTAGTTAAGAAATCCACCAATTATTTTTCGTGTCCCATCTCCCAAAACTCCTTCTTTCAGTTTATATCTAATGCTCTCTTCAAGATGTAATGTGGTTATTAATAAGCAAAGTAACCACCAAGTCATGCGGGAGGAGCTGGCCAAAGTTAATTGGAAGGGGAGCTGAACAGGAAAGACCATGGAGCAGCAACGGGAGGAGGTTCTGGGGATAATTCGGAAGATAATACCAGAAATGCAACCCCAAGAAGATGAAAAAAACTCATGGGAGGACAAGGCAGCCATGAGTGACAAGGCATCAAACCAAAAGAGAAAACATACAATGTGGTGAAGATGATTGGGAATCCAGAGAATTCATTCGCTCTGAAACTACATAACGCTGGCATTACTGACACTATAGAGCTCTTAATCATGGTCAGGGAAAGAAACAGAGGAAACACGTTCACTTTAAACACAGAAGATGGTATTTCTCAAGGAAAAAGATTCAGGTGAATTAAACATTTGCATTAAGATCAGTTAAATACTTTTGCGGAATGTGTCAGATTGGAAGCAAGACCCAGGGAGACAGACCCTCAGCAGAATGAGAGTTTGAAAATGGAAGTATTTCCACATCAGAAACTAGGTTAGGTCACTGAGTGCAGGGCTGATGGGTGAATGGGTCTCAGTGAGAATTGGGGAACAGACAGCAAAATTGCATTGCAGGTATTGCAGCTCGAAACTGCGTATTCATGTAGTGCTGTAGACCACAGCAGCAGGAGAAGCAGAACAGCATTCAACCACAACCTGTAACTTTTTGCCAGGGTAACACTTCAGTCTGTCATTACCATCAACACCATCTAAGGCTCAGTGACGAGTGTGGGTGAAGATGTCAGGGTCAGAATTACATGAACCTGATGCTAACTCATTAAAGTGACCGGAGTTGACCAACAGATCTGAACGAAGCACTGCAGTCCTGTCACGTTCAGTCATAAATGGTGATGGATGATTAAACAAATGACTGGAGGCGAAGGTTCCACAAACATTCCCACACTAAATAATGGAACAGACCTGCACATCAGTGTAAAAGAGAAGGATGTTTCATCTGCAGCATCCTCTGCCAGAAGTGTTGAGTCGATGATAGACCTCACCCTCATCATGATGCCCACAGAATCACAGATGTCAGTCTTCAACCAAATTCAATTGCTGCACGTGACATGAAGAAACAGCTGAACAGAGTAGATATGACACAGGCAATGGGCCCTGACACCATTTCTGCAATAGGACTGAAGACTTGTGCTGCACAACAAGCTGTGTCCCTGGGGAAACTGTTTCATTCCAGCTCCAACTCCGACATCTCCCTGGCAGTGTGGAAAATTACTCAGCTATGTCCCGCTTTCTAAGAGGGGAATAATTACAATCTGAACAATTACCACTCCCTCAGTCACATCACGACAGTCAAATTGGTTGGAGTTCTTTTTGACAGAGCTGGCAAACAGCAGAGAAATAACCAGCTCAGTGTGGTTTCTAATAGGTCCCCATGTGGAGATGGTGCTGTTGTGGAAATGTCACTGGATTACTAATCCAGACCAGGATAATGCTCTGGCAGCGGGTGGAAGTTAAAGACAATTAATAAAATATCGAGATCTAAAATCTGGGGTCAGGAATAATGACCTTGAAGCCAATATGGATTGTAAACAGAATTTCCTCCTCCAATGTACTTTTAGGAATTGAATCTCCCGTGATTTCCTGGGCTGGACTAACACTGACTCCAAAGACCCTGACATGTGATAAACATTTCAATGGTCTCTGAACCCCAAGCAAGGGCACTCATTTGTATCAATCTACTCCGAGGTCTGAAAGGATGAAACCGGACAGAACACCCGGCCTCAGCATCAGTGTCGGAAAAGGGAATGGGAACACAGTCCTGTCGACCCTGCAGAAACCTCCTTCCTAACATCTGAGAGTTTGTGACAACATTTACAGAGCTTTTCCACACACTGCACAGAAACAGCGGGAAAGGAGTAGGTCATTCAACACACTGAGCCTCCCCCATTCTAGTTCATGGAAAAACTCTCCTCAATGCACTTACCCCACACGATATACATATCCATTAATGTGAGTAACCTTAGGAAGCTAGAAAATAGGAAGTGCAGTAGTACGTTTGGTCCTTCGAGTTTTCTACCCAATTCATTGTAATGATGGTTGGCCCTTCATTTCCACACCGTACTCCTGCTCTCCCACCATCCCTTTACTGTCTCTAAATCCTTATCTATAATCAATGTCTCGGTTTCCAGGTGCGAGCGAATTCCCAGGTTCACCAGTCAGTGAGTGCAGACATTTATTCTCATCTCAATGCAGAGTGACCTGCTTCCAATCTGACTCACCCTGTCAGAGTTTTGTATATTTCACTGAGATCTCCACTTATTTTCCTAAACACCGTGGAATACTTATCCAGTCTCCCCAATCTCTGCTCCCACAACAAGCCCATCATCCCAGAGATCAGTCTGGTCATCCTTCACTGCTCTCCATCAATGTCAGGTTTGCCCTTTATTAGGTAAGGAGACCAAAACTACACACAATACTGCACAATGTTCGGGATGATATCTCACCAGGCCCTGTACAGCTGCAGTAAGACACCCTTACTTCTGGACTCACATCCCCCTGAAATGAAGGTCAACACTCCATTTATCTTCCTCACTGCTTTCTGTTTCTGCAAGGTTGTTTTCAGCATCTGGTGTACAGGGAGATGCAGATCCTTTTTAATGTTACAGTTCCCCACTTGGTGGGTCTGTGTACACTGGGCAGTGTGCCAATCTCCATGCCCAGTATTGACTTCTGGTTGCAGAACTCACTGCACTGCAGGGGCCTCAGAGGTTTATGCAGAAGGAAAAAACAAACAGGAGCATACGTCCATTTGTAGATTAACATGTTTCAACCAATCCCTTTCAAATGGTAGGCAGTCAATTTATCGTTTCCACCAAAGGGCAAACCGTCACCTCTATCCACATTGTTCTCCATTTTTCACGTATTTACCCATTCACTTCGCTTGTCTAAGTCTTCTCGGTGCTTTTTTACATTCTCCTCACCCACTCACAATCCCATATCCATTAGGGCTGTCAGCAGGCTGGGATATATTGTATCTGATTCCAGTAACCAACTGTTTAAAGGGCATTGTGAACAGCTGGGCCCCAAGCACCGATCGCTGCCACACCTCAGCAACAGCCCTCTGTTAATTTCTATTTATTTATTTCGTGAATCTCGGAGTCACTGGCTGGACCAGCATTTATTGCCCGCCCCTTGTTGCCCTTGAGAAGGTGGTGGTGAGCTGCCTTGTTGAACGCTGGAGTCCACCTGCTGTGGTTGACCTCCAATGCCATTAGGGAGGGAATCCCAGGATTCTTACCCAGTGACTGTGAAGGAGCAGTGATATATTTCCAAGTCCGTATGGTGAATGGCTTGGAGGGGAACCTGAAGATGATGGTATTCCCATACATCTGTAGCCCTTGTCCTTCTAGATAGACGTGGTCGTGAGTTGGGAAGATGTTCTCTGAGGATCTTTGGTGAATCGTTTCATTGCAGCATGTAGATAGGAAAACACTGCTGCTGCTGCTGAGCGTTGATGGTGGAACATTGTGGGTGAAGGGAGAGTCAGACTGGCTGCTTTGTCCTGGATGGTATAAAGCTTCTTGAGTGTTGTTGGGGCTGCACTCAACCAGACAAATTGGGAGTCTTCCATCGCACTTCTGACTTACACATTGTAGATGATGGACAGACGTTTGGAAGTCAGGATGTGAGTTACTCGCCCCAGTATTCCTAGCTTCTAATCTGCTGTTATAGTTACTGGGTTTATGTGGCGAGACCAGTGAGTTTCTGAGCAATGATTACCCACCAGGAATCTGATACTGGGGATTCAGTGATAGTAACACCATTGAATGCCAAGGGGCAGGTCAGATTATATTTTATTGGTGATGGTCATGGTCTGGCATTCGTGTGGCCTGAATATTACTTGCCACTTGTCAGCCTGGATACTCTCCAGATCTTGTCGCATTTGGACATAGACTGCTTCAGTATCTGAGGAGCCACAAATGTTGCAGAACATTGTACAATCATTGGCGAACATCCCCACTGCTGACCTTAAAATGGAGGGAAAGTCATTAATGAAGGAACCTTGAAGAAGTTTTCGGTCACTGCCCGAGGGACTCCAACAGACTTGTCCTGGAGCTGAGTTGACAGACCTTCATCAACCATGACCATCTTCCTACGTGTCAGGTATGATTCTTACCAGCGGGGGGTTTGCCCCTGATACCCATTGATTCCAGTGTTGGCAAGGGCCCTTGATACCACACTTGGTCGAAGACAGCCTTGATTTAAAGGGCTATCACTCTCACCCCACCTCTGGAACTCAGCTCTTTTGTCCATGTTTGAACCACGGTGATGAGGTCAGGAGCTGAGTGGCCCTGGTGGAGCCCAAACTGGGCGTCATTGACCAGGGTATTGCTGAGCAGGTACTGCTTAAAAACACTGAGACCTTCCACCACTTTACTGATGATCGAGAGTAGATTGATGGGGTGGTCATTGGCCGGATTGGATTTGTTCTGCTTTTTACATACAGGAGCAATGATTACTTGGGGTAATTTTCCACATAATCAGGAAAAGCCATTGTTGTAACTGTATTGAAATAGTTTGACTAGGGGAGTGGCAATTTATGAGGCACAAGTTTTCAGTACTATTGACATAATAGTGTCAGATTATGCACCTTTTGGAGTATCCAGTCTCTGCAATCGTTTCTGGATATCGAGTGGACTGAATCGAATTGGATGATGACTGGTAACTGAATTGCTGAGGACCACTGGAGGAGGCTGAAATGGATCATCCATTCAGCGTTTCTGACTGAAGATTGTTGCGAATGTATCAGCCTGATCTTATACACTGAAGTGCTAGGCTCTTCCATCATGGAGGAAGGGGTTATTTGTGGAATCTCTTCCTCCAGCGAATTATTTAATTGTCCCCAACGTTTCTCGGCTAGATGTGGAAGGACTGCAGAGCTTAGATCTGTTCCTTTGATTGTGGGATCACTTAGCTGTGTCTATCACTTACTGCTTATGCTGTTTGGCGCACAAGTAGTCCTGACTGGTGGCTTCACCAGGCTGACACCCCATTATCAGGTATGCCTGGTGCAGCTCCTGCCACCCTGCACACTCCACTGAACCAATGTTGATCCTCTAGATTGATGGCAATTGTTGCGAGGGGGATATGCGGGAGGCCATGAGGTTATGCGGGAGTACAACTTGGCTGCTATTGATGACTCACGACACCTTATGGACATCCAGATTTGAGCTGCTAGATCTTTTCGAAGTCTGCCCTGTTTAGCAACGTGATAGTACCACCCAAAATGGTGGAGGTTATTCTCAATGTGCAGGTGTGATTTTGTCTCCACAATGACTATGCGGTGGTCTCTCTCTTACCGATCATGTCATGGACAGATACTTCTGTAACTGACAGATTAGTAAGGCTGTGTTCAAGTATGTATTTTCCCCATGTTGGTTCTTTCCCCACCTGCTGCAGAACCAGTCGAGCAGTTATATTCTTTGGGGCCTGGCCAGCTCGATCAGTAATGCTGTCGCTGAGATACTCTTGGTGGTGAACATTGAAATTCCCCCACCCAGAGTAGATCTTGCATCCGTGCTACCCTCAGTGTTTCCTCCAAGTGTTGGTCAGCATGGAGGAGTACTGACTCATCAGTTGAGAGAGGCTGTTACATGGTAATCAGAAGGAGGTTTCCTTTCCCATGTGTAAACTAATGCCATTAGACTTCATGGGATACGGAGTTACCGTTGAGTACTCCAAGAGCAATTCCCTTCCAACTGTATCCCACTGTGCCACCACTTCTGCTGTGTCCGTCCTGATGAGACAGGAGATATCTGGGGAAGGTAATGGGGTGTCTGCGATATAGTTATACTCACAGAATCATACCTTACAGACAATGTCAGGCTGTTGCTTGACGAGTCTGTTTATTTCTATTCACCGTTTCCTGCCAGCTGTCCCATTCTGGAAACATAGCCATATATTAGCCCCCAATCCACTCAGATTTGATTTTGCAAATTGGGCTTGGAGCTTTACCAAAATCTTTCTAAAAATCCACATGTTTTACATCCATTGCTTCTCTTTCATTTGTCTCCCATTCTGTTTCTCAAACATAATTCCCATTTCATAAATCTACGTTAGTGTTGCCTATGACCAATACTTTCAGCCACAATAATTTCTCCTAAACCATTTACTTACTATGTTCTATGTTCAATGTACTCTATCAATTTCCTACACCAGACTCGGTTTTCCTTGTATTGTTTGAAAGTTCTGTGAAGACAGAACTGAAGTAGTGGCTTCATAGTTCTGCCATTTCCCTGTTTCCCATTCTCTATTCTCTGGTTTCAAACTGTAAGGAAACTGCACTTGTTTTCTCATATTTCTCACATTGACATAACTTAACAAGCTATTACAGTTCACTCTTTTAACCCTTGTGAATACACTCTTCAGAAAGTCATCAATTCCTGCCTTAGACTGCTCAATAATTGATCTTCCACACCATACACTCACAGGAGCATAGACTCTGTGCCAACAGAAATACAGCACAATCTATATTAGTCCCACTTTCCTACACCAGGCCCATAGCCTGGAATGTTATGACACTTCCACGTGCTCGTCCAAGTACTTTTTAATGATTGTGAGGTTACCCGTGATAATTCCCCTTCTCGGGAAGTAATCCCAGAACCCCACATCCTCGAGGTGAAAAATTATTTAAATCCTCTCTGAACCTCAAACTTTTCACTTTAAAAGTGTGCTTATTTGTTCTTGACCCTCTGACTAAAAGGAACAGCTGCTGTCTATCCACCCTGTCCATGTCCCTCATAAACTTATCCTCCTGAATCACGGACCCCTCAGCTTTCTCTGCTCCAAAGTAAACAACCCAAGCTTATCCAGCCTCTCTCCATGGCTGATATGCTCCATCCCAGGGAACATCCTGGTGAATCACCTCTGCACCCTCTCCAGTACAATCACATCCTTCCTGGAATGTGGCTCCCAGAACCACATACAGTACTCCATTTTGGCCGAACCAAAGCCCTGTATTGCTCTTATAATCTACATCCTGATTAGGAAACACAACACCCAAGGTCCAATTCTTAACTAGCCCATTAACCTATCAGTCACATTCAGCGATGTGTGGAGAAGCACATCCTGAGCTTCCCAGTGTGCTGCCATTCATTGTGTCCTCCCCTGTCTGGTTCCTTCTCCCACAGTGCATCAGCTCATATTTAGCAGGGTTACATTCCATCTGCCATTGATCTGCCGATCTGACCATTCCATCTGCATCTTCCTGTAACTTAAGGCCTTCCTCCTCACTGCGAACCAACCGGTAAATCTTTATGTCAAACATACAGTTACTGCTCACACCTCCCCCACTGTCCACCTAGCCCCCTCCACATTCACATCTTTTTTTATGAATGACACAAACAATAAGGGACACAGCACTGATCCATGTGATACACCAGGGGACACTGGTCTCCAGTCACACAAACAGCCTTCTCTCACCACCCTCTGCCTCCTGACACTAAGACAATTCTCCTTGTAACCTGTCAAGGTATCCTTCATATTGTGAGATTTTACATTATTTCTCAGCATCCCAGCTGGAAATTTGTCAGAGACCTTCCTACAAAACTAAACAATTGACCTCCTCAAACTAATTCAATCAAATCCAGTAGATGCGACTCCCTTCTGATAAAGTCATGATAATTCTCCCTGATCAATTCTTGTGACTCTGATTGGAGTTCGATTTTCTCCTTCCCTATTTTCTCCAGTAGTTTTCATAACAGTGATCTAATACTCGCTCATCTATAGTCACCTAGACTATTTCTCCCACTCTTACTGTGAAGTGTAATCGTATTAGCAGTCCTCCAGTTCTCTGGTACCTCCCCTATGGTCAGATTCTAATTAAAATATTCAATCAGGGTCATTCCTCCCTTGACCCCAACAGCCGCCTGTGATACAACTCTTTCAGACATGGAGATTTGTCCAAATTTGTACAGAACAAAGCCTCAAATCCCTGCTCGTATTTTACATCAATCTGTTCAAGAGTTGTCCAGTCCATCTTCTTGAATTCTGTACCTGCATCCTCCTTCTCCCAAGTAAAATAGATGTGAAGGTCTCATGTTACAATCCATCAATATTCTCCCGCTTGACACACAGATTGCACCTTTGGTTTCTAATGGACACTGACTGTTTGCTGATTATTCTGTTTGACTTGTCCGTGTAGAATATCGTGGGATTCTCCCAGATCTCGCCTACTTGTACTTCCTCATGTCCCTCTGTTATTCAGTCCTTTCGATGTTTCTAAGATTCACTACAATCACCTCTCATGTTTCGAAACTCGAGATTACAGGCTGAGTTACCCCGTCAGACAACCTTGCCAACTTAGGGGTTAATTTGGAGAATACCTTTTGAAGTTCCGCTGTAGTCAGTATATTCTTTCTTCGATTGGGAATCCGAGCGATACACAATATTCTAAGTTTAGTCTCACCAACGCTCGATGCAACTGGTGCACGACATCCTCTATCTTCCAATTACATTCACATGAATGTAAACCTAATTTTTCTTTCCCATTTGCATATGTTCTTCCTAATACCTCTCAGTTGAACTTTTCTTATGAGCTCAGTGTGTGAGTTCTTTTAAAAAGCTCATGAATATCCAACTATACATTATCCATTGGTTCTTCATTGCCGATGTCAACAAGAATCATCTTCAAACCATTCCAAAAAAATGTTTGCCACTGCTGGTTTTCCGGTCATCGGTACATTCTCACACTCCCCAGTTATGTTTTTACCTTCTAAATATCTAGTAGCATGTTCTTTGTAATCGAGTCCAAGAGATACCTAACTGCGGATGACAGGTTAACTGGTCTGTAGTTTCCCATTCTCCAAATTCATCCTTTCTTAAACTGTTGGATAATATTTATAACCTTTACCTTATCCAGATTGGATAAATGCCTTTCGGGAATGTGTCGGAAAATAAAGTGAAAATCCGCGATGCAATCAACATGTCTATTGCTGCTTCCTCTGAAATTCTTGTATGAAGTACATCTAGTCTGTCAGATTTATAAATACTCAATCCAGCTTTCTTTTCAAAGATGACCTCAACACTGATAAGAATGGTCTTAGACTTTACTTACACAAGTCCCATGGTCACTTGGTATTTCTGGGAGAATTTCTGGACATTCTTCCATGGAGATAGACACAAAGAAACTGTTTCTTTTCCCTGCGATTTCTCTGTAATCTGCAATACATTATCCTGTCTGCACACCAACTGTTCCACATTTGACCTTGTTTTTATTTTTTTCATACATTGATAGACGCTTTTTAGCAGTCTTTATGTTTTTCTTCCGTTTGCATGCTTTTTCTCTTTCTGATTTTGGTCATCCTTTGCTGGGTCCGACATTTCTCTGAATCCACTGGCTTACTGCAACACTTGGCATTTTTCAAAGCTGCCTCCATTCATCTAATAGGAAGATGAAGGTGGGGTTGAAAGTGATAGTCGGAGAGGAAGGTGCACCAGATTGATAGGGAGGAAGGTGGACACATAGGAACATTCAAAAGGGCGGTGTTGACTTGGAAGGTTGGAGTGGGATCATGTGGGATCAGGGGAAATGGGGAAATCCACAATGATCCCCTGTGGTTGGAGGGTCCCAAGGCAGAAGAGGAGGCTTTCTTACTCCAGGCTTCTGGTGGCTCCGGTTAGGCGATGGAGCTGGCCCAGGACTCTCATGTCCTTGGCAGAGTGGGAAGGGGAGTTAAAGTGCTCAGCCACTAGGCGATGGTGTCTTTCAATGTGGTTGTCCTAGAGATGTTCCCTGAAATGATCTACAAGTTGACCTCCTGCCTCGCCAATGTAGAGAAGACCACATTGTCTTTAATGGATGCAGTGGATGAGGCGTTCTGTCTCCCTTCATCACCTATCACTTTCAACCCCACCTTCACCTACCTAACGTAATCCCAGCTACCTCCCCCCTGCCGCACCCTCTTCTCATTTATCTCTCAGCCCCCTCGGCCCATAAGCTTCATTCCTGATGAAAGGCTTATGCCCGAAACATCGATTTATCTGCTCTTAGTATGCTGCCTGACTGTGCTTTTCCAGCACCACACTCTTCGACTCTGATCTTCAGCATCTGTAGTCCCCACTTTCTCCTCACACCTTCATGGTCTGCATGACTCAGATTTCAAATGGTTACTTCAAATGCAACAAAAACTGTCGTGTACTCAAACAGCATAAAAGAAAACCAATACATTGTGGTCACTGTTCCCAAAATTTCATTTCCAGAAAAAGTTTCAATTAGCTCTTCTGATCACTCAACACCAATTCCTAAATAACCTGATCTCGAGCTCAGTGCTCAACATAATGTTCATGTAAACCATCTCACACGCGGTCATGAAATCCACTTTCCCAGCATGAGCATTCAATTGGGTTAACACAGTTTATATATAATGTAAGCATTATATTATTACTGCAGTACCCACAAATGTGTATATCTCATTTCCTGTTTTATAACATGTCCAGCATTTGTATTGCAGCTTTCACTTTGAGATATAACTCCCATCAGTGTTTGCTCCTCCTTGCTGTTTTTGCGCTCCACCTTACTCGATTCTGTGGAATCTGAGCGGTGTGGGCTCTGGAGAGATTAATGGCAGAGATCATTTCGCCACATCATTCATGAACTTCTCAAACTTTAATTTCTCCAGATCTCCCGTTATGCTGATGGAGTAGAGAAGGACAATGATTTTCCAACAATGCTCTATATTCCCCCAGAGAGCTGAGACAGCTCTAACCTGGGTGGGAACCTTACAACAGGCAGGTAAAATGTTGCTGCTGCTGTTCAGGGTCTTAATGAGATCACATCTGGAGTAGTGTGTACAGATTTAATCTCTTCAGTGAAGAAATGATGTTGTTATATTGGAAGCAGCTCAGAGATGGTTCCCTCAACTGATTCCTGCAATGAAGGTGCTAGCTTATAACGAAAGGATGATCAGGTTGACCCAGTAGCCATTGGAGTTTACAAAAAATAAGGATGACCTTATTTCAACATAGATGACAGATGTAGTCAACGAGTGAAGCGAATTACACAGATGGTGGAGGAACCATTCCGTTCTCCTGCCTGTTACACAGGAACAACAGGAGGATATTCAAGCCTTCGACCCTGTTACACCAAAACAGGACGAGGCTATTCAGCCCATGGAGCCTGATATATATTTAGAGAAGGAGACCAATCAGCCATTCAACCCTGTAACAGTAGGCCATGCTGCACCAGTATCCTGTTAAACAGCAACAGGATCAGTCCATTCAGACTCCTCAAGTCTGTAACATAGGAACTGGAAGAGGTCACACAATGACTGGAGATTGTTACATTGGGTTAACAGGAGGCCATTCAGACCCACTGAGCCTATTGCAAGGGAATTGGATAAGGATAAAAACTATCTGAGACTTCTTTAATGAGAAAGGAAGAAGTATTTTCGACACCTGTCTGTTGTATGGGAACAAGATAAGACCAATCAATCCCTCGGAACCATCTCCTGGATACATGAGGAGACCGTTCAATATTTCCATGGAGAAGTATGAGAAGACCCATCAGCCCATCAAAATGTTAGAGAGCAACAGTAAGATTCCATAATCTCCCAATCCTCTAAAGGATCAACAGGTGCAGATCATTCTGGCCTTGGAGACGACAACATGGGAACACCAGAAAGACATCAGCCCATCGAGTTTGTACACCAGCAGGATGGTGAGTCCATTCAGCCACACATGGCTCTTATACAGCAACTGGAGCAGATCTCTTAAAAACGTTTGCCCATTCAATAGGAATTCAAAGAAAACGTAAAGGCTTTCGAAAGGGAAGAGCTTATAATAATGGGATACATTCGGGACTAAAGTGTAACAATAAACTATTGTAATTTAAGGCAAATTGTTCGAGTCCATTGTTCAGGACATTTGCAAAGTTAAACCACAATCCATCAGAGTCAACATGGTTTTACAAAGGACAATCAAGTTTGAAGTGTTTGCTTGAGTTATTTGAAGATGTCACAAAAAAGGTGGATCGTGGGAGATGGAACATATCTGGTCTTCCTGAAGGCATTGGATATGTCTCTTCTCCAAAGAGTAAGTGGTATGATCAGACAACATGGGTTTAGGGGTAATTTATTGGCTTGGATGGAGGATTGGTTATCCAACAAAATGGAGTCAGATGGAATAAATGTGTCATTTTCTTTTGGCAAATGCAATTTGTGGGGTGCCATTGATTTCAGCACTCATGGCTCGACCATTTGCATTGATTGGATTACTGTACTCGGTTGACGGGAGAGAAAATACAATGCCTCATTTTCAGATGACTCTCACATCGGTGGGAAATTACTTTGGAATGATGATGCAAGAGATTTTAAAACTATACGGATAGGTTGCGTGAATAGGCCAATATTTACCAAGGAAAATTAAAGGGAATAAATATGGGGCTATTCAAGTTGGCCAGTATAATAGAAAGACAAATTATTATCTAAATGGAGAGAAAGTTCAAAGTGCTTGCGTGCAGAGGGTTCTGGGTGTCTGCTTGCATATCACAGAAAACCTGCCTGCAGGTACTGCAAGTAATGAGAAATGCAAGCATAGTTTCAGTGTTTATTTATAAAAGGATAGAGTAGAAAGGTAGGGAGTGTTGGTGTAGCTATGCAAGGCATTAGTGAGGCTGCAACTGGAGTACAGTTTGGGTGTCCTGCAGAATGAGGTATTTCCATTGGAGGCAATTCAGAAGAGCTTCATTAGATTGATTCCATATTTGAAGTGTTTGCCTTATGAAGAGAAATTGAGCAGTTTAGGCATATACTCTCGAGTTTATAAGAATGAAAGGAGATCTCATTGAGGTCTGTAAAATGCTAAAAGTAATTGAATGTGTAGATATGGAGTGGATTTTTTTTTCATGTGGCGCAATCTACAATAAGAGACTAGAGTTTTAGGATGGAGAGATGGCAGGAAAGTGGAACAGAGGCCGTGTTGACATCAGTATCATCGAGGGGTTGTTTTCCTCACAGATGCTCCTTGTTATTTTTCAACCCTTCGACAGTGTTTCACTGGAATGGGGGAGGACTGGGTATCATACACGAAGCAGGCACTCAGGATAAATCAGTCTCAATCAGTTGGACAGAATCTAACCAGTAGGGTCACACAGTGACCAGCGCTGGGTTCTCAACTATTTACAATCTATATTCATGATCAGGTGGATGGAACAGATATACAGATGCTGAGTCTGGTGATGTCGCTATGGTAAGCAAGAAAATAAATTATCAAGAGAGGGTGGAGAGTCTGCGAATAGATTCAGAAATGTAAAGGCAATCGATAATAGTTTAGCAGGTGGAATTTAACATGATATAACCTGTCATTTCATTTACAGGAATAATAGAAAGCAATATGTTACTGAAATGGAGAGGGATTACAGGACTTAATGATACTGTGTACTGGGGGGTTCACTCAGATGCGTTCAGACAGGGGAGGTTTTGCTCCATCCCTGATCGTCTGCTCCCAGACAACCCAAGTGACCCCATTGCTCTCCGTACACATGGAATATTTTGATCTGGTTGATTGGTGGTGGGGATGTTGTTTTGAAATGTGCATCAAGGGGACGGCATTTATCCAAGATATATTCATTCCTTTCTACGTGGAGACCCGATGACGATGGGAATGGCTGACTGCTTCTGAATGAAGAGACCATGACTTCTGCCAGGACAGTTGGTATTCGCCAACATGATGTACTGTGATGGGCACACTGTGACATTAATGGAGAGAGAGAGAGCTCCTTCAGTTCCTCTACATCTCCGCATTGACATGGATACTCTGCAGATGCCATGGACACCATCGGGAATCCCACAATCCAGTGTAGATACAACCGGCAGCTCCCTGCTGAGGGAGAAACAATCTATTTACCTCATCAACCATATATATTCTCCATCATCGAATGGTGATATTGATGTTGAGATACTGGGAAATGATGGATATGGCACCTAGTCCTGCCTGGAAAGTTCTGGATTATAGAAACTGAATGAAACAGTGACCCTCACAGCCACTGGCAGCACCATCCTCCCACTGGGGTGAAGCTGCAGGTCGTGTTGAAGGAGGTGACACCTCTCTGTGACCAGCTCCTTGTTCAGTCAGGGTCCCCTCACACTCTGTTCCTGGGTTAAGTGGAGTTTGGGAAATTGTTCCTGGAAAATCCGGGGTGGATACAGCAGATCCCTTTCCCCATAAACACTCACTGTGTGATTTCAGAGCTACCCCTCTCTGCAGCCTCTGCTCCATTTATTGTTCATGTTCCAGACACAGATGCTGTAACCACAGTCCCCATGCTCCATCCAGAGTTGGGTCACTAAATCCTCACGTCTCCCTGAATGTCTGAGGCAACTGACAGCACAACCTCCAGCAAAACATCCCCTGCCCCTCCACTAAATTTTCAATTGCAGAAGCCAGTCAGAAGCCCCTCGCTTCAAGTGTTTTCGACCAGACCAGATTCCCTCAAAATATTTCCAGAAGGCCGTTTAGACCCAAACCTTTCCTTATTTTAAATATAGATGGGAAGTGTGTGTTCCAGTTATGTTGTGACTAGTCAAACCACTCGACATTGAGCAAACTATAATCTATTCAAATGCTTTAGTTAAAATACAATCAAAGAAAAGAACGTTTTGGGATAGCTTATATGTTGGAACACTTACACAAACAATAGATGCCGTACCTTCTTGGTTTACACCGCTTGGCACAAATATATATTCAAATACAGATCCTTACAGCAGTTTTCCAATCCAGGGGGAAACAAGATGAACAGAGATCTCAGAGAGAAAAGCAGCTGGGGATCATGTATTGAAACTTCCAACCCTTCTGGGATCCCCAGCAGCTTCTGAATGCTGCAGCTAAAAGTAAAATGAGGAAATCTAGTCTGGGAGAGCTGGCCACTGCCCTTCCATTGTTACCACCGTTTTAATGAAACATAAAATCTCAGTTATTTATTTAAACTGTTTTCAGACAGCAGTTCTGCACCTCTGCCTTTAACTCCTCTCTTAAAAAAAAACCCAAGAGAAAATAACCTTTCTACAGTGATAGTATCCTCACAACTCCATCTTTAATAAAATAATCTATCAATACACAAAGGTGGATTCATTTTAGACCTCCTAACCTTCCTCTATTAGTAGACTGAAATGCATATATATTACATTGATTCTGAGCATACAAATATTCACATCTATTTCGATTTCAGTCATTTTACTCCTGCCACAGAATGCCTTTGTCTTTCTTCATCCAAGTCTCCACACTTAGGTTTTATCGCCCTGTCGCCTGGATAGTTTCAAACTGAATGGCAGCAATAATAAGCTCAATAGAAACAGACTGGTATTTTTCTCCCTAAACCTCTCCAAAAACTTTAAGGGGTTATGATCAGTGATACAGATTTGTCTCAGGTATGTTATTGGCAATGTAAATCTGAAATGTTGCAACGCCAACTCCAAGCTCAAGGCCTCCTTCCCCATTGTGGAATAAATCTGTTGAGTTTCCAGTGGACACGCCAATCACACGTTACATAATGGAATGCTTCTAATCTTTCCAATAGTCCTTTTGAATGACATAGCTCCTCATGTCTCAGCATAAAATAATTACATGCTTCTGGACCTCTTACTGCTCTAACCTCTTTACCTGCTATTCCTGGCCTATGCCAGTAAACCTTAACAAGACCTCGCACATTCTTCTCCATCTCTCACAGAAACGAAACTTTGATTTCTGAACTCAATCATCATCATCAGCCATTTCAGCTTCTAATCTTGCCGTTTTAACTCTGCTCTTCCACACGAGCTTTCACGACTGTCGGAAGTGAATGGTTGAACTTCTCCAAAATAAGAATCTTTCTAAAAGTGTCAGAGGTTTGCTCTGATTTAATACCCTAACCCACCTTTCAAAATTACTTGGTTTGATCCTTTCAAACTCAATGTGCGTTTAACCAGGGACCCTCTTTTAGTTTCCTGTAACGCTGTCTGTCAATGTCTGGCCCAAGCTCATATGGATTTCAGATGGCTTTCTTCACCACTCCATACTGGCCAGATACCTCCTCCGATAGGGATGCAAATACCTATCAGCTTTGGATCAACTAAATCCACATGGTCATTGGTGTCTGCATTTGTTTAGTCACTTTCTCAAATGAAATTCAAAAGGCTTCCCCATCCTTCTCATCAAATTTAGAGAATGCCTGGATGCATTTAAACAGAAACTCGTTAGGCCATTGGTTACAATAGGGTTGCTCAACCGCACGATCCTCCTCATCCCACCGACATTCTACCTTCATCTTCGCCTTCTATATCAACTTTAGTCTCTAATTGCTAACTTTTTAAGTTGAAACTCTCTGCTTTTCTTCTGTCCTTTTCTCTCTTTTTTCTTCGTTTCCCTTTCTTTTATTTCTACTTTTCATCATAATTCAAACTCTTTCAATTCCTTCTCAGGTTCAAAGACCATCATTTCAAATTGAATTCCAGCCATTTCCAAAGAGTCTGATGGCGGTTCCACTAAACGTAATTGCCGATCTATAGCTGTAATTATCTCTAATTTTCTCACAGACAATCGCAACCCCAACTCCAGGTTGTCTGTCAATTCCGAAAGCTTTACCATCATTACCTTTTGTAAAAATGCCAACTTCACTTTTCCACACCCAGAGAACTCTTAAGGACTGAATCTTTTTACACAAAATACTGTTTAAACCAACCAAGCTCAACATCCAGAAAAAGACACTATCAACTACCATACGCGACCTTTGAACCCAATAGCCTCCTGGTGCATACTGTCCAATGTCTGTGTGAGCTTATTTTGGATGATTTGGTTTCCTCCCACAATCCAAAGATGGGCATGTCAGGTGTATTGGCCATGCTAAACTGTTCATAGTTTTCAGGGATGTGTGGGTTAGTTGCCTTCGTCGGGTAAATGTGTAATAATAGGGTAGAGGAATGGGTCTGGGTATGTTACTTCTCGGAGGATCGGTGTGGACTTGTTGGGGAGAATGGCCTGTTTGCAAATTCTAAACCCAATTTGGTATTATCGATTTAGAACCGGACAAGAGTCCCCAGTTTGCTATCGACCAACCAGACTGCCTCAAACTATTTTAAGAAGGTAGGTTGGATGCCAACCTTTCCTTATTTTAAAGGTAGATGTGAGTTGGATGTTCCAGATGTCAAACTATTCAAACCACTCACCATTAAGCAAAACACAATATATTTAAACACTCTAATGAAAATCCAATTAGAAATGAAGATGAATTTAGAATAATTTTTCTATTGGCAATCTTAACCGAATAATGGATACAGTACCTTCTACTAATGAACTGTTCCAATATATCAACATCCCATAAACACATCCCTTGGCAAAAAGGAACATTCAAACATGCATTCTTGCATACAGTTCTCCAATCCAGAAGGAAACACCATCAAGTGAGGTTCCAGAGAGAATAGCAGCTGTGGATAATTTACTGAAACTTACAACCCTTCTGGGACCCCAAGCACCTGGTGATTGTTATAGCTACAATATAAAAAAAACTAGAAATCCTGGTCTGTGCCAGCTGGCCATTGTTACTGCTATTTATTTAAAAACCTTAAAGGCCCCATAAGTTATTTACTTGAGCCGTTTTCAGTAGGAAGCTTTGCCTTTAAGGCCTCTTACTAAAAAAAGGTAGAAAATAAGCTTTTATTTAAAAAGTGACAGCATTGTCAGGCAATTTATATGCGTGGTCCTTTACTCAGTGGGCTTCCTTTTGTTACTGATCGCATGGTCACCTGAGAGCGACAGCCACAGGTACAGACCAAGTTACAAGGATGTTTCTCATAACTTCTGAAACACTCCTGTCCATGGACCACCACATGGGACATACCAGGAAGTGAACAACAGCTTGACACACCCCATTTCATTATTTCTGAGCTACACAATGCCAGCACTCGATACACTAGGGAGGCCAAAATCCAAGGCCAGGGAAAGAAAGAAAGGGACAAGAGATTCACATTAAAGACAGAAACAGACAGTTAATTAACTGAAAAGATGTTGTGGAAATATATGGAAAACGTCATGGCGAAGTTAAATCTTCGAGAGTAAAATTACAAGAATGAGAATTGAATAAAGACATTGTCTGATCAGCTGAAATGGTTTGTTACATCAAGTTCTCAAGCTGCTTCACAGAACACCACAAACAACATAAACTGGGACAAGATGACAGCCCAGCATGCAGAGCTGTGCAGAGTTAGCTAGTGTGTTGCTCAGTAAACTGCACTATCTGCACAGCATGAGAGTATTGCAAACTTTA
Organism: Chiloscyllium punctatum; assembly: GCF_047496795.1. Classification (NCBI taxonomy): domain Eukaryota; kingdom Metazoa; phylum Chordata; class Chondrichthyes; order Orectolobiformes; family Hemiscylliidae; genus Chiloscyllium; species Chiloscyllium punctatum. The sequence goes on from NC_092772.1 coordinate 29,660,508, forward strand.
CTATCAAATGCTAAGTATACTCGCAACAGATTTACTGCTTACAGTGGGATGGTTTGCTCTCTCTGCGCGCGTGTGTGTTTGTTCATCAGAGACTGAGTGTGTGTGTGTGTGTGTGTGTGTGTGTGTGTGTGTGTGTGCGCGCGCGCGTGATTGGCGTGGCTGAATGCAAAACTCATTGTTTGAGAAGGAATGCACATGGAGGAAATTATTTTAAATACGAACAACAGGCAAGCTTTTTGTTAAGCAGTAGAGAGAATGAGAGCAGTTTCATGAACAGATGAGCTAAAGTGTTTGAGAATGTTAAAATAAAGGCATTGCCAGACACAATAGTAATATCCATCTGCGTGCACATGAATGACAGATGGATGGGAGTTTGGTGTGAGGTCGAATCAGATTTGCTTCAGCAGGTTTGAAGCCAGGAGTATCAGCAGCAGATTATTGGCTTCATTAAGATTGTATTTCATAGCTCAAGGTTCAAACAACAGATGGAATAAACCAGTGAGATATATTCTGGAGTGGTGAGTATTTCAAGTTAGAAATGTTCAGGGTATGGTGTCAAGAATTAGCTCATAGTCAAAGGGATCTCCCACAGTTGTGACCTGACTGTTTCAGCTGCAGATATTTGCCAGGAATGGGATGGAAACAGTGGAAGGAAGTGGAGTTTGTAACCAGAAGAGTAGAAAGTGACCTCGATTGTCTTAACAGTAAAGGCAATGAGACAATGCATTGTGGTTCTCCCCTGAAACTGAATAGTTCAACATAGAGACCCGTGAGTAACACTGCCAGAGCAGAGAGGGAGGCAGTAATTGAACACCTTCATTAATGTAGTTAGTAGTGGTCTGTAGAGTGAATATCTGGATTGAGAGATTCAACAGGAACAATAACAGTGGAAGGAAGTGTAGACAATATGAAATAACAATAATACACTCATAACTGGTTTATAGAAAACAAAATCTGGATAGTGATACTCACCAGGAACACCAACGATAGCCAAAAAGGGATAATAAAAGTATTGAATAATGAGAAGAGCGAAATAGATCCGCATTGATAATGACCACCAATCAATTGCAGAAAGATACCAAACATAATCGGATAAGCTCCTGTATATTGTTGGAATATTCCTGTCTAATGTTCTAAGATTCTGATCCATTGTTGGAACATTCCAGTCTAATGTTCTCAAATTTTGATCCTTTGTTGGCACATTCCAGTCTAACGTTCTCAGAATCTGATCCATTGTTGGCACATTCCAGTCTAATGTTCTCAGATTCTGATCCATTGTTGGCACATTCCAGTCTAATGTTCTCAGATTCTGATCCATTGTTGGCACATTCCAGTCTAATGTTCTCAGATTCTGATCTCTCCTCCCCCTTCTCTCTGGATCTGCTGATCCCTGTCGGTGCTGTCAGTGATGCTCCCGCTCATGTTATGGGTTGACACATTGAACGGAGCCCATTTATCATTGAAAGATGGAAACCCTCCACTGGGATAATTAGAATCCATGGGGATTGGCATTAATCGCAGTCACTGAACAAATAGACTCAGTTAACCTGTTCAATAAATCACTTTTCATTTACTGGTTTTGGATGGAATGGATAAGGGTTGCTGAGGGATGGACAATAAATCTTTCAATATTTTAAATCATTTTTTCCCTTGTATATGAGAGTATTAACAGAACACTGCAGCGATCTATATATGTTCCACTCTGTTTATGAAAATAGGCAGTTATAAAATGACAGATCTGCTGCGTAAAAAAAAAAGGCGGGTGGGCAAGTTTCTAGATACCTGAAACAAAGTACGGTACTTATTGACCAGTGTGAGGCTACTCCTGGTTTTAATGCCCTGTTTTCAATTCCTTTCATAACCTTGAGACAGAACATTGAGACTGCTGCTCAGTAACAGGCCAAAGCAATTCTGTCCCTATGGGCCCCTTACAGAGGGATAGGAGAAGGCCATTCAGCCCATATTAACCTGTTGCTACTTGAAGAGGTGGAAAGTTGGAATATTGGCACATTTTGCCAACAGAATCATTCAAAACAAAGAGATTTGTCGCTGCAGCTGTATGAGGTGTCACTGAGAGGGCACCTGGAGTACATTGCGTTATTTGTGTTTCTGTAACTGAAAAGGAATGGGTCTCCATTAGATACAGTTTACCGGCTGCTCGTAATCCACAGGTTGCTGTGTCTCGGATCTGTTACACAGGGACAGGAGGAGGCCATGCAGCCTCTCAAGTGTGTTTCGAGGAGCTGGAGGAGGCCATTAAGCCTCTTGGGTCTATTATAGAGGGACAGCATTTCCAGTGTAATACAGAGGGACAGGAGGAGACTATTCAGTCTCTCGAGCCCGTTGTAGAGGCACAGGAAGTGTTTATTTAACTTTCAAGTTTGTTATGCATAAATATTAGTTTTAAATTAGTTGTGGAATAGGAAATACCTGATGTCAACATTAAAGTTCAAACTTTGAACAAGGCCAATTTTGAAAGTGTTAGGCGAGCACTGTGAAAGGCAGATTGGGATATCCCATTCACAGGTTAAGGGATGGTTGGAAAATGCAAGATCATCAAAACTTGGTTTCAAAGTGTCCAGAGCCAAACTGTTCCTATTAGTGAAATGGGCAAGGCTGTTGGGTGCAGGGAGTGCTGGATGGCTAGATATATTGATGCTCTGGTCAAGGTGAGGAAGGAGGCATATGTCAGGTAAACAGAGATGAGATTAAGTGAATCCCGAGAGGTGTATAAGGGCAGCAAATGTATCATCAATCGGGAAATCGGGCCAGAAAAATGTGGACAAGAGATTGCTTTAGAAATTGGGTTAATGAGGCATTGAAGACATTCTACAAATCCTTTAATGGCAAAAGATTAACTAGGGAGAGAATAGGGCCCCTTAAGGATCAGTAAGGCTACGTATTTATGGAACCACAACAAATTTGAGGGATACTAAACAAGTATTTCTCCTCAGTATTTAATGTGGAGGAGGTTACAAGAGCGAGAGAATGAAGAAATATGCAATGATACCTTGAAAAGTGTCTATATTACAAGGAGGCGTTGGACATTTTAAAACACATAAAGGTGAACTAATACCTGGGACCTGATCAGTTGTATCGCAGATGTTTGTGGGAAGCTAGGAAATAGATTCCTTATGCATTTTGCTGATATATTTGTAACATTGATTTTCACAGGTGAGGTGTCAAAAGACTGGAGGGCTGCTAACATAGTGCAATTATTTAAGAAAGTAAAGAAAAAACAGGTAACTGTAGATCGGTGAGCATGACGTCAATGGTGATTAAATTGTTGGAGGGGATTTCGAGGAAAAAGATCGATATGTATTTGGAAAGACAAGGACTGAAGAGGGCTTTGTACATTGGAGATCACGTCTCACTGACTCAGTGGATTTTTTTGAGGATGTGATGAAGATGATTGATGAAGGCAGGACAGTGGATGTTGTCTTTATGGAATTCAGTAAGAAAACCAAAATGTTCTACATAGTAGACTGGTTAGCAAGGTTAGACTGCCTGGGATCCAGGGAGAACTCGCCATTTAGGTCCAAACTTTTCTTGAATATTGGAGACAGGGCGTGACAGTGACATTTGTTCATTAAACTTGGAGACCTGTGACCAGTGGCGTGCCGCAAAGATCAATAGTGGGTCCATTGCTTTTTGTCACTGATACAAATCATTTACATTTGAGTATATGAAGTATGGTCAGTAAGTTTGTAGATACTAACAAATTTGTTGGTGTCGTCGACAGTGATGAATGATCTCTCAGACCACAATGGGACTTTGTTTAGGTGAACCGAGGAGTGGCAGATGGAGTTTATTTTAGTTAAATGTGAGGTTTAGCATTTTGGCAAGACATATCAAGGCAAGACATATAGTTAGGGTCCCGTCGAAAGCTGCCAATCAAGGAGAATTCCATAGAAGTTATCGAATCCCCTACAGTGAGGAAACAGGCTTTTCGGCCCATCGAGGCCACACTGACCCTCTAAACAGTATCCCACTAGACAAACCCCGACTCTATCCCTCTGAACCTGCATTTCCCATGGCTAATCCACCTCGCCTGCACATCTCTGGGTACTTTACTCAATTTAGCATGGCCAATCTACACTTATCTGTGCATCTTAATACTGTCGGAGCAAAACATAACATCCGGAGGAAACTCGTTCATAGACGGGGAGAATGTGCAAACTCCACACAGGCAGTCATTCAAGGATGGAGTTAAACCCAGATCGCTGCGCTCTCAAGCAGCAATGCGAGTCACTGAGCTACTGTGTCACCTTGTGGTGCAGGTTCTCTGTTCCTTGAAAGTGCTGTCACAGGTAAACAGTGTAGTGAAGAAGGAACTTGGTGATCTTCCCTTTATTGGTACGTGCTTTGTGTCTAAACATTTTCACGACGCGTTGCATCTGTACAGGACATTGGTTTGGCCACTTTTGTAATATTGCCTTTAATTCCAGTTTCCCTGCTGTCGGAAAGATGTTGTCAAACTTGAAAGGGTACAGAAGAGATTTAAAAGAATGTTGCAGGTGTTGGAGGGTTAGTGTTACAGAGAGAGTTTGAATAGGCTGGGACTATTTTCAAGTGTTGAGGCTGAGGGGTGATCTTGAAGGGGTTTATAAAACCATGAGGGGAATAGATAAGGTAAACAGTCAACGTCTTTTCCCAGGATAGGCGAGTCCAAAATTAGAAGACAAAGGTTTAAGGTGAGAGGGGAAAGATTTAAATAGGGACATGAGGGATAACATTTTCACACAGAGACTGCTGTGAGTATGGATTGAACAGACAAAAGAGGTGGTGGAGGCAGGTACAGTTACACCATTTAAAAGGTATTTGGATGGATACATGCATGAGAGATGTTTAGACGGAAATGGGCCAAATGCTGGCAAGGGGAACGAGATTTATTTAGGATATTTGGTTGGCATAGACGACTGGACTGAAGGATCGTTTTCTGTACTGTACATCTCTGAGACTCTATTGCCTTTTGAGTGTATAACACAGGAACAGGAGGAGGCTACTCAGCTTCTGAATTCTGTCAGTCAGATTGTTTGCTCAATTACTGAGAGCAAAATACAAAAATACATCATTCAGATTTTGATGGTGATTTACAGAATCAGGAGAATTGCTTTTAGTCAACAGAAGCTGTAAGGAATGTGAAGAGGCTATTCAGTCCCTCAGTTCCATTCCACAGGAGCAGGAGGTGAGCACAGAGCTATTGGAGCCTGTTACACAGGAACAGGAGGAGGACATCCATTTTCACGACTTGGGATCAGGAAGCAGTCATTCAACTGCTTGAGACTGGGACACAGGAACAGGAGGGAGTCATTCAACTGCTCGAGACTGGAACACAGGAACAGGAGGGAGTCATTCAACTGCTCGAGGCTGGGACACAGGAACAGGAGCGTGTCATTCAACTGCTTGAGACTGGGACACAGGAACAGGAGGGAGTCATTCAACTGCTCGAGGCTGGGACATAGGAACAGGAGGGAGTCATTCAACTGCTCGAGGCTGGGACACAGGAACAGGAGGGAGTCATTCAACTGCTCGAGGCTGGGACATAGGAACAGGAGGGAGTCACTCAACTGCTTGAGACTGGGACACAGGAACAGGAGGGAGTCACTCAAATGCTCGAGGCTGGGACATAGGAACAGGAGGGAGTCACTCAACTGCTTGAGACTGGGACACAGGAACAGGAGGGAGTCACTCAACTGCTCGAGGCTGGGACACAGGAACAGGAGGGAGTCACTCAACTGCTTGAGACTGGGACACAGGAACAGAAGGGTGTCATTCAACTGCTCGAGGCTGGAACACAGGAACAGGAGGGAGTCACTTAACTGCTCGGGACTGGAACAGGAGAAATCAGGGGGCGAGTGAGGCCCCAGGGTCCTGTTATGCAGGAACACAAGGAGATTACTCACTCCCCATCAGTATGGGTCACTGGGAGAGAAGGGGAATTGTCTTGTTTCAGACAAAAATATCAGAGCTTTGAAACTGCTGCTCAGAAACAGGGAAAAACAGGAGGCATTCACTCAACTGCTCGAGCCTGGGACACAGGACCAGGAGGCATTCACTCAACTGCTCGAGGCTGGGACACAGGACCAGGAGGCATCCAGTCAACTACTAGAGGCTGGGACACAGGAACAGGAGGCATTCACTCAACTGCTCGATAGTGGAACACAGGAACAGGAGGTAGTCACTCAACTGCTCGAGACTGGGACACAGGAACAGGAGGTAGTCACTCAACTGCTCGAGCCTGGGACACAGGAACAGGAGGCAGTCACTCAAATGCGAGAGTCTGGGACACAGGAACAGGAGGCAGTCATTCAACTGCTCAATACTGGGACACAGGAACAAGAGGCAGTCACTCAACTGCTCAGGACTGGAACGGGAGAAATCAGAGGGCGAGTGAGGCCCCAGGGTCATATTACGCAGGAACACAAGGAGGTGACTCACTCCCCATCAGTATGGGTCACTGGGAGAGAAGGGGAATTGTCTTGTTTTAGACAGAAATATGTGAAAAATTTGCATGAGCGAGCCATTCAATCCTGCTCCAACATTCTCTAAGACCACGGCTGATCTGATTGTGATTTCCTCATTCCACTCTCTGCAGCCTCTGCTCCATTCGTTGATCATGTTGCAGACCCAGATGCCCTAACTGCAGCCCCCATGACCCATTAAGAGTAGGTCACCAAAGCCTCTGGTCTTCCTGAATGTCCCACAGCAGTTTAAAGCACAGTCTCCAAGAAACGGTGCTCAACATTTCCACGAATGTACCAAAACTAGAATTAAGTCAAATGACACTCAACTGCAAGTAGGAAACCTGGTCTGAATCAGTAACAGTTGAGGGGATTCCTCATGTTACTGAGCACACGATCAGCAGCGAGTGATTAACACAGGCATTCAATGGATAGGCACAGAGCAAGTTACAAAGATGTGCCTGAAAACTGCTCGAAACCTACTATTCAAAATGGAGCACAGGAAAGGATACTTGGAAGTCAAAGAAAATGCAAGCTATGCATTTTTCACATTGTTTTTAAGCATCTTAATGTTAGAAACTGATGCTCTCGGGTGAGCAACATTCAAGGTAAGAGGAAGATATGGAACAGTTATTCACATTAAAACTGGACAATTAAAATTGGATGTCAGGGTTTAAATACCAATAGTTTTAAATAGCAACAAATGGGAGGAATTTGGGAAATAGACAGAGAGAGAGACTTAGATAAAGTGCTATGGGAGGATGTGTTCACAGGTTTCAGAATGCTGAAGTGAAGGCATTTGGATGGCATCTCACAACATAAACTGGTATTACCGGGAATGAATAATTAATGGGATATTGGAGTGAGGTCAGACAGTGACATGGAGTCTTGGAGATATGCAGCACGGAAACAGATCCTTCAGTCTAACTCGTCCATGTCGATCAGATATCCCAAATTAAACGAGTCCCATTTGCCAACATTTGGCCCATATCATTGTAAACCCTTACTCTTCATGTACCCATTCAAATGTCTTTTAAATGTTGTAAGTGTAACAGCCTCCTCCATCTCCACTGGCAGCTCATTCCAAACATGCACCAACCTCTGTTGGAAAAAGTTGCTCCTTCGGTCATTTTTAAATCTTACCCCTCTCACCATAAATCCATGTCCTCTAGGTTTGGGGAAAAGACCTTGGCGATTCACCCTATACATGCCCCTCACGCTCCAGGAAAAATCACCCCAACGTACTCACCCTCTCCCTATTGCTCAAATTCTGGCAACTACCTTGTAAATCTTTTCTGACTCGCTTCAATATTCATAATATCTTTCCGATAGGAGGGAAATGTGAATTGAATGCAATACTGCAAAAGTGGCCAAATTAGGTGCTGTACAGCAGCAACGTGACCTCCCAATTCAAAGCACTAGCCAGTAAAGGCAAGCATACCAAATGCCTTCTTCACTATCCTACCTACCTGCGATTCTACTTTCAATGAACTATGAACCTGGATTGGAAGGTCTCATGGATCAGGAACACCCCACAGAACCTTACCATTAAGTGTATACGTCCTTTCCTGATTTGCATTTCCAAAATGCAGCACCTCACATTTATCTAAATTAAACACCATTTGCCACGCCTCAGCCCATCTGACCAGGATCCCATTTTATCCTGAGGTAAACCTTCTTGCTGTCCACTCAACCATCAATTTT